>NW_027530544.1:4082140-4186711 GCF_008692635.1 Crocuta crocuta | reverse complement strand
AAACAATGATACGGATTATGGGGAAAAATCAAAATTGATGTCCATTATAAATGATGTCATTATATCCCACCAATGACATATACATGCTTACCTTACCAATAGTGGATATTATAGATCCTTTTCTTTAAGGCCAATCTGAGAGCAAAAGATGGTATCTTGTATTTCTAGGACTACTACTGAGGTTTCAGCCATTTGAGTTTTCTCTGTACTTGTATACACCCTATTTATGTCTTTTGTCCACTCCGGGGTTATTTTTCCTTTTCTAATGATTCATCTATTTTTTTCTCCTGTTGCTTGAGAAATTTCTGCCTTCCAATGATTATAAAAATAGTCTTCTGTCTTCTAGTAAATTATTTCAATTTTTTACATTCATAACTTTCATTCATTTGGAATTTATTTTTGCTTCGTGTATTTTGGAATTCTTTTGTAAGGTATATATGTTTATAACTATTATATCTTTTTGGTGGATTGACTCATCATTATAGAATGTCCTTCTTTGTTTCTACTAACAATTTTTGTTTGAAAGTCTATTTTGTCTGATACTAGTATAGCCGTTCCAGTTTTCTTTTAAGTACTGTTTGCATGGTATTATCTGTTTAATTCTTTTACATTCAACCTATTTGTGTTCTTGAGTCTGAACTGTGTTTCTTGTAAACAGAGTTGGATTATGGGGGTTGTTTTTAATGTGTTCTTCCAGTCACCCCCGTTCTACCACCTCTATAGTGGCTGCCAGGTTTGCTGGTTTTTACTATGATCATGGGCTGTTAGTTTTCAGGACTGCCAGGGCATGGGAAGATGCCACAAAGCTTGCTATTCTTACTGAGATTTTTCTATTTTTTGAAGTTTTTTTTTAAGTTTATTTATTTTGAGAGGTAGAAAATGTGTATGCGAGAGCAGGAGAGGGGCAGAGAGAGAGGGAGAGAGAGAATCCCAAGCAGGCTCCACACTAGCAGTGAGGAGCTCGATCTCATGATCATGACCTAAGCCGAAATAAGAGCTGGGTGCTTGACTGACTGAGCCACCTAGACACCCCTATCCTTTTTTTTCCTTTTAATGATTCCTGGGTTACTGAAAGCCTTTGTTAATTTCCAAAGTTCTGAAAAAGTTGATTAAGCATTTTGCCACTTTTCTCATTGCTTTCAAGAATGGAGAATTTTCAGAGGTTTGCCATTTTTGCTGACATCTTCTCTGAATTTATTTCTGTATATGGGATGAAATAGGGATTTAACTTTTTTTCTAGATGGATAACCAGTTTTACATCACAGTTATTAAGTAAGTACTTTCCCACCAAATTAAAATGCCATTTTTTTAAAAAAAATGGCATGTTTTGTTGTTGTTAAGTTTCCTTATATGCTTGGATATGTCTCTGGACTTGCTTTTGTTTCATCCAATAAATTTGTTAAAAGGGAGTAATTCATCATCATCTGAGCCAAGAATTAGCTTTGTGAACTTGAACAAGTTACTTCATCTCTCTACCCTTCTATCTCTATCTATTCAATAGTGATGATAATCTCATAAGGTTGTTGAAAAGATTAGAAAATGTTGTCAAGTACATTGCAGGATTTGGTACATAGTAAACTCAAATATTTTAATTACATATTGATGTTCATAAACACTTTTACTACTTAAAGCTGTCATGAATTTGCAAAATGACTGCCTTCTATTCTTTAATTGCAGTCTTGGATTATATCAGTGGAGTGATAAAGTAGTTCGAAAAGTGGAGAGATTATGGAATGTTCGAGATAATAAGATAGTTCCTCACACTGTGTATCTTCTAGTCACACCTCGTGTTGTCGTATGTATTACCCTACTTCTTCATGTTTCGTGAACCTTCTATTCTTTTCCTTTCTTACGGTCTTTTCTTTACTAATCATTATTGCTTAAGAACTTAAAAGTAAATTTCAGAGCCTGTAATAAGGAAACTAATATAAAGGCAGTACAGTAAAGTTACAAGTCAAGAAAATCTGAAGAAATGGAAATTTGTCAATAACTCTCATGGCTCCATTCTGCTTACTGCTTTAAGCCAATGCCCCTCTACTATGATACCACTTAGGATCACTGATACTTTTTGCATAATTGCTGATTATTTCATTGCGTAGTCTGTATTAGTCAAAGTTGTGCAGAGAAATAGAACCAACAAAACGTGTTAGCTAAGAGACAGGGCTATAAATGAGAGGGTGGGAAGGAAATTTATTTGAAGAAAATGGCTCATGCACTCCTGGAGGTTTGGAGATTCCAAACTCTGATGGGGTAGGCTATCAGGCTGGACCCTCAGGAAAGAGTTGCATTTTGAGTCCAAGGACATTAAGCTGGCAGAATTCCTTCTTATTCTGGCAAAGTCAGTCTTTGTTCTATTAAGGCCTTCAATTGATTGGATGAGTCCTGTCTATATTATGGAGAGTAATCTGCTTTACTTAAAAGTCCACTAATTTAAATGTTAATCTCATCCAAAAACACCCTTACTGAAACATTCAGAATAATGTTTGACCAAATATCTGGGCACTGTGGCCTAGCCATGCCAATGGTTAATAAAACTAACCACTAATTAATTTCCCATTTAATCATTATTAAATTAACCATTTAATTAATAAAATTAACCATTCCACCCCCTTATTTTTTAAATAAACGATACCCCCAGCAGGGGGCTCAAATTCATAACCCCAGAATCAAATTCACATGCTCTACTGACTGAGCCAGCTAGGTGCCCCTGCCTTCTGGAGTTTTGCATTTTCTTAGGATATTCCCTATCACTGGAAATTTCTACCTAAAGGACAGGAAAAACCAAGTGAGCAAAATTGTATTTTAATGAAGAACTTATTTTTCTTCAAAGACATTATCTATTAACAAGAGCAGTGGAGTCCCTCATTAAAAACATTGTTGACCTAATCGTTACGAATAGCAATCATGTCAGTCTTTTTTTGAAATATATGTGACTTAAAATCAAAATCTTTAAATAGAGGAAAATTATTAAGAGAATTTACTAGCAAAGGAGTATAATAGTATCAAAATATATTATTTAATTATATTAAAAACCATATTTTTAAAAGATGTTTTCAGTTCTCTCCAAAGTGATTCTTTAATGGCTACTTTATCATATATCTGTTAGATAAAGACTGCCATTATTATACTGTACTTTTGTAGGGCTTATTTTTTTTTTTCTCATTCTTAGGATGAAGCACGAAAACATTTTAACTGTCCAATTCTGGAGGGAATGGAACTGGAAAATCAAGGTGGTATGGGCACTGAGCTCAACCATTGGGAAAAGCGGTTATTAGAGGTCAGTTTATTTTTTAATTTTACTAGACACTTTTTCTTTAATAAAAGTGATTCTTTTTTGATAAAAGTAACTTTTTTATGTTTATGTTTTATTTTTGAGAGAGAGAGACAGAGATTGAGAGAGAGCGTGCGCACATGTAGCCTGGGGAAGGGCAGAGACGGAGAGAGAGAATCCCAAGGAGGCTCTGCAGTGTCAGCACAGAGTCCAACTCAGGTCTCTATCTCATGAACTGTGGGATCATGAACTGAGCCAGAATCAAGAGTCAATCCCTTAACTGACTGAGCTCCCCAGGAACCCCTTTTTTCTCTTAACAAGCAGTTTCTCATTAATAAATTCTAATCAGTAGTGAACTAGAATGAATGTTAACTGACCTCCTTGGGTTGTTTTTGTTATGTTAACTCCTTGCCTCTTTTTAAAACTCCTGCGTTTTGATACCAGGCACTAAAATAAATCTTCCCCCTCTTTTCAACTTACTTCCCTTAAGGTGAACCCTATGTAAACCTAAAAACATTTGGTAACTTAAAGTTCCTTTTCCCCTTCAGTTCTCCAGACCCACTTTTTAGATGTAATCACTGTTTTTTTAAATGTTTATTTTTGAGAGAACACAAGTGAGAGAGGGGCAGAGAGAGAGGGACATAGAGGATATGAAGCAGGCTCTGCACTGACAGCAGGGAGCCTGATGTGGGGCTTGAACTCATGAACCACAAGATTGTGACCTGAACTGAAATCTGATGCTCAACCGATTGAGCCACCCAGGTGGCCCTAGATGTGATCACTATTTAAGTTTTTTGTATATCCTTCCAGAAATGTTATGTATATGTAGAAATGCACACATTAACACACAGGTTTTTCTTTAAATGAATTCATACGTTAATAAACTATTTTCCACTTAATATATCTTAGACATTTTCCCAAGCATTACAGGTGCTCCTGCTGTAATGCAATGTATGCTTTCCTAAAAAGCCTCTTCAAAATTGAATACTAAAAATAAGACTCATGGGAAAAACAAATATCATACTACTAACAAAAACAGCAAGTCACAATTAAGTGCCAGCTCAATTTTAAACATATTTCCAGTAAATAAACTCCTTTATTTACTCTAATATTTCTTTATCTTAACAACAAAAAGCAGAAACAGAGACTAGTTGTCTCTGTAGTTGAAACAGAGACTAAATTGAGGAATGGGGACAAGAACAAAATGTACAAAATTAGAATCATGTAATAAGCACTTCTAAGAGCCCCTGGCCATATTGAACCAAGTAGAAGAACATGGAGTAAATGGGTACCATGCACAGCATTCCTCTGTTGCTGTGTTCAGCTGTCTTAGTGTACTTTATATTTAGCTGCTATTGCTCCATTGCACAAAATATTAAAATCCAGGGATAAGTCATATAAGCCAACATTATTTGTTATATGAATGTAAGAACAGTCCTGTGTTAATGAACAACTGGATTTTAAATTTTTTTATTTTTTAAGATTTTATTTTTTTTTAAAGTTTTTGTATTTTATTTTATTTTTTAATGTTTTTTATTTATTTCTAGGAGAGAGAGAGAGACAGCGTGAGCAGGGGAGGGTCAGAGAGAGAGGGAGTCACAGACCGAAACAGGCTCCAGGCTCTGAGCTGGCAGTCAGCACAGAGCCCTACGCGGGGCTCGAACCCACGAACTGCGAGATCATGACCTAACCGAAAGTCCGACGCTTAACCGACTAAGCCACCCAGGCGCCCCTAAGATTTTATTTTTAAGTAATCTCCACATCCAATGTGGGGCTTGAACTTATAATGCCAAGATCAAGGGTCACATGTTTACCAACTGAGCCAGCCAGCCCACCTTAAAATTTTTTATTTTAATAATGTTGTGATGAGCACTTTATTTATATCTGTGATACCTTTCAGTAATGGCATACCAGTGGGTATTCTTAGGTTCAACCAGACATGCATTCAAACTCACAAGACCTAACAGGCTGCATTGAAAAAATACTTACGTGGAAGGATACAAGACAGAATACACAGCATGCCAGCCTGGCAGAAGTCAGGCGTTTCTTTTGTGCTCCACACAACAGTCTAGGGGCTGTCATTCATGCCTCTCTCCCTGTGCACTCCAGCTCAAATATAGGAGCAGAAAGCCATACTGGGGGGGTGGGGGTGGGGCAAAAGAACCAGCCTGGCTTATAGAAGTACTGTGTCCCAAATAAAGACTAATATATTTATTTTTAACAGTTCCATAGACATAACTTCTCAATGTCTGTAAGTGCATTCCCATAAGAATCAGTGCACATAGGAACTTTCTAAATTATGGCTTACCAACAGATATTCATGTTCATTTAACAAGTCCAGAGGCACTGTGATGTCCTGAGGCATGGGCCACTGTTGCCTGGTGACACAGTTGACATTCCACCTTTATTAGGTTTCCAGGAGAGCAGAACTAGGAACTTAACTCAAGGTCAGATGTGTTCATATAGAAAGAGAAAAGATAGGGGTGCCTGCGTGGCTCAGTTTGTTAAGTGTCCAGCTTTGGCTCAGGTCATGATTGTGTGGTTCATGAGTTCGGGCCCCACGTCAGGCTCTGTGCTGACAGCTGAGCCTGGAGCCTGCCTCCAATTCTGTGTCCCCCTCTCTGTCTGCCTCTCCCTTGCTCGTGCTCTGTCTCTCTCTCAAAAATAAACATTAAAAGAATTTTTTTTTAAAAAGAGAAAACATAAATCCCTTGAAATGGAATTTCTAGCTCAAAGAGTATGTCTGTGTGTGTATTTTTTTGAGCTTATATACATCATGACCCAAGTTAGCAAAATTACAAAAGAATGAAATTAACACTTGTGCTAACTATTCTTTTCCAGGTGACCACAAAGTAATAGTGACGGAAACTTATGGAAGACACATTATGCTTGTTTCTTCCATGGAAATTTTAGTTCTTTTATTTTCCTTAAGCAGGTTTCCCAAGTGATTCCCTTAAGAAAACTGTAGATTGACCAGACATGAAAATGTATTTACTTTTGCAGTAGAGACTTGAGAGTATTAATTTCATTACTGGCTGCCTTTCTCTGAAATCAACTTTGTGTCCTTGAACTATTTTCTTTAGTGGTATTAAAGTACTTGAAGTGACCACCCAGTATTCAACATAAGGATATGAAGAATAATCAGGGCTGCTGTAAGAATTATATGATATGAATTAAAACACTGGGTAGATAGTAGACTTTGATGGCATATTTGGTCCCTCATGCAACTCCTTCGACGATTCTTATACTTGTTTTGTATATTCATGGATATTTCTGTGATCATAAGGTTGAAGGTTATNTAATATTCTGTGAACATCTGTCTCAACCACTTATTTACTTTGTCTAGATATTATAATATTTTTATAGTATTTCTCTTTTATATATTTATTTTCATATTCATCAGAGTTCTAAATGCTGGTTGTCTGCCATTTCTGGGAAATTGCACATAATATAGTCATTTAAGGCAGAAAGCAGATTTTGCTTTAAGCTTAAGTCTTATCGTTTTAAGGAAGGCTTATTTATCTCACTACTTTAAAGTGAATAAGTGAGCCTTTCACACTTGAGACGTTTTACATATACATCAAGGATTCATGGAAGTTATTGGGAATTTCAAGACATCTGGCCTTCTAATTTAAAATCTTTTGATTTTCAGAATGAAGCAATGACTGGTTCTCACACCCAGCACAGAGTCTTCTCTCGAATCACTCTGGCATTAATGGAGGATACTGGGTAAGACAGCTGTAAGAATGTTATATGAAACTAATATCAGCTTAAGAAAATACACTTTAGAGGCACCTGAGTGGCTCAGTCAGTTAAGCAACCGACTTCACCTCAGGCCATGATCTCGTGGTCTGTGAGTTCGAGCCCCACATTGGGCTCTGCGCTGACAGCTCAGAGCCTGGAGCCTGCTTTGGATTCTGTCTCTCTGTCTCTCTCAAAAATAAATAAACATTAAAAAAAAATTTTTAATACATTTTGCATTGAAGTAAAATAGTTTTTGAATTTTATGTAGTTAGCTATAATGACCTATACCAATTCCATTTATTTATTCAATAAATGAGGCCCTGAGGTATAGTAATGAATAAGACAGAATTCCAGGCATTATGAGATTTATTTTCTAATAACTAGAGGCCATGCTTATATAAAGGAAAGACTAATCTAAACAAGTTTTTAAAATTATAAATGAAATTGATAATGTATAGATTCCTAGTGTTTAAAGTTTATTTATTTTGAGAGAGAGCACATAAGTGCATGTGTGAGAGTTGAGGAGGGGCAGAGAGAGAGGGTGAGAAAGAATCTCAAGCAGGTTTGGTGCTGTCAGCGCAGAGTTCAATGTGGAGTTCAGTCCCACAAACCATGAGATCATGACCTGAGCTGAAATCAAGAGTCAGACCCTCAACCCACTGAGCCACCCAGGCGCCCCAGAATACTGTTTTTAAGTGACTCCCGTTGGAGTCTTTGTCTCTGTGGGTTCCTGAGTCCTTTTGGCAAGACTCATTAGTGTTTTTATTTTTTACGTTTTATGTTTGTTTATTTTGAGAAAGAGAGAGTGCAAATGAGGGATGGGCAGAGAGAGAGGAAGAGAGAGAGAATACCAGGCAGGCTCCGTGCTATTAGCACGACCCATGAGATTATGAGCTGAGCTGAAATTAAGAGTGGAACACTTAACCAGGTGCCCCAAGTCTCATTACTTTTTGATAGCTTCCTTCCTTCTTTCCTTTTTTTGGCATAGCAGGATGTGCCAGGCTAATAAGCATATATCCTATCCTAGATGTGGGCATCAGCCAATCTTGCAAGGAGCACTGATTCCATTTAATGGGGGAATAGCTTTTAGAAACCACAACCTAGGCACTGTATTCATTGTTCATTGCTATTAGGTTATCGTTGCTTCTCTTAGCTTTTAGTGGACGAAGTTGGGAAATTCATATTTTTGAAAAGAAAAAAGAAAAGACTGGATTTCTTTTAGTACCATTATAACTCTCTCCCATTTATCCTTGAACAAGCAATGGCCAGCAGAAGTGGTCCTGCTGCTCTGTTTAAGAACTTATTTATGGGGCGCCTGGGTGGCTTAGTCGGTTAGGCGTCCGACTTTTGCTTAGGTCATGATCTCGCAGTTCGTGGGTTCCAGCCCTGCTGACTCCCAGCTCAGAGCCTGGAGCCTGTTTCAGTCTGTGACTCCCTCTCTCTCTGACCCTCCCCTGCTCACGCTGTCTCTCTATCTCTCCTAGAAATAAATAAAACATTTAAAAAAAAAAAAAAGAACTTATTTATCGCCCTTTTGTTAAAAGTGCTAATTTCATTAAGATACCCATAAGTTACAGAAACACTGTGGAGTGTGTGAGTTACTGGTGAAATCATGGTACTGGCAACTTTTATAGTACTTTTTCTTTTTCTGGGGCAACACAATAATAAAATGGGCCAGATGTTTTTAAATATCTGGCAATATTTAAAGTTAAAGACATAGAAATTAATTTTTATCAATTTTTTTAGTTTTTATCAAAGACTTCATTGTAGATTAACTAAGTTGTTTCTATCAGTAAAAAAAAAAAAACCATTATTTATCCATCCAGAAACCTGAGAATCATCCTTGAATACTCCTTCTCCCCATCTCTCACATCCATCATGACCTGAGCCAAAATCAAGAGTCAGATGCTTAACTGACTGAGCCACCCAGGCGCCCCAGGGACATAGTTTTTGAGGGATGATGGAAATGTTCTAAAATTAGTTATAGGTATTCCTTAGAGAAATATCAGGTTTGGCTCCAGACCACTGCAATAAAGGAAGTCAAATGAATTTTTTTGTTTCCCAGTGCATATAAAAGTTATGTTTACACTATACCATACTCCGTTAAGTGCACAGTAGCATTATGTCTAATAAAAACAATGTGCATACTGGGGCTTCTGGGCAGCTCAATTGGTTAAGTGTTTGACTTCAGCTCAGGTCATGATCTCATGGTTCGTGAGTTCGAGTCCCACGTTGGGCTCTATGCTGACAGCCTGGAGCCTGCTTCAGATTCTGTGTCTCCCTCTCTCTCTCTGCCCCTCCGCTACTCACGCTCTATCTCTCTGTGTCTGTCTCTTTCAAAAATAAAATTTAAAAAAATTAAAAAGCAATGTACATACCATTTCATTTCAAGTTATCTCTACACCCAACATGGGGCTTGAATTCATGACACCAGGATCAAGAGATGCATGCTCTACTTGCTGAGCCAGCCAGGTATTTCACGATGTAGATACCTTAATTTAAAAATAGTTTTTTGGGGCGCCTGGGAGGCTCAGTTGGTTAAGCATCTGACTTCGGCTCAGATCATGATCTCACAGTTCATTGGGCTCTGCACTGGCGTTCAGAGTCTGATTGGGATTCTCTTTTTCTCCTCTCTGCCCTTATCTCTCTCTCTCTCTCGCTCTGTCTCAAGATAAATAACTTTAAAAAAAATAAATAAAAAGCAGTAGAACTACAAGTGCTACAAGTAGCACTTCTTTCAGAATTGAAGTCAATCTTCTCAAACCCTGCTGCTCTTCCTCAACTAAGTTTAGGTAATATTCTAAATCCTTTACTGTCATTTTAACATCTTCACCAGGAGTACTTTCCATCTCAAGGAACCACTATTTTTGCTCATGCATAAAAAGCAACTTCTTTCTCATCCATTCAAGTTATATCAAGAGGTTGCAGCAATCAGTCACATCTTCAGGCTCCATTTCTAGTTCTCTTGCTATTTCTACCTCATCTGTAGTTACTTCCTCCACTGGAGTCTTGAGCCCCTCAAAGTCATCCATGAGAGTTGGAATCGACTTCTTGCAGACTCCTGTTAATGTTGCTATTTTGACCTCTTCCCATGACTCACAAATGTTCTTAATGGCATCTAGAATGGTGAATCCTTGCCAAATGGTTTTCAGCTTACTTTGCTCAGATCCATCAGAGGAATCACCATCTGTGGCAGCCTTATGAAGTATATTCCTTACATAATAAGACCCCAAGTCAAAATTACTCCTTGCTCTGGGGGCTGCAGAACGGATGCTGTGTTAGCAGGTATGAAAACAACATGAATCCCGTTGTCCATTTCCATCAGAGCTCTTGGGTGACCAGGTGCACTGACGATGAGCAGTAATATTTCAAAAGGAATCTTTTTTTTTTTCTGAACAGTAATCACAACAGTGGGCTTAAAATATTCAGTAAACCATGTTGCAAAGAGATGTGTTGTCATCCAGGCTTTGTTGTTCCATTTACAGAGCACAGACAGAGAAAGTTGGGTGTAACTCTTAACGGCCGGAGGATTTTCAGAATGGTAAATGAGCACTTCATTTACCTCTCAACTTCAGATCACTGGCTTCATCAGCCCCTAATAAGAGAGCCTGTCCTCAGAAGGCCAGGCATTGACTTCTCTCTCTAGCTATGAAAGTCCTAGATGACATCTTCTTCCAGTAGAAGGCTGTCTAATCTACATTGAAAATCTGTTGTTTAGTGTACCCACTTCCATGAGTTACCTGAACTAGATCTTCTGGATAACTTGCTGCAGCTTCTACATCAGCACCTGCTGCTTCACCTTATACTTTTATGTTTTAGAGACTGCTTCTTTCCTTAAAACTCATGAACCAACTTTTGCTAGCTTCCAGTTTTTCTTCTGCAGCTTTCTCAACTTTCTCAGCCTTCACAGAATTGAAGAGAGTTAGGGCCTTGCTCTGGATTAGGCTTTGGCTTAAGGGAATATTGGGCTGGTTTGATCTTCTTTGCAGACTACTCAGACTATCTCCATTATCAGCAATAAGGCTGTTTCACTTTATCATTTGTGTATTCATTGAACTATCACTTTACATTTCCTTCAAGAACTTTTCCTTTGCATTCACAACTTGGCCAACTAACTGTCTAACACATGTTGGGTCTCAGGGAATGGGGAATAAGGAGGCCTGAGAAAAGGGAAAGAGGGGAACAGTCAGTGGAGCAGTCAGAATACATACAGTATTTATTCTTTCCATATGGGTGTGGTATCTGGCACCCTAAAACAATTACAGTAGTAACATGAAAAAACACTGATCACAGATCACTATTAAAAATATAATAATGGAAAAGTTTGAAATATCGTGAGAATTAAAGTGTGACACAAAGACATCAAGTTAGCAATCCTATTGGAAAAATGGTACTAATAGACTTGCTTAATACAAAGTTGCCACAAACCTTCAATTTGTAACAAAAAAATGGCAGTATCTGCAAAGTGCAATAAAATGGAATGCAATCAAATGAGGTATGCCTATAGTGGTAATTGATGTACAACCCTGAATATATACTGAAAAGATTGAATGATACAAATTATAAGGGTGAATTTTATAAGATATAAATTGTGCCACAGTTTTTTTTATAAAGCACACTGACACTGAAGCCAGAACCCTAGATTCAAATCCCATTTTTTTTTTTTTGCCACTCACTTGCTGTATCTTTCCCTCAGTTCTTTCATCTATAAAATAAGGATGAAAAGTGTTAACTACCTCACAGAGTTTTGTGAGGCTTTAATGAGTTTGATATGTCAAGTCCTTAGTATAATTAATGTTTGACACACCGTAAGTGCCAACTAAGGCATTAACTATTATATACAAAACTGAACCAAAGTTTATGGAATAATATTTACTCTACTACCAACAGTGCAGTCCTTTTTTTTCTATTCTGTTAATTTTGAAAGAAATGTTAAGGTACAGTAAATTGATTTCACAACCCTCTATTGCCACTAAGAAACTGTTTCTAGTGCTTCCCCTGCTCCCTCAGCTAACGTGTGCTCATCCTTGGGTTTAGCTTAAAGTTGTTTCCTCAAGCAAATCTTCCCTGATTTCCCAGACTAACTTAGATTTCCCTGTTAATGTGCTGCTATTTATTAGCACCTTATACTTAACCTCTGTGGCACTCAACCCAGTTGGAATTTTTAAAAAATATCTGTCTTCCAGGGCACCTGGGTGGCTCAGTCGGTTAAGCATCTGACTCTTAATTTCAGCTCAGGTCATGATCTCACAGTTGTGAGATTAAGCCCCGCATTGGGCTCTGCTCTGGGCATGGAGCCTGCTTTGAGATTCTCTCTCCCCCTGCCCCCCCCCATAAAATAAAATAAAATATCTGTCTTCCCCCTAGATTATAATCTTCATGAGTGCAAGAACTATGTCTTTTTATTCAGTGGTATAGCCTTATCAGTAAACAAAGTGCCTACCATTAAGAAGTTCTTAATAACTGTTGGCTCATAGTTTAGAAAGAGCAGCAAGGAAGGTATCATGAAGGTTTAAGAAATGTAGCTGGAGTGCCCTGCTGCTCTTAGAGTAACATAGGGCCAATGCTATGCTCAGTACTCAAAATACACTAGATATGGTAATTCCCAAGGGAATCTAATTACTTTATATTTTATTCAGAGGGAGAAGGACTGCCTAACCTAGGCACTGCTAAAATAATTGCTAGTGTGCCATACTGGGGTCATCTGTTACTATCTGGACAACTTGACCTGCTATGATACCAAGTTAGCTGATTAACGTAAGTCACGTTGTAGCTGCAGAGGTAGCAGTTTCTGAGGCAGTTGTGTTCTTTGAAAAAAGGAGAAGGTTTTGAAGATGCCATATCACATATATCTATTTTTGTTTGATTTTGTGGGAAAGTGGCTGGAATGGAGGGAGTAATTCTTGTCATTCCCCCAGCCTTTGAGCCTGTGTTTTTTTTTTAAATATATATATTTTTTTATTTCTAGGAGAGAGAGAGACAGCGTGAGCAGGGGAGGGTCAGAGAGAGAGGGAAACACAGACTCTGAAACAGGCTCCAGGCTCTGAGCTGGCAGTCAGCACAGAGCCCGACGCGGGGCTCGAACCCACGAACCGCGAGATCATGACCTAAGCGAAAGTCGGACGCTTAACCGACTAAGCCACCCAGGCGCCCCGAGCCTATGTTTCTATTTAATGTTTTGGTAATGCTAAAGGGACAAGATGTAATACAAAAGGTAAGAAACTGTTTTGTATAATTTTATAATTTTTGTAAACTAATTTTGTTATTAAGAATAAAGAAGAGGAGTGCCTGGGTGGCTCATTCATTTAAGAATCTGACTCTTGGTCTTGGCTCAGGTCATGATCTCATGGTTTGTGAGTTTGAGCCCTGAATCAAGCTCTGTGCTGATGATGTGATCACTGCTTGGGATTCTCTCTCCCCCTTTCCCTCTGCCCCTCTCCCACTTGTGCGCACTCTTTTTCCCTCTCTCTCAAAATAAATAAACTTAAAAAAAAAGAATGAAGAAGAAAAACTATTAAGTAGGCTCCTTGCCTTTGATTAAATTTGCCAGGAATCAAATCAATGTGGGTTGTTTTTCTGAAATTAGAACATTTTTTAAAGTATTAGACATAGTATTCATATATCTCATAATAGTGTAATTTTTGGTCACAGACAGAGCCTGTATTGATAGAGTATCAAGGCCAGAGAAGCAAGAAACTAAGACCAACTAAATCAATTGGGTAAATTAGTAATTCATCTATTTCCTCCTGAGTTTATTCTCTTTTCTCTCATTTTCTTTTTGTTTCTTTGGCACTTAATCCCTCTGTTTCACACCTTTACCACTTTCTACTTGGTGACTTCTGTCATCTTTGAAAATTACAGTGACAACAAATTTTGGTTTTGTTTTTTTTCAAATATGGAAATACCCTCACCAGAAGACAAGTTTCCCAGTCATTGCTACTGTGAGTCTGTGCAGCAGTTCCTGTGCAGCAGTGGCTTTGTAAATATTCCTTTGTTTTGAGGTCTTGGTTTGCTCATTGCTGAGATTTGTAACTGGCATGTTGGAGTTATTTTTAAAATGACAAAAATAAAAAATGCTTTGTTTTACTTATCTCCACAGTTGGTATAAGGCTAATTACAGCATGGCCGAGAAGTTAGACTGGGGCAGAGGAATGGGCTGTGACTTTGTCAGAAAGAGCTGTAAGTTCTGGATTGACCAGCAGAAACAAAAGTAAGAATGCATTTCCTCATGATATCTTTGATAACACAGTTTATTTCTGATTTGTTCTTTATCTTGAAACTAAAATATCACTATTTTAAAAATGTGGCCTAAACAGTTCAATTTCAAAATGTATGGAAGGGGCACCTTGGTGGCCCAGTTGGCTGAGCATCCAACTTTTTATTTTGGCTCAGGTTTAATGGGATTGAGTCCTGCACCCAGCTCTACTCTGACATTACAGAGCCTGCTTAGGATTCTCTTTCTCCCTCTCTATCTGACCCTCCCCTGCTTGCACAGTTGCTCTCTTTCTCTCTCTCAAAATAAATAAATAAATAAATTAAAAAAAAAAGTATAGAAAACTGGGATGGCTCAGTCGGGTAAGCATCTGACTCTTGATTTCAGCACAGGTCATGAGCTCACTGTTTGTGGGTTCGAGCCCCGCATCAGGCTCTGTGCTGACAGCTCAGAACTTGCTTCACATTCTCTCTCTCCCTCTTGCTTTGCCCCTCCCCCAGCTCATGCTTTCTCTCTATCAAAAAATAAATTAATTAATTAAAAAACATATAGAGGGGCGCCTGGGTGGCTTAGTCCGTTAAGCGTCCGACTTTCGCTTAGGTCATGATGTCGCGGTTCATGGGTTCGAGCCCCGCATTGGGCTCTGTGCTGACTGCCAGCTCAGAGCCTGGAGCCTGTTTCAGAGTCTGTGTCTCCCTCTCTCTCTGACCCTCCCCTGCTCATGCTCTCTCTCTCTCTCTCTCCCTCTCTCTCCTAGAAAAATAAAATGTATAGAAAACAATCACTGGTGTTTCATGGTAATACCAAAATAAGTTGCTACATTGTTGTTTTAAATTATATATGAAAGAATCTACAGTGTAGAATCCAGAGTAGTAAGCATTTCTGTTTAGTTTATAATTAATAAATATGTATATTGCAAAATTTTCCATATTCTATCATTCTTACTCTTTTCTTCAGAGAATGTACTCATAAACATAGATGTAACTATTGATTCAGTATACAAAAAAAATGAGAGATACTTTTGAATAATGGTTCTCAAATCTGGATGAATATCATAATTACCTAGCAAACTTTTAAAAAATACATTCTTTAAGTTTGGGGGATACACACACACATTCATGTTTGTGTGTGTGTGTGTGTGTGTGTGTGTGTGTGTGTGTGTGCATGTTTTTTGTTGTTTTGTTTAATGTAAGCTCTATGCCCAGTATAGGGCTCAAACTCATAACCCCAAGATCCAGAGCCTCACACTTCATGGACTGAGCCAGCCAGATGCCCCTATAAATATATTTTTCTAACTTTTTATTTTGAGATAATTATAGAGTCACATGCAGTTGTAAAAAATATGTACAGAGATTCCATGTACACTTTATCCAGTTTTCTTGATGGGTAATATTCTGAAAAAACTATAGTACAACAAGACAACCAGAATATTGACATTGATGCAGTCAGATACAGAGCATCTTACTCATATTGCCATTTTATAGATGTACACAGTTCCCTCCCTGTTCAGCCCCTCCTAAGCCCCTGGAAACCACTAAGCTGTTTCTATAATTTTGTTATTTCAAGAATGATGTATAAATCAGTTCATACTGTATATAACCTTTTGGGATTGGCTTTTTTCACTCCACATAATTTTCTGGAGATTCATCCAGGTTATCATGTATATCAGTAGTTTGCTTAGGTTAATGGTTGAATAATATTCCATGATACAGATGTGCCATAGTGTGTTAAAACATTCTCATGTTGAAGGATATCTAGATTGTTTCCAGTTTTGGGCTCTTATGAATAAATGCTGTAGACATTTGTATACAGGTTTTTATGTGAACATAAATCTTCATTTCTCCAGGATAAATGCCCAAGAGAGTAATTGCTGGGTCATATGGTAGTGGCAAGTTTAGTTTTGAGTTTTGTAGTAAAAACTGCTGAACTCTTTTCCAGAATCTCTATGTCATATTATATTCTACCACCAATGTATGAGTGATAATAGTTTCTCCACATCCTCATCAGCATTTGGTGGTGTGCCTTTTTTTAATTTTAGTTATTTTGAAAGATAGTAGTGATTATCTTATTGTGGTTTTAATGTGCATTTCCCTAATGGCTAGTGATGTTGAGTATCCTTTCATGTGCTTATTTGATATCTGTAAATCCTCTTGGATGAGGTGTTTCATCATGTCTTATGGCGATTTTTAATTGGATTGTTTGCTTTTGTTGTTTTTACTGTTGAGTTCTGAGAGTTCTTTATATATTCTAGATACTAATCCTTTGTTGGATATGTGGTTTGCACATGTTTTCTCCTAATCTGTAGCTTTTCTTTTTATTCTTTTAATAGGGTCTTTTGTAAAGCAAAAGTTTTTAACTTTGGTGAAGTACAAATTATCCTTTTAAGAATCATAGTGTCAATGTCAAGTCTAAAAACTCGGCAAAGCCCTAGATTCCAAAGATGTCCTTGTAATTTTTTTTCAAAAATTTTAGAGCTTTATGTTCTATATTTGAGTCTGGGATCCATTTTTAGTTAATTTTTGTATAAAGTGGGAGACTTAGGTCAAAGTTCATTTTTTGGTGTATGGATGTCCTGTTGTTCCAGCCCCATTTGTTGAAAAGGTTATCTCTCTTTCATTGAATTGTTTACTTCCATTTGTGAAAGAATCAGTTGAGTGTATTTTTATGGGTCTATTTCTGTGTTCTCTATTCTGTTTCATTGATCTGTGTGTCAGTCCATTAACACTGCACAGTCCTTTGTTACTGTAGCCATACTATATTTTAAAATTGGGTAAATGTATTCTTCCCACTTTATTTTTCATAATAATTTTAGCTACTCTAGTTCCTTTGCCTTTGATATAAATTTCAGAATAACCTTGTCTACAAAAAAAAAAAACTTGCTGGGATTTTTCTATGAATTATGTTAAAAACCTATATTATCAATTTTAGGAGAATTGACATCCTTATTGACTTTTTAAATCCAATGAGAAGGGAAGACATTTAGCTTTTCACCATTAAGTATAATGTTAGTTGTAGGTGTTCTGTAGATGCTCCTTTTCAGTTGAAGTTGCCCTCTAGTTCTGTTTTGCTGAGAATTTTTATCACAAATGGATGTTGACTTCTGTCAAGTCATTTTTCTGCTTTGGTTGATATAATTATGTGATTTTTAAAAAACCTGTTAATATGATGGATTACATTGATTGATTTTCAAATATTAAACCAGTTTTCTGTTGCTGGAATAAACCCCACTTAGTCATGGTATATTGTTATTTCTGTATGTTGCTGAATTCCATGTACTAATATTTGTAATGGAATTTTCTGTATATATTCATGGAGAGTATGATATCTTTGTTTCTTTTTTGTACTATTTTTGTTTTTTGTATCAGGGCAATTAAAAAAGTATTAACTTCCTTAATATTTACACAGCTATTCATATTTTTCTATTTCATAATGGATCAATTGGGGTAATTTGTGTTTATTGAAGTATTAGTTCATTTTACCAAAGTTATTAGATTTATGTGTACAGAGTAGTTTGTAGTAGTTCCTTACTATTATTTTAGTGTCTGTAAAGTCTATAGGGAGGTCCCATTTCATTCCTAATATTGGTAATTTGCGTTTTCTGGGTTTTTTTTTTTCACTTTTGCTAGGGTTTGTCAATTTTATTCTTTTTAAAGTACTAGCTTTTTGTTTCACTGATGTCTTTTATTGTTTTTCTGTTTCCTAATTTATTGATTTCTGTTATTGTCATTATTACAGCCTTCCTTATGCTTGTTTTTGTTTTATTCTCTCTCTAGTTTCTTGATTATTGATTTGATATGTTACATCTTTCTAACATGTATTTAATGCTATTTCTCTCTTAGCACTTCTTTAGCTGTGTCCCATGAATTTCAATATGTTGTTCATTTTGCTGATAATTTAAAAGTTTGAGATAAATGGAGCACCTGAGTGGCTCAGTTGGTTGAGTATCCAACACTGGCTCAGGTCATGATATTGCAGTTCATGAGATTGAGCCCTGCATCAGGCTCACGGCTATCAGCACAGCTTGAAGTTAAAGTTCCCCTCTGTCCCCATATCTCTCTGCCCCTCACCCTCTCATGCTCTCTTTCTCTTCCTCTCAAAAATAAATAAACATTTTTTAAAAAATAAAAATTTGAAACAGGTGACTTGCTTAGAATCACACAGTTGATGAGGGACAGAGCTAGGACTTTAGCTTCTTTCTCTCCAGGTCCAGTGCCACGTCCACTAGATCACAGGTACATCTTGTGAAGATGTCATTCTTATTTTTCTCTTGTGGGTTAAGTCTCAAAGTGGTTGAAATCAGTTTCTACTAAGGAGTCTGACATCTGAATTATAACCCTGCTGTGAAAAGAGCTGCTAATAAGCGGTATCAGGAAGTCAGGAAGCACCTGCAGCCACTTTTGGGACAGCTAGTTATATCTAGCACTACAACTTGATCTGCTAGTGTAATAGTTCCCAAATTTTCCTGTGCCTTTGAATCATCTAGACAGACTTTTTTTTTTTAAACTGTATTCTTTTTNAGAGCCCGACGCGGGGCTCGAACCCACGAACCGCGAGATCATGACCTAAGCGAAAGTCGGACGCTCAACCGACTAAGCCACCCAGGCGCCCCTAGACAGACTTTTTAATAAAATCTCCATTCCCATGTTACAGCCCATCCCAATTAAATGAGAGTGTCTGGAAGTGGGAAACCGGCATTGGCTTTTTTATTTTTTAGAGATCCCCAGGTGATTTCACTTTGCAGCAAAGTTTGGGAACTGCTGTTCCAGTGTGTTATAGGAAGTACATAATTAACGTTGCAACTGCCAGACCTTAGAGATTTTTTTTTCTTTTAACAGCTACAATCAGATCTCCATTGGGTCCCAATTATAGGATCACCTAAAACCAAAAACAGAAGGGAACTTCCTCTTCTCCATTCTTCAAAACTAAAACTTTTGGTCCCTGAATTCTGTACTTCCAGCCATAAGCCAACATCTGTCTAGGGCCAATTAGCAAATATTTTAGCCTTTCAGAGTCATATAGTCTCTGTTGCAGCTACTCAACTCTGCTTTTGTACATCAGGAATAGCCAAAGACAAAATGAATGGGCCTGGCCATGTCCCAGTAATACTTTATTTACAAAAACAAGAAACAAAGAAACCGAAAGAGCAGTTTTGGGCAGGATTTGACCCAAGAGTTGAAGTTTACTCTTCCCTGTCATAAGCATTCAAATGTCCCACTTTTGAAATGTTGACATCCAGAAGTACTTAGAGCACAGAGGTCAACTTTTGGCACCATAGGCCCAGTCTGGCCATATCCTTGAGTTATCTTAGATTCCAGTGTAACCTTTCTTGAGCACAGGGGCTGGTGCTTAACTTCAGCTGTGGCACCTCTCCTTTATTGTTGGATTACTGGAGTGAGAAGGGAGCAGTTGAGTATAGGCAGAACCCTCCTTATTTGAATCATTTGAATCTATGTACACACAAAATAAGGTACTTTCTGTGTTTTGAAATGACCTGTGTATTATTAACTCTTCTTCTTAGTTTATTTGCCTTTGATATCAGCTCTAGAGTGGCACTGTCCAATAAAGTACCACTAGCCACATGTGGTTATATAAATTTATATTTAAATTAATTAAAGTTAAATAAAACTGAAAATTCAGTTCTTCAGTTGCACTAGTCACATTTCAAGTGGTTAATAACCACATGATTAGTGGCTACTGTGTTGGACAGCACAGCTCCATTGCAGAAAGTTCGATTAGGTTATGCTGCTTTAGAATTATATGCCATGAATCTTGAACAACTCTAACTTTGGATCTCTAAATCAGTATTTTTTAACTTCCTAATTCTTCTCTATCCATTTAACCAAAACTCATATTTTAATTACTTTAAGGTAAATATTATGTATTGTTTTATTTTAGAGAAAAAGGAAATGAATTTTATGTTATTGAGAAAGTAGCCTAGTAATTACTGGTCATATTCATTGGAATCTTATTCATAGAAAGTTATAAAATCACACTATGTAAAGATTTAAAAAATTTTTTAATGTTTATTTTTGAGAGAGAGACAGAGTATTATCGAGAGAGAAAAAAAGAGAGAGGGAGACAAAGAATCTGAAGCAGGCTCCAGGTTTCAAGCTGTCAGCACAGAGCTCGACGCGGGGCTCATACTTACGGACCACGAGATAATGACCTGAGCCAAAGTCAGACACTGAACAGACTGAGCCACCCAGGTGCCCCTGTAAAGATTTTATAAAAGTGGTGGGGACACTGAAATTACATTTATTGAGTAACCTGTCTGTGCTGAGCACTGAGTGCTTTATAGTTGAAGCCCAGGAAAATGAAGTAAACATCAAATAAGCTAGTATTTGAAACCAAGCCTGCGTGAAGACTTCTAGATCTTTGCTTTCTTATTACAGTGTGCTGCTTCAAGTTTACCAAAGACTATGGTAGGTCTTTTACACATTTTATCTCAAGAAACTGTGATTCCCTGAGAGATGTTTTATTGCTATACTTTGTTAACTTAAATGAAGCAAGTATCAATTTTGCCTAAAATAAATCTAATCTAGGCTTTTTCCCTTAAAAAAGCATGTGGAAGAAGAGGAAAAATAACAGTAATACTATCACAATTTGGCAGTCAGTCTTAATAGGATTTATATTGTTTAAGAATATTGGAATTTCATTTATAACATTACTATTATGACATTAATATTATTTGTATTGTAATTATCAGTAAGATGACCAATTAGAATCATAGGTTGGTTTGAAGATTATTTTTACAGAACAGTGCAATAGATTTTGGTATCTGGAAATTATAAGATCTCTTTTTCCAAATTGTACTTCCAACATTAGATTTAACAGAAGAGAGCAACTTGCAATAATTAGGAATATTCACAGTCTTCTTTTTGCACATGAAAGCAAGATGTCTTATTAATGTTTTCAGTATAACAGACTGTCAAACAGGAGTCTTTGAACTAGATCATCCCATAGAAAACACTTCACTCTTTGTAGCTGCAGTGCAGAAAGGGTATGCATCGTCTCTATCTCTTTATAATACTCCATTATATTAATTATGAAGATTTGTATTTCTAAGCCGGCTTGGGAATTTCATAATTTGTCATTAAACACACAGATCAGATCTGCAGAAATTCATTTTACTGACAAAAGTGGAGAAAGAGATAAATATTTTGTTTAATAATGGTGAAGCAATGTTATAATGCATTTGACATTAATCTTTTATAACATTAAGCATTTGTTTTTACCCTTTGAAACATTAACATTATAATCTGATTCAGCATTTATTATTAAGCTATCAGAACATATTAAAATTATAATAGAAATTGGATTTGTTATGTTTTCTTTAGAGTTTGATACCGTGGTGTTTCTTTGCATGCAGGAGGCAGACGCTGAGCCCTTTTTGTGACACGCTCAGAAGTAATCCCTTACAGTTAACTTGCCGCCAAGACCAGAGAGCAGTTGCAGTGTGTAATTTGCAGAAGTTTTCAAAACCTTTGCCTCAAGAGTACCAGGTAACACTTGTTTGGGGCAAAATTTTAGGAATCATCTCAATTTTAAAGTGAAGTCTCCATCTCGAATTAGAAGAGTAAATTAAGTTTTTCAACTTGTAAAAAGCCCCATTGGTTTTCTATAAGTTAGAAAAAGATGAAGAATTTTTACAATTCTTTAAAACCAGTGTGCTGGTCAATAACAATTAATATCTAGCAATGCCTTGTAGTAATAGTAAGAGGCATTTAGAATATTTATTGGATCTATTTTTAAATGATTTGTATTTTTTTCTAATTGTTTCCAAAGTCTTCATCTTTAATTTCCTCTAATTTACACAGAAAACAAGGTGTTTTAAGAGAATAACTGAGGTACTGTATTCCAATTCATTACAAGTCTTAAAAGTTCTACTTTAGGAAAGATTTGACTCATGGGATCTAAAAGGTGAAGGAATTGATCCCACATATTCAGTCTGAATCTCTGGTTTGACCTGTAAGTTTTATGTTGCAGTAGCCATCTCTAAAACTCTTCAGTTCTGCCTGCCATTTACAGAGGACCCTGTAGTCAGAAGGGGCATATCAGAAGATTTAAAATGATTGCTGCTAAATGTTGAGCTTTCCTGCATATGTTCATGACCCCACTGAATGCTTCAGACACCGTAAGATGGCAACTCTATTTCTAGGCATAGGAAGATAATTCAGTGAGTTAGTGTAAATGTGAAATCTTTAAAATTTATCTGGTGCCTTGTTCCTTTGGCGTTCCAAGTATTTTACATATATTATCTCATTCATAGTCTCATAGTTTTACTTTTTCAAGTTTGTCAAAACAACACATAAATTAAGTCTTCTAATAACACTTTAAGTGCATTATATTTAAAATACCTTAATTCTCTGGATTAGTTTGTGTTTTGTCAACACTTAAAACTCTTCCTATTCATCCTTTTAAAACATTAGTCAAATTCGTCATCTAATAAAAATAATATACTTACCTTGTTTATTTCTAAAACTATAACAACCTTGAATACCACTCAGGTACAATATTACTCTCTTTATGTTCTATTATAAATGGAGGAAAATACGGTAATATCTTTTTTGTGTTTTACAGTATTAGCGATTGCTATAAATTGTTTGATTATATAGAATGTTTCTGACTTTTCTATCTTCCTAATAATTTTTTTTGTAGTACTTCGATAAACTAAGTGGAATACCTACAGAAGATTTGCCTTATTATGGTGGTTCAGTAGAAATTGCTGACTACTGCCCTTTCAGTCAGGAATTCAGTTGGCATTTAAGTGGTGAATATCAGCGCAGCTCAGATTGTAGGATATTGGAAAATCAACCAGGTTAGTAGTATAGTAAAATGAAATGTTATATACATATTAAAATCACATATCAGCAGTATAAAATAAGGGTTAAGGACATAGACCCAGGAGCCATACTCTGTGAGTTTGTATTATAGTTCCACCGGTATCCATTTGTGAAGTAACTTAACTTCTTTGTGCCTCAGTTTCTTCCTCTGTACAAAGGGGATAATAGAACCTATCTTACAGAGTTGCTGTGAGAACTAATAAATGAATTCATAAAGTAAATGCTTCGAACTGTGACTCATAACAAGGGTTCTTAGCTGTTAGATACACTTGCACATGTGTGCATGCACTACTTTTTTGTCATACCTTACATCTGCATGACACTCATTTGCAAAGCACTTTCGTTTTTATCATTTCATTTTATTCCTCTAAAAACCTGATGAGAGACATAGAAAAGATAATACTGAATTTCACAGGTAAATGAAGAGACTCTAAATAATACAGTTAATTGGTACCTGTGTAAGATCCTCCACTGCAGAGCTCTTTTTATTAAATCATATTAGGTATCCTATTTTTTTTTCTCTCCTCAGGAGTGTGCATTTTATGTAATTTAGAAGTAATATGTTATTCTCCAGATATCAGAACAATACTATTGTCCCATGGCTAGTAAGATGTATTACCATATTATTTGTTCCCTTTTAATAAACATAAAGAATATAACAATTGGGTATTCACCTCTGTAAACAAAATGTTATCACATATATGTTAATAAAGAGCAATAAGTAGTTTCTTACTCTGTGGTCATCAGAATTTATAACCCAGTCGTTTTTATTCCTCCCCCTATTCCATACTTCATTACAGACTCTGCTTTTTACATTTTAAATTTCCATAATGGTTTTTCCTTTTATTGCTAAACCTGGTAGATTTAGCTGAATTTATATAGTCATTTTTTAATCACTCACATATTTAATAAATGTCTAAAAACTTGTAACTATTCAGCAGTTCCATGTTAAAACTGAGAAATACAGAGATCTGTCACTTATGGGTTTGCCAAAGATGGTGTCACATCTTACTGTTTTAGAGCTGGAATTGGCAAACATTTATTGTAAAGAGAAAGATAGTAAATATTTTAAACTTTGTGGGTCATATGGTCTCTGTTGAAACTATTGAAATCTGTTACAATGTGAAAGCAATTATAGACAACATATAAATTAATACATAAATTAATGGCTGTGTTCCAATAAAACTTTTATTATTTATGAAAACAGCTAACCCTCAGGATTTGGCCTGAGGCTTATAGTTTGCTGAGCATCCCCTTTTCTTTTTCTTTTTCTTTTTCTTCTTCTTCTTTTTTTTTTTTTTTTTTGACACTGACAACTTTGTTTTCAGGGACTTTGAAATACAAATATAAAAAACAATAGTTCTCTTTATTTCTGTTTAACATTTTCTTTCTTAGCTTATATAATTAAAATTTTTCAAAACTGACATAAAATACTTATCTCTAAGAACCCTCTGTTTTCAAAAAATGAAACTTACTTGTACTAAGTGTAAAGAGAGCGAATTATTGCTAGGGCTTAAGAGCCTCATTCATTTGTCCATTAGCTAGATAGAGGTCATTTAATCCACCCTATCCCTCTGCATGTTTGGGGTTTTAAAAATTTTTTTTAATGTTTATTTTTGAAAGAGAGAAATAGAGTGTGAGCTGGGGAGGGGCAGAGAGAGAGGGAGACACAGAATCTGAAGCAGGCTCCAGGCTCAGAACTGTCGGCACAGTGCCCAATACTGGGCTCGAACTCACAAACTGTGAGATCATGACCTGAGCTGAAGTCAGACACCCAATCAACTGAATCACCCAGGCACCCCTGCACATTTGTGTTTAGTCTGATGTTAGATCAGCATCTTATGTACGGACTTCCAGCAGATAGCATAAAATGAAAATACAAGAAAACTTTGCAAAAAGTTTTTACAACATCCCCTCAAAAGCCTTCTTTATATAAATTGCTTGGCTGCATCTCTCATGGGTCATGACAGATGGTAACTCCTATTTAGACTACCAGTAAAGACAATTATTAGTGCCATATCCTCTATATAGCTAACTGAGATAACTTTATTTTTTTTAAGTTTATTTATTTATTTTGAGAGAGAATACAAATAGAAGAGGGGCAGAGAGAGAGAGAGATGATCCCAAGCAGACTCCACACTGCTAGCACAGAGCCCAGTGTGGGGCTCGAACCCGTGAACCATGAGATCATGACCCAAACTGAAGTCAGATGCTCAACTTATTGAGCCAACCAGGTGCCTCTAACTTAGATACTTTAGGCCCAGTTTTATCTCCCATTTTTGATAGAATAATTTCTTCCCATTAAGTCCTTTATTGAGAACCCAGTTTGATTTTGGAGCCCTGTTTCTCTTGATTTTTTTTAATTGAAAATTTCCATTAAACATGTTTGATTTTTATTTCAATTTAATTAAAAAAATTTTTTAACGTTTATTCATTTTTGAGAGACAGAGTGTGAGTGGGGGAGGGGCAGAGAGAGAGGGAGACACAGAATCTGAAGCAGGCTCTAAGCTCTAAGCTGTCAGCACAGAGCCCAACGCGGGGCTCAAACCCGCAAACTGTGAGATCACAACCTGAGCCGAAGTTGGACGGTTAACTGACTGAGCCACCCAGGCACCCCTAATTTAATTTTTTTTAGAGAGAGAGAGCAAGCCACATACAAGTAGGGAGGGGCAGAGGAGCTGGAGAAAGAATCTTTTTTTTTTAAGTTTATGTATTTATTTTGAGAGAGAGAGAGAGAACACATACATGTGTGCATGCACAGGAGTAGGGGAAGAGTAAACAGAGAGAAGGGGTAGGAGAGAATCCCAAGCAGACTCTGCACTGTCAGCACAGAGCCTGATGGGGGCTTCATCTCACAACCATGAGAGCATGACCTGAGTTGAAATCAAGAGTCAGGAGCTTAACCAAATGAGCCACCCAGGCAGCCCTCACATGCTTGAATTTTAAAGCAACTTATAGCCATAAAAATGGAATGAACTTAACGGAGGACTATGGGGAAGAAGAAGGGGAAAAATCGTGGGGGAAAGGGAGGGAGGCAAACCATGAGAGGCTCTTGAATGCTGAGAACAAACTGAGGGCTGATGAGGGTGGGGGGGAGAGGGGTGATGGGCATGGAGGAGGCACTTGTGGAAATGAGCATGGGGTGTTATATGGAAACCAACTTGACAATAAACTATTAAAAAAAAAGGCATGATTCATTTCGTGTTCTTTGTGCCAAATGTCAATTTTTAAGAAAAGTTCTCTGGTTTGCTTCAGACCTTTTTAAAAACTATGGTGCTGAAAAGTATGGACCTCATTCAGTTTGTCTAATTCAGAAATCCGCATTTGTCATGGAAAAGTGTGAGAGGAAGCTGAGTTACCCAGACTGGGGGAGTGGATGTTATCAGGTAAACTATATGATTGTTAATAATTATTATTAAATATTATATAATTTATCTCATTATATGGTTTTTCTATTTTAAAATATATTTTATATTTTTATATAATTTACTGATTAATACTTTAATTTATCTTGTTTATATAAATATTATTTTGAATGCTCATGTCTTGTGAAAATATTGTCATTTCTTTGAGAAATTACCTTTTTCCACTTGTTTAAAAATATGTATAATTGCTGATATATATATATCAGCAAGTTTTATATTAATTTTATTTGGGGAATATAGCCCAAGAAAATAATGGAATATGAAATTTTTAAAAATCCAAATCGAATAATTTATTGCTGGTCTGAGGTTTGCCGCCTTTTACACTTTCAGTTTACATCGTTTCCACAAAGAGCAGATTATCAATATTTAAAGGAATTTAATACTGACCTATTCAGTAAGGCAATCATCTTGAAGCAAATTTTTATTGAAATCTTATATAACTCAAGCTTATAAAAAGCCAACATAATTGAAAATTGGGTTCTCCCTCAAAGCCTTAGGTATTCAAAACTTGTAACAGTTAATTTAAAAGTAAGCAAACAAAACAAAACAAAACCCCTGCAGCTGAAATACTTTTAAAAAATCGAAATGATATGGTATTTTGCTCAGCATAACACCCTCAAGGAGGATTAGGAGGAACTTAACGGAGTACCGTCCTCTGTGGGGGAGGAAAAGGGGGGAAATAGTCAGGGAGAGGGAGAGAGGCAAACCATGAGAGACTCTTGAATGCTGAGAACAAACTGAGGACTGATGGGTGTAGGGCAGTAGGGGGGAGATGGGCATGGAGGAGGGCACTTGGGATGAGCACTGGGTGTTATATGGAAACCAACTTGACAATAAATTATTTGTAAAAAAAAAAATCTAAGTGAGCTTAATCTTTACAAAAGTTATTTTAGCTCAAAAACTATAAAATCAAAATTATCTTAATTCTACAAAGACGGGAGAGGTTCTTTGACTTCATGCCACTGGAATATATGTAATTTTGTTCTTGAACAGGTATTATTTGCAATTTTATTTCATAAGATCTGAGGAAAGCATGGATTTAAGAATAAATCAACTACAGATTAATAATAGATTTTCTCATTTGTCATTAGAAATCCAAAAGTAGCAAATTACTTTAAATAATTGCATCACCTTATTAAAACATACTAAGATACAGGTGTTCTATAACTTATGAATATCTAACTTAAAGAATATTCTATACTCTACTAATGGATGTCATGGAGGAAAGTGGGATCCTGAGATCTGAAAAGTAAGAATTTTTTGTACCATTTCAGCTGAAAGATCTAAATGGATTTACGTAGCTGGGAATTTAATTATTACTTTTAAGGTTACTTATAAATTAGCTTTTTGGTAACAGCTTTATTGAGATATAATTAAGACATCATACAATTCATATAAAATTATCTTTGAAATCTTATCAATGACAATTTAAAATAAATATTTTTCAGTAATAATCTGATAACTGTAATCCTACAATCATTTTCTGATGAATTCCATTGAAGATTTATTTATTTGATAGTTTTGACCTGGTTATAATCATAATACAAAATTTTGTTTTACTGCCTTTACTTAGTACTTAACAGAACAAAACACCTTTTCCAAGTTTTTCCAATAATAAAAATTACTATTCTTTCTTTCTTCTTCTTTTTTTTTTTTTTTTTTTTTGTAAGTAAACTCTACCCCCAACATGGGGCTTGAACTCACAACCCTAAAATCAAGAGTCACATGCTCTACCAACTAAGCCAGCTAGGTGCCCCAATAATTACTATTCTTTATGGCTATAAGACATTGCATCTTTTTTTTTAAATAAATGTTTATTAATTTTTGAGAGAGAGAGAAAGTGCATAAGTAGAGTGTGGGGCAGAGAGAGAGGGGGACAGAGGATCTGTAGCAGGCTCTGAGCTGATAGCAACAAACCTGTTGCGGGGCTCAATCTCACAAACCAGGATATCATGACCTGAGGTGAAGTTAGACTCTCAACTGACTGAGCTACTCAGACCCCCCAAGATATTGCATCCTTTTTTTCTTTTCTTTTCTTTTTTTTTTTTTAATTTACATCCAAGTTAGTTAGCATGTAGCACAATAATGATTTCAGGAGTATAACCCAGTGATTCATTCCTTACATATAACCCCCAGTGCTCATCCCAACAGGTGTCCTCCTTAATGTTCCTTGTCCATTTAGCCCATCCCTCCACCTACAAGCCCTCCAGCAACCCTCAGTTTGTTCTCTATATTTAAGAGTCTCTTATGTTTGGTCCCCCTCATTGTTTTTATATTATTTTTGCTTCCCTTCCTTTCTGTTCATCTGTTTTGTATCTTAAATTATATGTATGAGTGAAGTCATATACTTGTCTTTAACTAATTTCATCGCATCTTTTTTATAATTAGGGAAGTCATTTCTTCATTGTATATTGAGTTAATTTTCACTTTTCATGATAAAATATACTTTTATAAGCACATTGACATATTTTACCTTTTTAAAAATTATTTTTCAAAATCCCCATAAGTGAAAATATATTTTTTTAATTTTTTAAATGTTTTATTTATTTCTGAGAAAGAGACAGTATGAGCAGGGGAGGGTCAGAGAGAGACGGAGATACAGAATCTGAAACAGGCTCCAGGCTGTAAGCTGACTGTCAGCACAGAGCCCAACATGGGGCTCGAACCCACAAACCGTGAGATCGTGACCTGAGCCGAAGTTGGACGCTTAACCGACTGAGCCACCCAGGCGCCCCATAAGTGAAAATATTAAAAGGGATAAAGCTAGAACAGTGGCAACTGTAATAGGAGGATGATCTGTTCAGACTCTTATTTCATTTTATTTCTTTATTTATAAAGTAAGCTTTACACCCAACGTGGAGCTTGAACTCATGACCCTGAGATCAGAAGTCATGTGCTCTACCAACTGAGCCAGCCAGGCACTCCCTCTTCAGGCAACTTTAATGGTTTGTCAACACCACCAGCACCTCAAAGGGATTATGCAGATTTGCAGTACCATCTACAAAGATTGAATGTACTTGGCTTCCCTGTACTTTGAGTTGTCAGTTAATTTTGCTAATTTAATTTTACTAATTTAATACTAACCACCATTTATATAAGAAAATGCGTATGATTTGCAAACAATTAACATGAATTAGCTTTTTTGCTTTTTGTTGTTTGTTTTACTTATTTTGACAGAGAAGCTGCAAGAGTGATACAGAATTTTTTCTGAGTCATTTAAGTGCAAGTTGCTGACATGCTTCACCCTCAACCCCGTGTGCTTTGCATATTTCTTATAAACAAGAAATCTCCCTAGATAACCACAGTACTATAAAAAAAAATTTTTTTAATTAGTAAATGAACACTGATATATCTAATTCTTGGACCCTATTCAAGCTCTGCTAATGTCCCAATAATGTCCTTGTAGTGTATGATCTGGTCTATCACATATTGCATAGTTGTCCTGTCTCTTGTGTCCTTCAGTCTGGAACACTTCCTCATTATTTTTTTGATTTTTATAACCCTCACATTTTAAAAAACTATAAGTCATTTTTTTCTAAGATGTATCTCAATTTGGGTTTGTCATATGTTGCTTCATGATGAAATTCAGTTCATGTATTTTGGGCAATAATATCACAGAAGTGATGCTCATGTTCTTATGGTGGTACATTCTTTTGATTTGTCCTTTCTTACTGGTGAAGTTAACTTGTTGGTATCTCCCAGACTTCTCCACTATCAATTACTCGTTTGTTATTAATTCCCTTTGTAATTAATAAATATTTTGCAGGGAAATGCTATGTCAATACATTTTTCTTATCAAACTTTCATTTTATTAATTTATGCATTTGTATCTGCATTGAATCATGGAATCCATTTTATTAAAAGTATTACCATCACTATCATTATTTATTTTGAAATTCAGTTTCCCCCAGATCTGGCCAGAGGAAGCCCCTATAGGCTTCTGTATCCTTCTGGACTTTCCCCAGCTTTCTTTGAGTTTTTCCTTGCTTTCTGGCACAAGGTATTCTAGGCACATCGAGCCCTTGAGTCAACCAATTCTTTAAGAAGCTCTAGTTTTTGTTTTTGTTTTTATTTATTCTGAGGGAGAGAGACAGGGAGAGTGCAAGCAGGGAAGGGGCAGAGAGAGAGAAAGACAGAATCCCAAGCAGGCTCTTCACTGTCAGTGCAGAGCTCGACCTGGGGCTTGAACTCCTAAACCGTGAGATCATGACCTGAACTGAAATCAGGACTCAGACACATAGCTGACTAAGCCACTCTGACACCCCAAAAAGCTCTAGTTTTTTTAGTGAAGTGTGGTATTTAAGAGACTAAGATCTGTTTGTTAATGTACTATCCTTTGCCACTAGGCCATAGCTATTCCCCAAGCCCTCTTGGTGAACAGATCTGGGAAGTAGATATATGTATTTTGTATGTATATTCATATGTGTGTATATATAACTGAGTTTGTGCCAGTGTGTATATGTAACTGAGTTTGGTTCCAGTCCAACACTAAAGGGTTCAGTTTCGTTTTCTCCCTTTCCATATCTGTAACTCCTTTCTCAAAGAGAAATCTGGCTCTCATTTCCTCAGTCCTTATTTGATCTGTCCACATCCCTTTCACCTTCTTCCACCTCTACATAATTACCCTCCTTACTCACCCAGATTCTGACACAGTCCACTAGGTCACATCTCTCTCGCTCACTGTGAACCGAATTTTGTGTACATCTTTAGGATATAAATGCTCTTTCTTCCATGAAGCTCTTCTAAGCTTTATTGCTCTTGTTTCTACCATTTACTGACTGTAGGAATACTGACTCCATCTTTAGCCCTCCATCTTGTTCATGTATGATTGATGACCTCACTTAGGGCCTATGTGTTCCAAGCCACTTGGAGATTAATATGCATACCTTAGAAAAATGCCCTCCAAAACCAGAATAACGGAGGCTTGCTTTGGCCTCCTGTGAATCTGTTAGAGATAACATATTCTTTCCTCCTCCTGGTGCCCAGATGGTACCACAAGGTCTGTTAAAGATTAGCTGTCTACTGGATGCATGTGAACCCTTTGAAGTGCATGTGAGCCTTTTGATCTTACTACATACCCTTCTGCTTGTCCCCTCTATCTATAAAATATGTAGACTAAGGTCTGGAATTTGAAGAGAATAGCTGCACAACTGTCCAGATCACTATCCACATGATGGTGCTGTCAGTAAGTTACCCTGAATTAAACTGTATAAAGTGTATATGGAGTTGCCTCCTTCATTTTTCAGTCTCACAGTGCCTTTTGTCATTGCCTCCACCTTCCAACATTGACTNCTTTATCTGATATTCATTTGCAACTATCTTTTCCCATTCCATCAGTTGCCTATTTTATTATTTCGTTTGCCATGCAGAAGCTTTTTATCTTGATAAGGTCCCAATAATTCGTTTTTGCTCTTGATTCCCATGCCTGTAGGGATGTGTCAAGTAAGAGATTGCTGCGGCTGAGGTCAAGGAGGTTGTTTCCTGCTTTCTCCTCTAGGGTTTTGATAGTTTCCTATCTCACATTCAGGTTCTTTATCCATCTTGAGTTTCTTTTTGTGTATGGTGTGAGACAGTGATCTAGTTTCATTCTTCTGCATGTTGCTGTCCAGTTCTCCCAGCACCATCTGTTAAAGAGGCTGTCTTTTTTTCCATTGGATACTCTTTCCCACTTTGTCAAAGATTAGTTGGCCATACATTTGTGGGTCCAATTCTGAGTTCTCTATTCTATTCCATTGGTCTATGTGTCTGTTTTTGTGCCAGTACCATACTTTCTTGATGATTTCAGCTTTGTGGTAGAGGCTAAAGTCTGGGATGGTGATGCCTCCCATTTTAGTTTTCTTCTTCAATATTACTTTGGCTATTCGGGGTCTTTTGTGGTTCCCATACAAATTTTAAGATAATTTGTTCTAGTTTTGAGAAGAATGCTGGTACAATTTTGATTGGGATTGCATTGAACCAACATTGATTCTTAATTATAAAACAGTCTAACACTGTTAAATATGGGGGAGAGGGGTATGGGAATTTATATCCCACCCTTTTCTCTTCAGTTAAAGCTGCTAGACGTCAGGCATCGTGTAATGGACTTCTATGGTATCCTTTTCAGCCACAAAGCACAATATTCAGTCAATTCTTCCTTAAAAGAATGATTACATTGCACTGTAGTTATGGTAGTGCTTACTAGATGTGGGTCATTGAATGACAGACTTATGGAAGAGGTTACACTTTGTTATCATTTGTTTTCTTGAGCTTATTAGAACTTAAATTTCCAAGTGAGTATTACATTTAAACTTAGTTGATGATTGAGTTATTTCAAAAATGACTCCATTGTTGAAATGTACTTTCAGAACTCCTCTTGAAATTGCCTTTAGAAATAGTTTAGTATCCTCCTAGGAAAATCAGTTTTAGTGTTTTGCATCATACCTATATTAATTTAATGTTAACTGATTTAATCAACTTTACCAGACTTGGTTCTGGGCAACTTTTGGTATTTCTAAAAACTACATCAACTTGCAAAGTAAAAATTTGCCACCATCAAACATATTCAGAATCATACACTTGGTTTGAAGGTAGGCCCAGGAGAGAAGCACCAGAAATATTTAAAGTGAAGTAGCATAACTGATATTAATGTGAAGTCTTTTTATAAAATTGTGAAGAAGATACATTTACTATTTTAAGTTAGTTTTAAGGTGTTTGCTTTTTAAAATTGACTTGAGTGTCTGGGTGGCTCAGTAGGTTGAGCCTCTGATCTTGATTTCTCTCAGGTCATGATCCCAGGGTCATGCATTTGAGCCCTGCTCTTTCTCTTTCTCTCTCCCTCTGCCCTACTTGTGCTTTCTCTCTGTAAAATAAAAAGAAAACAATCTGATTTTATTAGTTACCCCCTGCAGTTAAAATATGAGTCCTACCTTAGCACTTTTTTTAAGTTTATTCATTCATTTTGGGAGAGAAAGAGAGAGCATGTGCATGGGAGGGGCAGAGAGAAGGGTGGAGAGAATCCCAAGTGGGCTCCACACTGTCAGCACAGAGCTCAGTGTGGGGCTCAAACTCACAAACCATGAGATCATGACCTGAGCCAAAACCAAGACTCAGACACCTAACCAAATGAGCCACCCAGGCAACCCAAGTGCTACCTTTGAAGACGTTACCAGTCCATATTAAAATCACTAGGATGAGGACGCCTGGGTGGCTCAGTCGGTTAAGTGTCTGACTTCGGCTCAGGTCGTGATCTCACCATTTGTGGGTTTGAGCCCCGCATCGGGCTCTGTGCTGACAGCTAGCTCAGAGCCTGGAGCCTGCTTCAGATTCTGTGTCTCCCCTCTCTCTGACCCTCCCCTGCTCACACTGCCTCTCTCTCTCTCTCTCAGAAATGAATGAAAACATTAAAAAATAAAAGTCACTAGGACCATTTTTATACCTGAGCAGAGGATCTAGGATAGGGAAAAAGAATAAAGAACTTTTTACTATGTACATTTCTGTGCTGTATGCTTTTTTTTTTTAACAATGAGCATATATTCTATTTATAACTTAAATAAAAATTTGATTTGCAAAATTTGTGACTTGTGGAGAAAATGGCTCTTTGACAAAGATTTAAGATGAAGTATAATGAGGATACTAGAATCTACAGAAATGTTACTCTTTTTTTTTTTAAAGATTTTGTTTATTTAAAAGCAATTTTTTAAAAGTTTATTTTGAGGGAGAGAGAGAGAGTGCAGGTACATGGGAAGGGTAGAGAGGGAGAAAGAGAATCCCAAGTAAGCTTCCCTCTGACAGCAAGGAGCGCAACACAGAGCTCAGTCCCACTGTGAGATCATGACCTGAGCTGAAATCAAGAGTTGGGTGCTTAACTGACTAAGCCACCCAGAGACTCTTAAGATTTTATTTTTTTAAGCAACTTCTACACCCAATGTGGGGCTCAAATTCACAACCTCAAGATCAAGAGTCACACACTCCACCAGCTGAGCCAGTCAGCACCCCTACAGAAATGTTATTCTTGATAACTTGGTTACAGGGGTCTATGAATCCAAATTGTATGTAAAGTTATGTGTTATCTTGTATATGTACTGAAAAATGTCTGTAGATTTCATCAGATTTTTTTGAAGAGAACAGCTACCATAGAGTGAAATCATTTTAGAACCTGTAACTTAGCGTTCTTTATATGAGATTAAAGATATGCCTATACCTGAAATTGTGTTTTACAGTCAGTATTTTTAGTAATGTATTTTCCTGTAGGTGAAGTAAGGCTCATATATCATATACTAGAATCTAACTGACCTGATTTTTTTTCTTCCTATTTGAAGGTTTCTTGTTCTCCCCAAGGTCTGACAGTTTGGGTTCAGAACACTTCATATTTGTGTAGTCGGGCTGGGCAGGTCCTCCCGGTCAGTATTCAGATGAATGGCTGGATTCACGATGGTAACCTGCTCTGTCCATCCTGTTGGGACTTCTGCGAGCTCTGTCCTCCGGAAACAGATCCTCCAGCTGCTAACCTGACCCGAGCTCTACCACTGGGTAAGTAGTCTCTGTGGGTGGAGTAAAGACAGGGACTTTTCTTACATAATGTTGAAAGTTCCCCTCAAGGAAACTCTAAAACAGTTTGAACATCTTCTCTTCTAATTGCAGTTTTATGGGAAAGCCTCCTTCCCACCATTGCTAGAAACTGAAAGTGGGTAAACATGACGCTTCTGTTCAGTAAAAGCAAGGGTAAGGAACCTTTCAGTCTAAAGACCTTATGACTTGCAAAAAAAAAAAGTTCATTCAAATTTATAAAACCTGGGGGTATCTAGGTGGCTCAGTCAGTTAAGCGACCGACTCTTGATTTCGGCTCAGGTCTCAGGTCATAATCTCACAATTCATAGGTTCAAGTACCACATCAGGCTCTATGCTGACAGCACAGAATCTGCTTGGGATTCTTTCTCTCTCTGTCTACCCCTACCCCATTTGTTCTCTCTCTCTCACAAAAATAAACTTAAAAAAGAAAGAAAGAAAAAGAAAACGTAGGGGCACCTGGGTGGCTCAGTCTGTCAAGCGTCTGACTTTGACTCAGGTCATGATCTCGTGCTTCATGATTTCAAGCCCTGCATTGGGCTGTGTGCTGTCAGTGCAGAGCCAGCTTTGAATCTTCTGTCTCCCTCTCTCTGCCCCTGGCCTGCTCTCTGTGTCTCAAAAATGTACATTAAAAGGAAAGAAAATGTCCTTTAACAAAATTATAGAATTACAAAAACTGTTTCAGCTATTCATAATGAATTCCGTTCATTAAACACATAAAGCAATTAAATATATTTCAGTTTTACAGGCATACCTCATTTTATTCTGCTTTACTTTATTGCACTTCACAGATTTTTTGCAAATGGAAGACTTGTGGCAGCTCTATCAGCAAGTCTGCGAGCACCACTTTTCCAACAGCATTGGCTCAATTCAGGTTTCTTTGTTACACTTTGGGTAATTCTCACAATATTTTAAACCTTTTAATTATTATACTTGTTATGGTGATCCATGACCAACGATCTCTGATATTATTATTATAATTAGTTATTTGGGGGCACTAGGAACCACACTCATAAGACAGTGAACTTACTTGAAAATATGTGTATTCTCACTGCTTCACCGGCCAACAGTTCCCATTTCCTTCCCCTTCCTTGAGCCTTTCTATTCCCTGAGACAAAACAATATTGAAATAAGGTCAATTAATAACCCTACAGTGTCTTCTAAGTGTTCAAGTAAAAGGAGGAGTTACATGTCTGTCACTTTAAATCAAAAGCTAGAAATGATTAAACAACTTAGTGAAGAAGGCATGTCAAAAGCTGAGATAGACCAAAAGCTGGTTGTGTCACTTAGCCAAGATGTGAATGCAAAGGAAAAATTCTTGAAGGAAATGAAAAGTGATATTTTAATGAATACACAAATGTTAAAGAAAGTGAAACAGCCTTATTGCTGATAATGGAGATAGTCTGTGTAGTCTGCAAAGAAGATCAAACCAGCTACAACATTCCCTTAAGCCAAAGCCTAATCCAGAGCAAGACCCTAGCTCTCTTCAATTCTGTGAAGGCTGAGAAAGTTGAGAAAGCTGCAGAAGAAAAACTGGAAGCTAGCAAAAGTTGGTTCATGAGTTTTAAGGAAAGAAGCAGTCTCCGAAACATAAAAGTATAAGGTGAAGCAGCAGGTGCTGATGTAGAAGCTGCAGCAAGTTATCCAGAAGATCTAGTTCAGGTAACTCATGGAAGTGGGTACACTAAACAACAGATTTTCAATGTAGATTAGACAGCCTTCTACTGGAAGAAGATGTCATCTAGGACTTTCATAGCTAGAGAGAGAAGTCAATGCCTGGCTTCAGAGCTTCTGAGGACAGGCTGACTCTCTTATTAGGGGCTGATGAAGCCAGTGATCTGAAGTTGAGAGGTAAATGAAGTGCTCATTTCCCATTCTGAAAATCCTCCAGCCGTTAAGAATTACAACTTCCTCTGTCTGTGCTCTGTAAATGGAACAACAAAGCCTGGATGACAACACATCTCTTTGCAACATGGTTTACTGAATATTTTAAGCCCACTGTTGTGATTACTGTTCAGAAAAAAAAAGATTCCTTTTGAAATATTACTGCTCATCGTCAGTGCACCTGGTCACCCAAGAGCTCTGATGGAAATGGACAACGGGATTCATGTTGTTTTCATACCTGCTAACACAGCATCCGTTCTGCAGCCCCCAGAGCAAGGAGTAATTTTGACTTGGGGTCTTATTATGTAAGGAATATACTTCATAAGGCTGCCACAGATGGTGATTCCTCTGATGGATCTGAGCAAAGTAAGCTGAAAACCATTTGGCAAGGATTCACCATTCTAGATGCCATTAAGAACATTTGTGAGTCATGGGAAGAGGTCAAAATAGCAACATTAACAGGAGTCTGCAAGAAGTCGATTCCAACTCTCATGGATGACTTTGAGGGGCTCAAGACTCCAGTGGAGGAAGTAACTACAGATGAGGTAGAAATAGCAAGAGAACTAGAAATGGAGCCTGAAGATGTGACTGATTGCTGCAACCTCTTGATAAAGCTTAAATCATGAGAAGTTTCTTCATGCATGAGCAAAGAAAGTGGTTCCTTGAGATGGAAACTACTCCTGGTGAAGATGCTGTGAAGATTATTGAAATGACTGCAAAGGATTTAGAATATTACCTAAACTAGTTGAGGAAGAGTAGAGGAATTTGAGAGAGTTGACTCCAACTTTGAAAGAAGTTCTGTGGGTAAAGTGCTATCAGACAACATCACATACTATAGAGAAATCATTTGTGAAAGGAAGAGTCAATTGATGTGGCAAATGTCATTGCGTCTTATTTTAAGAAATTGCTACAGCCACCCCAGCCTTCAGCAGCCACCACTCACCACTAACCAGTCAGCAACCGTTAATATCTAGGCAAGACCCTCCACCAGCAAAAAAGTTTATGACTTGCAGAAAGTTCAGATGATGGTTAGCATTTTTGAACAACAAAGTACTTTTAAATTAAGATATGTACATTTTTAGACATAATGCCATTACACACTTAATAAACTATAGTACAGTATAAATATAACTTTTATATGTACCAGGAAATAAAAAATTCATTTGACTTGCTTTATTGTATTATTTGACTAGTGGTGGTGGTCTGGGACTGAACATGCAATATCTTTGAGGTATGCCTGTGTTATAACTAGGTTAGGTAAAAGAAAGGGAAAGACACTGGAAAAGATGCTTAAAGAAGAGATTGACCTACCCACAAAGAAGAGAAAGGTGCAAGGAGACACAAATACACACACAAAGTAAGATAGAAAGACCAGCTAGTAGAGACAAAGTGGTTTTCATTGAGGTGTATTTTGTTCACTTTGTTAGACTTCAGAGAGTAGAATTGAGACCAACAGAATAAAGTTGTAGGGAGACAAATTCCAGTTAAATCCTTTAGATTCAGGAAAGGAATGGAAAGAGCTGCCTTGAGAAAAAGGCATTTCCTGTTGTTGAAGATATGTAAACTAAAGCTGATGAGCTATTACTAAGAGTTATAAAAGCAAAATTCATGAGTTATCAAGGCTTTGACCTACGATCTTTGAGATTTTAATTAAATGATCTATGTGATTTATGTCAGTTTGACACTTTAGAATATGAATAATAAAGATCTTATGCATTGTTTCATTTTCTCAGTTGGAGGTTTTTTTATGTTTTTTAAATTTTATTTATTTTGAGGGGGCAAGAGAACATGAGTGGGAGAAGGACAGAGAGAGGTCTGAAGAGAGAGAATCCCAGCAGGCTTCACTCTCACTGGGGAGCCACGTAGAGGGCTTGATCCCGAGACTGTGAAACCTGAACCAGAATCAAGAACTGGACACTTGACTGACTGAGCCACCCAGGTGCCCCTGGATCTATTTTTTATTTTATTTTATTTTATTTATGTCAGTTTTGAGAGAGAGAGAGAGAGAGAGAGAACATGAGCAGGGGAGGGGTAGAAGGAGAGAGAGATACAGAATCCAAAGCAGGCTCCAGGCTCTGAGTTGTCATGTCAACGCAGAGCCCATCTCAGGACTCGAACTCACAAACCATGAGATCATGACCTGAGCTGAAGTCAGTTAAGACACTTAACTGGAACTGTGTAGCCCTTTGCCTGTTCCTTGGTCTGATTAAAAATGGAGGGCTACATTCATTTACACTTCAAAGTTTCTCCATCTCTAAGATTTAGTTTCTTTCCCCAATCCTGGGGACTTTCTGCAGAAATGAGCTGTTAGGTAGAGAGTGAGTTTAAGGAGATTGCTACTTGTGCTGGTAGTGCCTGAGAACTCCTCCAGGTTTGGTGATTCTCTAGCACTCACAGGACTCAGACTGTAGTTGTACTTATGGCTAAGGTTTGTTAAACAAAGCAGAATCAGCAAAGGGAAAGGGGGCAATGGGGTGATGTCTGGAGGAAACCAGTTCCCAGACAGATACCAGCTAAACACCATCCTTACAAGCTGGACTTCCGAAGAATGGCAGTCTCTCAAGCCTGCCATGTTCTCTCTTTTCTGAACAGAAATTCAGGGAGTCAGCTGTTTCCTGCAGTACAGTTATATTAAGTACTGACATAGTGAATTGTTTGAAATGATAGAAGACTGTGGGTCTTTTTGACGTGGTAAATAGTACACGTAGTGCTAAATACTCTTAGGTAACTTTTACTTTTAATATGAAGCTGGTAGGATGACTTAATTTTGTTGTTACTGTTAAATTGCTATGGCTAGGATGGAAGGGCTGATAGTCCACAAGTATGTGGTTCTCATGGAGCTCCCATCCTTAAGCCTAATGTCCATTAACTGTAACAGTCTGTCTCCATCTCATCATCCAAGAGATGAGCAAGGATTGAGCTAGTAGCAGTTAGAGTTACAATAGAGAGTTATTTGTGCTGGTGCAGGGGTAAGAATCTTGAGAGTACAGTAGAAGAATGTCTAGGATTAAGAGGAAATCCAAACCAGGTCAAGAGGCTATGAAATAATCATTTCTTGTTCTTGGGGCATAACAAAGACAAGTGAATCTATTGAAGGGAGGTGATGTGGGGAGTAGAGATTGGAAACCACCAGCCCCCTCTGTCTGCACAGTCTGCACCTGAGACTACTTACCCTGCTCCCTCTTTACCAGCTATCCTTTGATATGGTGCTGCTATGATGTGGTTGATTTCCCTGCTAACTTGCCCATTTCTATGATGAAGCATGCTCATAAAAGCTTCACAACCACCAAATCACTACTACAGTTTTGAAAAATGTATACATATTACAAGGATACATATTAGGCATTGGTTTTTAAACATATACATCACTGTTGAAATTCTAAAATATCTTGAATTACCATATTTGCTGATGTGTTCACTGAGCACACTGAGCCTTTACTGAATATTAAATTATGTGCCAGAAACTATGGCAAACTTTACACAAAATGTTTCTTTCAGATAAATAGTTTGTTTCTGTTTAATACTTTTTTATGACCCTGGGGGCGGAGGCGGGAGGGGGGCTGGTGGCTCAGTCAGTTAAGCAGCCTACTCTTGATTTCAGCTTAGGTCCTGATCTCATGATTTGTGGGTTTGAGCCCCACATTGGGCTCTGTGCTCACAATTCCAAGCCACTTCAGATCTTCGACCTCCCTCTCGCTGCCCCTCTCCCACATGTTCTGTCTCTCTCCCTCCCTCTCCTCCTACTCTTCCCTCCCTCTCTCCCTCTATCTCAGAAAAGAATAAATGTTAAAAATTTTTAAAAATAATTTTTTATGATCCACCAAACTTTTGAAAATATTTTGATGCTTTAAATGAACTTGTATGAGAAATACTACTAATAATAATTACCTATGATGAAGCTTAGTAAACAAGTATAAAAATGACCATTCCTAATCTTTCTGTCTTATGAAAGTATTTTTAGGTCTTTAAGCATGTCTTTAAAACATTCAAACTCCCAATATTCTGGAGGAAGTGTAAAAGATATTCTTCTCCCTAAATCCTTCTGATTGTTGTGTTGTTCTTAGGTGTTAGTTCCTGTAGCCTTTTCTTACATTTGTAATTTCTTTTAGAATGTAAAACTCTGACCTTTTCTCTCTCCTTTTGTCTAGTCATCACTTTCTAAATGCTAGAGTATGATTAAATGATTGTTCTATATTGCCTAAGATAGTTTCCATTAATGAATATGAAAGATTTATTTCTGAATTCTTTCTAGTCTCTTCAGATTGTAGTTGTTTTTGTTTCCATTAATTGAATGTTAGACACTTTGCCAAGCTCTTTATTTCTACATCATTGCACTTAGCCATCACAAAGCCTAATGAGGTAGGAATTATTGTTTTAAACAAGAGAAAATGAAAGTATAAAGAGATCAAGTAATGTATTATCCATGGTCATAACTAATAAATAATGAGGTTCAGAAAAAAAAAAAACAGATCTTATTGTCTCTAATTCATTTTGAAACTCTCTTTTTGAATCTTTTCATCTTAATTAGTATTAGCATGAAAGTGCAGTGTTTTTGAAGAACCAGTGCTCCAGAACCCCTGTTAATGTTTGAATACCTTGTTAAATTTTAGTACCAACAGTAGATAAACAATACCTACTTCTCCTATTTCCTTTGGGCTAAATTGAAAATCAGGAAATAAAGGGATATGCCTTTGTTAGTGACTCCAGGGTCCATTTGTTAATACAGCCAAGGCCACTTTACCTGATGCTCTAGGTTACAATAGTCCAATTTATTCTAGGTTGAAGGAAATGTTCCATAGTCTGCCTTGTCCAGTACAATACTCATTAGCCACATATGACTGTTGAACATGTAAGATGTGGTTAATGTTAGTGTGGAACTATTTTATTTTGGATTTAACTATCAGCACATATAGCTATGGCTGCCATATTGAATAGTGCAGTACTAGGTCAGAAGTTCTCAACTTTAGCATGCATCAGAATCATTAAAATTGCTAGGCCTTAACCCCTGGAATTTTGGATTCAGAAGATCTGTGGTGAAGCCTGAGAATTTGCATTAAGAATTTGTTTTAATGTTTTTATTTGTTTCTGAGATAGAGCATGAGTAAGGAGGGGAAGAGAGAGAGGGAGACACAGAATCCGAAGCAGGCTACAGGCTCTGAACTGTCAGCACAGAGCCTGATGTGAAGCTTGAACTCACTAACCAGAAGATCATGACCTGAGCCAAGGTCAGATGGCCAACCAACTGAGCCACGCAGGTGCCCTTGAGAATTTGCATTTTTAAAAGTTTTTTTTAATGTTACTTTCTTTTTGAGAGAAAGAGAGAGCATGAAGAGTGGAAGAGGCAGAGAGAGAAGGAGACGTAGAACCCAAAGTAGGCTCCAGGCTCTGAGCAAGCATTCATCCCAGGGCTGACTTGGGACTTGAACTCATGAACCTGAGCCGAAGTCGGACGCTCAACCAACTGAGCCACCCAGGCACCCCAAGAATTTTCATTTTTATCAAGTTCCCAGGTGATGCTGATAGTGTTGACACACTTTGAGAAGAACTGTTCTTAGCTAGGTGGGATTTTTTTTTTTAAGATTTTACAAATACCAGCATGATTCCATTGAGGAAGAAGTTCTCCATTGTTTACCTGGCTTACAGACAGTGAAATAATTTTTTTAAATACTTGTTCCACATTGCATAGTGCTCAGAAGAGCAAGCTTCAATGCCTTGACATTATCATTCTATTCATTGTGTAGCTGAAAACAAGTCTTATTTTTCTTATCTTTTAAGCAAATCAGACTTGAAGCTTGGTTAGCTTTTTATTGATCAAAATATTAGAAAGGACAGCTTATTTATAAAAGTCAGGTTGACCTTGTCTCCTGGATGCAATAAAAATGTTTTTCATTCATATATATATGTATATATATGAGACTTTTTTTTTTTAAGTTTGTTCATTTATTTTGAGAGAGACAGAGACAGCACAAGTGAGGGAGGGACAGAGAGGGTGAGAGAGAGAATTCCAAGCAGGTCCCACACTGCCAGTGCAGAACTCAGCGCAGGGCTCAAACCCATGAAGCTGGGGCATTATGACCTGACCTGAAACCAAGAGTCAAAACGCTCAACTGACTGAGCCACCCAGGAGCCCCCAAAAGTGTTTTTCCGTTCTGAGAATTGTCTTGGGAAGTCATTTTGGCTCTGAGAATGACTCATAGCTAAATTTAAATTAAATTAAAATTCCTAGTGCCCAAAGCCCATAAAATCTTCTGCCATTTCCATATCAGTCTGGGGTAATATGGATAGATGGGTAGGGACCATATGTCCTGGTTTACCTTGGGATAGTCCATGTGCCAGTGGTTCTGGTATAATTATTAATAGCATTCCCTCGTGTTAATCAGAACAATTTAGTTGGTCTAAGCAAATTTTATTTCACACTTCATAAAGCAGGCAGTCTCCACTCTCCAGAGTACAGAGAACCGCAAAATAAGGGAAAAGGATGGCAAGCAGGAAACAAGGAAGAATTACTTGGTTTAAGTTGATTGGCTGGGGTTGCATATCTGACCATATTTAGAAAGATAAAGGAAAAAAGGAAATAAGTGAAGGTCTCAGAGTTGGTTTGGCAGTTGGAGGTTAGCTTAGTACATATACTGTGTTTCTAGTCAAGCAGAGGAACTCAAAAGTTATCTAAGTTTCAGTTTGCTGACATGGCACCCTGCATAGGAGTGGCTCCATCTTGGGACTAGATGTTTATTTCAACACTTGTCTCAAAATGTCCTGATTTGGGGAGATAAATGTTAGGGTCACTATACTTAGGACGAGGAAGGAAAGAGGAAGAAAGTCCTACATCCCATGTCAGAATAGCCAAAATATTAATTTACTTTCTGTGTAGCATCTTTAGCTTTATTGGGATACTTTCTGAAGACACTTATTTCTTTTTTGGAGTGCTTCTTTTAACCTTGATATGGTGGGGGTGCCTGGGTGGCTCAGTCAGTTAAACTTCTGACCTCGGCTCAGGTCATGATCTGATGATTCGTTAGTTCGAACCACACGTTGGGCTCTGCTGACAGCTCAGAACCTGGAGCCTGCTACAGATTCTGTCTCTCCCTCTCTCAAATAAATAAACATTTAAAGAAATTAACAACAACAAAAAAAAAACCTTGATATGGCATCAACATCATCTTTTCCTGCATAAAATTTTTGTTATTTTTCCATAATAATCACCTGTATTTATCTGTCAATTTTTACTTGGTATGATTTATTCCAAAAATGTCTCCAGAAAGTCAATTTCTTGTTTTCAATCCTAGATCTCTGTTCCCGTTCCTCTAGCCTGGTGGTCACTCTCTGGCTTCTGCTGGGCAATCTATTTCCTCTGCTGGCAGGATTTCTTCTATGTGTCTGGCACTAGGAATGGAAAAGTGAATTCTCAAGACCTTCCTTTGTGTCATGTTCTTTTGAACAAAGCACAAAATCTGGGTGAGTGCCAGCCTATGCAGATGGTAGAAGTGGCATCCCTGACTTTGGCTTGGAAGCATTGACTACAATCAGACCTTGAAGCAGAGCTTCACAGCAGTCACTCTTTATCAGCAACACAACAGCCTCAGAGTTTGGAGGAGGAGAAGGAATTCCAAGTCACCATGTCTCTTTATTTTTCTGCATATATTACCCTGCCTGAAGTTTTCCTTTGAAAATGGGATAATTGGTGAAATACTCAGAATGATTACATACCTCAGCATTTTTATTAACCTAAAATGATGGGAAAGTTCATCAATACTGCAGTAATTTTTTTAAAAAGCTAATTATTACAAGATTATGAATTGTGGATCCTGTCCTCACAAGTATAAATTGTCCTTTGACTTACAGATAATAATTGAATAGGATTTCTAAGTCACTATTATATGTATTTTGAATTTAATAGCTGTGCATGGTACACTTAAATCATTGTTCTCATTGTTCTCAAAAGTTTTTTTTAATTATAATTTGCTAAATCTTACGATTTAACCTTGCTTGCCTTTTTAAACCAGCTGTGTGGCACTACTACTGAACCATTACATTTTGGTAGCCCTTCCAGTGTATACTCCAGTAATTTAATAATGACCTGAAAAACTGTGGGAGCAGATAGAGAAAAATACTGTGTCCTGTAAAAACTTTGAAGACATGCAAACAGAAGAAAACATAACTGTATGTTTTTCAGATAATAGTTATGACAACTGTAATCTAACACAAATAGAATTATTCTTTTCAAGTGGGCTTAGGAATTGTTACAGAAGAATTCTTACTATATGAAAATTATTTTATATATAAAAAGAAAAATTAAGTCAAAGCAAGATGGTTTGAATTGTTTTCTAACAGCAAAGTGTAAATTTGGTGTAGGACCTATTCAGTAGGGCTCACTTTACCCACAACATAAGTCTCAGTTCACAGAAGTCAGAAAATTGCCTGTGCTTTTAAAATGAGGTGATGTTCTTTACCTCCTGCTTTAGATTCTCATCCTCAGAAGTGATTCTGCTCTGTTACTAGAGCTTACCAACCCCTCTTAGTAATTCCAGTTTGAAGTATTTTAATGATGAGACTATGGCCAGTTTGTCTCCAAAGCTAATGAAGTCCTGCGACATTCTAAACATAATTCCTGGACAAGATTCATTCATTCATTTAATCATTCATTCATCCTTAATTCAACATATAGTTATTGAGCACTCCATTTAAGAAATTGTGCTAAGTGAGCAAGCAGTATAATTACTAAAAAATAATTCAAACTGACTATTTGGTATTGGAGCCAAAGTGCAACCCCAGCATAGAGGAAAGTCACTTTTTTTTAATGCATTAATTTTAAATATGTATTTGCATGCAGTTCTAAATTGGAAGTATTTGTCATTGTAAAATGCTGGGGATCTCTAGCACAGCTAACTTCAGCTAAAAAGAAGCTAATAGTAATGGTGTCAGGCCAGTGCTCAGTTTTCTGCCTTTGTCACACATACTTTAAAGGTCAGAAAAAAAAGTGTAGAGTATATTTTTAAAGAAAATTATAAAACCCTAAATTATATAAGTCTTATATGTGATTATAAATCATCCTGCAAAGTTGTATAAAGAATTTCACCAAAAATACGATGACTAGTATATTTGAGAATTCACAGTGATAGGTTTGATTATATTTTGACTGTTGTGCAGCAATGCCATTTAGGTAGTATTGTTTCCAAGCATGGTGCTTTTTATACTTGAAATATATTTTTGCTTTATTTTTTATTGATATAATTATATTTGCACTAATAACTTTCTGGAGAAAATATTATAGGTGACATTTTTTCTATATATATTTATTAAGCTTGGAATCTGATCCCCTAGTGTTTTCTCTGCACAAATAAGGAACTTGACAAAGTATGAGGCTAAGAAATCTTGAGTCTCTGAGTGTCTAACTGCTCTGGTGTCTTGCCTCCTCTTCAACAAGTCTCGAGAGTAGTTGCTTATTACTGATTCTTTATCGTGTGCTCCATGAAGATTTAGAAGGCCACTGTACCTGTAAAGGTTAAGAGGCATATTTGGGTCACTTAGAATATGACAGTATTCTAAAAAACACTTAAAATCTGAGATTTCAGTGCAGAATTAGTGGGCTAGACTTCTACTTTGAACTGAAGACTTTGAAATGGCTTAAATGTTGGTATCCTTTCACAGGATGCCCTTTACATTAAAAGCAGTTCACTGAGGAGGAGACTAGCAGACTAGCCACTGTGGAAGCCAGGTAGGGCATGGAAAGAGACTGGGGGATAGTAGACTGGAGTCCTTTCTGACTCAAAAAGTATGGAGTGCATATAAAAACTGACTAGACTACCTCAGTTTTCGGTTCAGATTTAGGTTCATTTTGATAGTTTTAAGATCCCAATTGTCAAAAATATCAAGTGAATTTGTCTCTCAGGTTTTTAAGAACAGAATTTGCAGGAAGGCAGCAAAAGCCATGTCGGCAGACTTGAGTTGACAGCTTAAAAGAAACTGGCAAGCAGTTAAGGTTGTCTTAATATAGACCTCTCTAGTATTCTCCTGAAGAGCATCCTTTTCCCTTACTTATTTCTTAAGGATATTTATTTTTGTTAAAACCAAATAGCATTCTTAAAATTTTATGAATTATGCTTGAAATTAGTTTCAGCCTAGTTTGTTGGCTTAAGAGTTTACCAATATTTGAAGATGAAACACAAATTAATGAAGTTTATATGGCTTTAGGAAGATATATAAATGAGTGTGTCTGAGTATTCCTAAAATTTTATCAATATTCTCCTCAATATTAGAAGGCTTACTGATTGAGACCAACTGTAAAATGATTAGCTGCTTTCTCAGAATCTTTCTAGCTCTTAACATTCTATGACTAACACTCATCCGGACTCGAGAGGTCACTGCTGGCTCTGAACTGCCTCCTGGAGTATGCCAGTTTGCACATCATGTTCATCACAGTGTCTTGTGCTCAATGCCTTAGCGCTGTCCATGCCCTTCAACACCGAATGGAGAGAGAAGAGCCATCTCTGGGCATTTGAGCATCCTAGTAGAGGAGATGGACTTTAGTCACAGACCCACAGACCCATAGTGGGCACTTAGTCATCCATGCCATGTCCTTCAGCCCAGGAAGATGAATATAGTTTAATAAAGTCTATGCTACTCATTCTGAAGAAAGAACTTAACCTGAAAAGATGACTCCTTTTTTTAATTATTTTTTTTATGTTCAGTCAAGATTGGGGAAGAAGTAGTAAATTATTTTCATTTGTGTTTACATTTTTGATAAATGAAATAGAAGATTTAAGAACTAATCTTTATTTGTGTTATTGAACTTTAAGTGTAATGTATTCCTTACTAAAAAACAAAACAAAAAAACAAAAATACAACTTTAATAAAAATGGAAACTAATCTGCATCTTGTCTTTACTTATCATCAATTTTTTAAAACCTGGATGAAGGACACAAGCCGTGCACTCTATTTGGGGAAGATGAAGTGTTTATTATGAAATAACTCAGTTTCTTCTTTAACTGTAGTAGAATTGTCCTACTTAAAGAATGGGGACAGGTCTTATGTAAAGCTATAGGAAGTAGCCCTCCTCAGATAGTTACTAAGGAAAGAGAGCAGTCTAAAACAATTTGGGGCAGGCTCTTCTGGCTGCAGATTATTCTAGTCCCTTTTGTTTTATGCTGTGGGCCACAAGTCTCATTGCATGACAAAACTGGCACATTCAAGTACCACACTCTGTGCAGGAGCACCAGGTAGATTATGGCTGTAGTCATGGAGTGGGATTCTTCATAACCTGAAAGTAGTTCAAGAGAAGATATCCCAGACATACCTTCACCTTGTGCACTTGGAGCCATTCTGTCTGTGGTGTGGAACCAAGCCCTTTATGAAATTGATCAAACAGCTTGTGTGACCTAATTGCTGAGAATTTTAATAATAATATTTATATTCTTTAAGTTATAAATATTTTATGTAAGTAGCTAAAACTATGTATAAGAAGGGGCACCTTGGTGGCTCAGTCGGTTAAGCATCCAACTTCAGCTCAGGTCATGATCTCACAGTTTGTGAGTTCGAGCCCCATTTCAAGCTCTGTGCTGACAGATCGGAGCCTGGCACTTGCTTCGAATTCTGTGTCTCCCTCTTTGCCCCTCCCCTGCTTGCACTCTGTCTCTCTCTCTCAAATAAACATTAAAAAAATTTTTAACTATATATATTACACTGTTTACTTTTTGGTATGTTCATAAAATATAGCTTAATTAGTTGGTATTACTAATAATAATATAAGCATAATAATAATAATATAAGCTGTCTTTCATCTACAACCTCTGTGGTAGGTGTGCTGCAAAGAAGGGTTTATTTAAAACAGTTTTGTTAGTATTCACCCAGAAGTTCATTCTTTAATGTTTAAACTGGAAATTTTGGGGGATAGTCCAAATATGTGCTCTGATGTTCCAGTAGATGACCACTATCTTTCCCATTTTATATGTATGGAAATGTTTTTTTCTGCCTATAGACATTCATATGTCTTAGATTCAACGCCGCTAATAGTTAATTTTTTCAGTTTCAACAGAAACTGACTCAACAATTTTCTGACATTATCACATTTAGAAACACTCAAATCACAATATCTGAATACCTCCTGGCTTCCTCTTCCCCACCCCGTCAGGTCTCCTAGTCACATTTCAAGAGGACTGCAATTAACTTGGAAGAGATTTTCACATGCATTCACACATGTAGTTGTTCATGAAAGTATAGACAGTGAGGGTTTTGATGTATTTGGCTGAGGTCATGAAAATTTAATGTAAGTGAGATAATGACAAAGAATAGAGGAAATGTCACATGCCTTAGCACAGTTTGCCACCCCAGCCCCCAGAATACTATATCTTAATAGAAGTTAAAGAGGCTATGCCACTATTCTAAAATGGTTTGGTCAGTTGTGAAGTATTATCCTTGCTATTAAGTAAGTAAAATCTGTAAATCTGCATTTCTTATAATAGGTTTGACAAAGGAGTGAAGAGAGGGAGCCAGTAAATGCTATATAGGTATTAAATAAGCCTTAGGGTTATCTTCACAGTGGAGAGAAAAATGAAGAAGTGAAATGTCTGAGGCATGTCAGTGCTCATATTAACTGAGGTGAGTTAGTGGTTTTACCACACTGGGGTTTGCCCCAGAACCCCTGCACCAGGAGTGTGCACCATGCTGGATCTTCACAGATGGGAGGTTTTCTCCGTTTTTGTCTGATTTCTCCTCTTTCTCCACCCCAGGCTGTGGTCACTCCTGCTTCTCCCATCACCAGTTCAAAATAGACCAGATTTCTCAAGTATATGTGTGTATCCATTTGGTGATTTTGCCTGGGAGTGGTGATGAGGGATCTAATCCATCCATCATTTCTCAAAGACTGATACAGAGGGAGGGAGCCAACAGCCCTGCTAATTTACTCATTTACTAACATGGCAGAAATCAGGAACTCCCATGCCCCTTTAGTCAGCTCCTGTTCTTTTTTTTTTTTTTAATGTTTTATTTATTTCTAGGAGAGAGAGAGAGAGACAGCGTGAACAGGGGAGGGTCAGAGAGAGAGGGAGTCACAGACTGAAACAGGCTCCAGGCTCTGAGCTGGCAGTCAGCACAGAGCCCGACGCGGGGCTCGAACCCACGAACCGCGAGATCATGACCTAAGCGAAAGTCGGACGCTTAACCGACTAAGCCACCCAGGCGCCCCAGCTCCTATTCTTTTATATTCTGTACCACTGTTCAGTTTCCAGGTTGGGAATGACACTGCTGTGGCTGCCCATGATGTACCTCCTGGAACACAGTAGATCAGCTCCAGGGTGGGTAGGTCCCACCTGGGTGTGGCTGTTATATACTAAATAAGCCAAAGGCATAGATGCAGAAATCATTTAGTCCAGAGGCAGAACAGTGAAGGTGAAACTATGTACAGGAGAAAAAGAAGTCCTAGGAATTGGGTACTAAGAAATTAGTCGAGGGGCGCCTGGGTGGCTCAGTCAGTTAAATGCCCAACTTTGGCTTAGGTCATGATCTGACAGTTCATGAGTTCGAGCCCTGTGTCAGGCTCTGTGGTGACTGCTCAGAGCCTGGAGCCTGCTTTGGATTCTATGTCTCCCTCTCTCTTTCCCCTCCCCTGCTCTCTGTCTATCTCTCTCAAAAATAAATAAAACATTATTTTTAAAAATATGATTAGTCAAAGATTAGGGAAACAGAAAGGACCAGAGAAATGAGTGAATGCAGAACCACCAGACCACATTCTGTTGGATGGAGAGGGGCTGCCTTTTGTTCCTGACTTCCAGGTTTAAGTGCACTGAGAGTGCCTTCTGATGTGTACCACAGGGGAGGTACTGAATCTAGTGATTTAACATTTGAATAGTATTTGTTATGTACTTGGTATATTCAACATGTATTTAGCACCAACTGTGTCAGGCACTCTACTGGGCTTTGCCATGGTCCACAAGAAACAGAAAGACATGGTCCTTGTCCTGGATCCAGTGAAGGATGGAGACAATTAAGCAAGCATTCAAGTATAGACTTGAAGTTGGTGGGATAAAATGTTTGGTACACTGATGAGAAATAGTGGAGAGAGCAAGGCTGAAGATAGAAGACACTGAGATGCCCAATAAAGTCAGGCTCTGAGAAGACAGAAGCTAGGACCAGGGTATGGGGAATGGACCTCCCCATCTACTGTACAATAGGACTTGGGGAGAAACAGGAGCACATTTGTTAGGGCTAGTGGCTAAAAATTAAGTTCCTGGCTCTAGAAAGGAAGTCATCATTGTCTGCCATGAATGGGGGTTGAGATTTGAAGAATATTGAAGGTTTCAGCTTCTGCAAAGAGATATGTTTTAGTGATGACTGTTCTGAGTTCATTTTTCCTGGAAGACAGTATGTGCCTTTTCAGTCCATAGATTCAAATCTTTTGTTTCACATAATTTGTTAGAAATTTCATCTTTTCTTACTGTTTTCCATTTTCTTTAGGAATGCCAATTATGTATACATTTGTCTTCAATTATTATCACTTTTTCTCTAATCCTTAATTTTTTATTTCCATGTCTTTTTCTCATTTCTGCCCACTGTTGGGCAACACCACAGTGTTGTCAATAATGTTTCTTATCCCCTATGCTCCTTTCATTTTTGTTCTCTTTTCTGTGGTTTTTCTTTTCTATGGTATCTTTCCTGAGCCCCCAGCTGCCTCTCCACATCCACAAAGCTGGTGATTAGGTGCTGGAACTCTGGGTATGGCTACAGCTGCCTCTAAAGACTTAGGCCTCCATCATCTTGGCTGCTAATAGCAGCAGCAGAAGAAAGATGGGCTCTGCTTCACATCAGCTTCTAAATATTGTGAAAGTGCATCTGACTGGCAGAACCTGACTTACACCCAGAGTCCTAACTGCAAGGGAATCCCAGAAATGTAGTTTGGATCTTGGCACACACCACACAGAATGATAAACAGGAATAGAGGTTGAGCTAACTCACAGTATCTCCCATAATCTTCTATGTTACAAATACTTTTTACAAGTCTGTTGTTTGCTAAATGAAAGTTTTAGATTTTTAAATACTGTCATTTCCTCTATGGTGTCTTTGGTGTTAGGCTTAGAAAAACTTCTTTGTCCCTATTTTGTTTTCATGTTTAAAAGATTATTTAAGTTTTATTTATTTTTTTAGAAAATTACTGAACACAATTAATAGAAATAATTCATAGTTCTACCACTCTTAAAAATATTATAGAGAGAAAGAAGTAAAAGGGCTCTGTTTCCTCTGGCCCTTCCATTTCTGTCCCCCCAAGAGGTAACCTAGAGGGCCCCAGTTTGATACATATCCATTGTTTAAAAAAAAACAAAATCCAACTGAGTAAATTTGAAGATCTAATTGGCTTTATTCAAAGATTCATGAATCAGGCAACATCCCCTCTAGCAAATAAAAAGGAGCTCCAAGAAGCTGTACAAAGTGGAAGGCTTTTATAGGCAGAACAGGGTGGGAAAAGGAAGCATCTAGCAAAGAGTAGATAGTTTCAGGCAAGGTCACTATGCTTTGGGGAAAGGTGGGAGTCTGTCAGGTAGATTACCTCCCTAGTGCTGACCAGATAACCATATTGACTAGCTGAAGGTTACAGTGCTGGGAGACGTTGAAACTGCAATTAAATTAGGTTGATTTAAGGCTTGGTTTGCTGACATAGGGCTTAGCACAAATTACTCCATTTTGGGGTGCTTATTTCTTTTCTAACACTTTTCAAACTTTACTATTGTATATATAGATAAATATAGGATTAGGTACACAATTATTAAAAATAAAAGTGGTATTCCTCTACTCATATTATTTGGTCTCTTATATTTATTGCTTACAGGTTCAACATAATCATCTTTCCAGGTCTGTAAACTTAGATTCACCTCATAGTTTGTAATGATCTGTGGTACTTCATTATGAACATGGCATCATTTATTTAGCCATTCCCCTATTGACGGGCATTTATGTTATTTCTAGTTTAACTATTCACTTATTTTTTTCTGGTTCTTTTCATTTTTACATTGTATTCTTTAATATTACAGGAATTAATTTTGACATCTAGTCTGAGGAAGGATTCTAACTTAGTTTTTTCCAAGTAGTTCAATTCTAGTGTCATTTATTAAGCCAATAGGAACAGATTTTTTTTAAGTTTATGTATTTACTTGGAGAGGGGGGAGAGAGAAGGAGAGAGAGACAGAATGAGCAGGGGAGGGGCAGAGAGAGGAAGGGAATCCCAAGCAGGCTCCACACTGTTAGCGCAGAGCCCAACATGGGGCTCAAACCTACAAACTGTGAGATCATGACCTGAGCCAAAATCAAGAATCAGACTCTTAACTAAGCCACAACAGGTGCCCCAGAAACAGATTTTTGAAGGGTGATAGAAGACATTTCTCTAGGAAAGAAAGCAAAATGCCAATGCCAAAAATAATTTAAACATTAAAATCCCAAATTCACTTCTTCCCAGATATTATCTCCCTTCTTTCCCAGGTTCACATAGGCTTTCTCATCATCAGAAAAGCAATATGGTTTTAAGGTTGCCCTAATCCTGGGGTGCCTGGGTGGCTCAGTCGGTTAAGCTTCTGACTCCTGATTTTGGCTCAGGTCATGATCTCACGGTTTGTGGGTTCAAGCCCCACATTAGGCTCTGGGCTGACAATACAGAGTCTGCTTGGGATTCTGTCTCTCTCTCTCTCTGTCTCAAAAATGAGCAAATTAACATTAAAAAAAAAAAAGGTTGTCCTTTTTGAGCTGAGTACACAGCTCAGAGCCTGGGGCTGCATGCTTCAGCTCTGCCTTGGCTCACTTTGTTAGTAGTTAAACTGGATTAAAGGGCTGACTCTGTGAATTATCCACTGCTGTGTACTGATTGCCTAGCTGGCTTCCCCCCCCCGCCCCCCGCCCCCCACAGCCTCTCTGGAAGACAGAGACGAACAAAGAAAACCTGAACAAGAAAGACAATTTGAATACACTATCCACCAAAGCAGAGAAGACTTTGTGTGTGAATCAGTATGTTTGTGAATTTTGGGGAATCAACATAAGGTGTGTCAAAAAGCAAACCACAGGCCAAAAATGGTGCCTCTTGAGTCAGCCAAGTCACCAACCCAGAGCTTACTATCTAACCTAATTGCAGTTCCAACCTTCCTCAGAAATGCTAAGCTTTAATGATCAGTCAAGAGTTTTCCAAAAAGTATTACTGAGGTAATCTGGTGCATAGGCCTTCTCTATTCCCCAAAAGAAGAAGAGGTAATCTGCATAATACCTGCCCTTCTCCTTCAGAAGACCAGCTTGCCTATAACAGTCCTTTCTTTTGTTCTGCTAATAATTTTCCTTCCTATGAACTCTCCTCTACTTGTTAGATGGGACGCTGCCAGATTGATGAATTGCTTAATAAAACCAATTAGATCTTCAGTTTTACTCATTTGAATTTTGTTTTTTAACAGGTGTTAAGAGCAAAGGCTTTGGCAATAGAGAGGTTTGGGTTCCATTACTACACGCTCTAAGACTTCGGTAAGTTATTAATGGCTAGGAGTCCTTCTCTATAAATTGTAGCTTGAAAAAATTTTATCTTTCTCTCAATGGAGTTAATAGCCTCCATTCTAAAGTAGGGAAAATGTTCATTAAAGATTTATTAGGGCTCAGTTACAGGAAGCAGAATCCATTTTTAAGCTGAGAGTGTTTTTAGACAGGATGAGTGTTTACAATATACTTGGAAGAGCTGGGGAAGTATATTGTAAGGAGAAGTACAGAGCTGGGGTTCTGTGCTGCTCCTGTAAGAACATCTTCTAGAACGGGGCACCTGGGTGGCTCAGTTGGTTGAGCATCTGACTTCAGATTAGGTCATGATCTCATGGCTCATGAGTTCGAGACCCATGTTGGGCTCTGAACTGGCAGCTCAGAGCCTGGAACCTACTTCAGATTCTGTGTCTCCTTTTCTCTGTCAATTTCTGCCCCTCTCCCCCTCTCTCTGTCTCCCTCTCAAAAATAAATAAAAGCATTAAAAAATTAAAAAAAAAAAAAAAAAAAAAAATATCTTCCAGAACAACCCTGTAGAACTTGGCTCCACTGGAGCTGCCATCTCTTCCTTAAGGAAGGGAAGGTGGAGTCAGGAAACTGCTCCTGCAGCTGCAGCGACTTTCTCCTGCCAGCCGTGCACAATGCTAGTGACCAGGCCCTAGAGTGCTGCTGAAGAACACCCCACATCTCTGTTATAAACTTCTTGCAGGAAATAGACAGGCATTGAAAGATGACCTCTGCCTTCCCAGCCCTACATGAGTGAATCTAGATGAAGTCTAATTCATATGCAAAACTTCACTGTAAGGATGTCCATCAAAAAAGGAACTCAGGTCAAAACCACAGAAAAGAGAGGAGCCTGAGAGGCTCCCTTGGTTAAGCGGTTAAACATCTGACTATTTTAGCTCAGATCATGATCTCACAGTTTGTGAGTTAGACCCCCACATTGGGGGTTTGTGCTGATGGTGCAGAGCCTGCTTGGGACTCTCTCTCCCTTTCTCTCTGCCGCTCTCCTGCTCAAGCTTTTTCTCTCTCTCAAAATAAATATAAATACATTAAAGAAATTAAAAACAACAACAGAAAAGAGCTTTCCATCCTGTAGCCAAATTCAAACTGTGGGATTTTGTGCATTCAGAAATTTGTATCCAAATATGTTCTATATGTGCATATGTAAATAAGGGCATAGTGATTAATAGTTAAATACTTAAGAATTTTTTTAAATGTTTGTTTGTTTTTGAAAGAGAAAGAGCGCATGAGTGGGACAGAGAAGAGAGAGGGAGACACAGAATCTGAAGCAGGCTCCAGACTCTGAGCTGTCAGCACAGAGCCTGATGTGGGGCTCAAACTCATGAACCATGAGATCATGACCTGAACTGAAGTTGGACGCTTAACCGACTGAGACACCCAGGCACCCCAGAAGCATATTAGAACTGGTACAGGGAGCATGCCCTTACTGCCCCCCATCAGTCCACTCTTGCTAAATTCAATTCTATCTCAAGTCTTACCCCAGGCATCACCTGTTGCAGAAAGCTGTTCCGTGGCCTTTAGACCACCACACCTTAGTGTAGGATACAGGCTTCTTCTCTGTTCCCATGCTATATGGTAATTATATATTTGGCAGCTTGTCTTCCTCTTTATGCTATGAGCAACACTGAAGGCAGGTGGCTTTTGTTATTTTTACTCTAGCATATGGAAAGGTGGCTAATAAACATAAAATAGAAAATTCTTCTTTATTCCTATGATTGTAAAGACAACTTTGCTTTTTTCCCTTGCATCTGTGGTCCCTGACAGAGGTGGAACCAGTCGGTCCCAGCTGGGGGAGATCTGGTGCTGGTGCTGAAATTACCCATCTCTGGTCAAGGGGCACTTTGGCCCCCTGACTATAAAATAGCATTGGTTTTCTCAAAACTCAGTATTTAAGAAACACCTCTCCCTAGTGCCCTGCACCGCATGGCATCATGGAAACAGATCACAAATATTTGCAGATGGCAAAACTTTCTTCTAGTATGATTTCCATAAAAATGAAAAAGTGACTAGGGGCACCTGGGTAGCTCAATCAGTTAAGTGTCTGACTTCTGCTCAGGTCATGATCTCACAGTTTGTGCTGACAGCTCAGAGCCTGGAACCTGCTTCAGATTCTGTGTCTTCCTCTGCCTCCTCTCTGCTCACGTGCTCTCTCTCTCAAAAATAAACATAAAACATTAAAAAAATTTTAATGTAAACATGACTAGAGGCTACATTAAATTTTCCGTTACGTGAGTCTCCTCTCTAAATTGGCTAAGAGCCCAGGCTGAATTTCACAGCTAAGTCAAACACTCCCACCAAGGAACACAACTGTGGTCATCTTAACCTATCCAGATATTCTGTTCCATTAGGACCTTTCTCCGCTGGAAGTGTTCATCCTTTTGGAACACACAAAGTATTCAGCCAGAAGCCTACTGTGCACATCACCCTCTACCGCTACCACCACCCCAACCTCTGTGAAGTGATGATAAGATCAGTCACCAGAGCTTTCCAGGAAAGTGGAAGGAACCACTGCCTCCCTGGAGAACACGCTGGTAAAAATGAGCCCCAACAGGGGCTTCTGGGTAGCTCTGCTGGTTAAGCATCAACTCCTGATTTTTGTTCAGGTCATGATCTCATGATTTGTGGGATCACTGGGCTCTGTGCCGACAGCTCAGAACATACTTGGAATTCTCTTCTCTCTCTTTCTCTCTCCCTCTCTCTCTCTCTGTCCCTCCCCCACTCTCTCACGCCCATACTCTCTCTCTCTCTCTCAAAATAAATAAATAAACTTTAAAACAAATATGAGTCCCAATAGAGGGCAGCATTGCATACCTGTGAATCCAGCCCACAGGCCTCATTATTCTAGAATCCACCAGGGCAGAAGAGAAAAATAAGAGGAGAGAGAAAACCAAGAGGGTAAAGAAAAAGAAAATAGGACATGGCTCTTTCAAAACTAAGTTAAGGGGCCTCTGGGTGGCTCAGTTGGTTAAGTGTCTGACTTTGGCTCAGGTCATGATCTCACAGCTTGTAAGTTTGAGCCTTGCATTGGGCTCTGTGCTGACAGCTCAGACCTCGAGCCTACTTCAGTTTTCTGGTTCTTCGTCTCTCTCTGCCCCTCCTCCACTTGTACTCTGTCTCTCTCTCTCTCTCTCTCAAAAATAAACATTAAAAAAAAACTAAGTCAAGCAAAGGAAGAAATATGGATAAGAATTTCCATTCTGGTCCTTCTCAGAAGAGAAGTGGCAAGTGGATGGATGGAGTAATAGGTATAAAGCTTTGGTGGTTTCAGGGAAGTACTCAAAAGCATTTTAGTCTTAGAGTCATACTTTTCCCTTGCAATAGAAAATTATTTTTCACCAAATATAAAAACAAAGTGCTCACTGTAAAAATTTAAACAATTAAGAAAAGAGGGTACCTGGCTGGCCCAATAGGCAGAGCATGGACTCTTTAATTTCAGGGTCATAAGTTCAAGCCCTATGTTAAGCATGGAGCCTACTTAAAAACCAACCAACCAACAAACAAACAAAGCTAAAGAATAAAGGAAACAAAAACTACCACTCAAAAAAGTCACTATTAGGGGCACCTGGGTGGCTCAGTCAGTTGAGCTTTCAACTTCGGCTTAGGTCATAATCTCACAGTTTGTGGGTTCAAGACCCCACATTGGGCTCTATGCTGACAGTTTGAAGCCTGGTGCCTACTTGGGATTCTGTGTCCTCTCTATCTGCCTCTTCCCCGCTCACACTCTGTGTCTCTGTGTCTCAAAAAAAAAAAAAATGTTAAAAAAAAAAGTCACTGTTAATTTGCCAAACATCCCTTCAGGTAATTGTTCTAAATCTTCATAGTTATATACATACACATATACACACAGCTTTCTATAATGGGGTCATGAGATCCTATTTTTATCCACTACTTCTATTTTTTATTTCATTGTTATGTTTAATAGTTTTGCTCAGAAAGGGCACATCGGAGTTTAAAAGTTGTATAACATTTGACAAAAAGTGAATGCTAGTATTTCCAAATGTATATGATTTGATTTATCTTCATTCATACTAAAAGTCAAATATAATTTACATATACATATACTGGAAATTTATCATATTGGCTGAAATTTAACAAAAGACATCTTTGTTTTCAAGTACAATTTCCATTGACAGCATAAAATTAAAAATATGCCTACTACTTCTAAAATGTATAGAATCAGAGAATATGCTTGGGAAATAAGCTGACTAATCTTAGGTGGTCACAAATGGACCCAAGATTTTACAAAACTTTGATATTTCCTTGGAAAAAAGACAGTATATGTCTCCTTTTTTGAATAGAGGTATTTATCTATTTTTAACAAAACTATCACATTCCCTCCTAGACAGATAGGATTTGTTGCCATTTTAGGCAGGTATTATTGTGAAAATAAGATAACATTATTTTCCTGGTTATGCTGACTTAGAAGAGATGCATTCTAAGTCAACTAAAGAGGGGCACCTGGGTGACTCAATTGGTTATGTGTCTGACTTCAGCTCAGGTCATAATCTTGTGGTCCATGAGCTTGAGCCCTGCGACAAGCTCTGTGCTGACAGCTCAGAACCTCGAGCCTGCTTCAGATTCTATGTGTGTCTCTGTGTCTCTGCCCCTTCCCCACTTGCACTCTCTCTCTCTTTCTCTTTCAAAAATAAATAAACATTGGGGCACCTGGGTGGCTCAGTCGGTTAAGTGTCTGACTTTGGCTCAGATCATGATCTCATGGTTTGTGGGTTCGAGCCCTGCATTGGGCTGGCATGCTGACAGCTCTGAACCTAGAGCCTGCTTCGGATTCTGTGTGTGTCTCTGTGTCTCTGCCCCTTCCCCACTTGCACTCTGTTTCTCTCTCTTTCTCTTTCAAAAATAAATAAACAAGAAGAAGGGTGGAGATGGTGGGGGAAAGGGAGAGAGGCAAACCATGAGAGACTCTTGAATGCTGACAAAAACTGAGGACTGATGGATGTGGGGGGGAGGGGGGAGGGGCATGGAGGAGGACACTTGTGGGGATGAGCACTGAGTGTTATGTGGAAACTAATTTGACAATAAACTATTTGTAAAAAAAAAAAAGAGAAAACAAACAAAAACAAAAGCAAAAATAAATAAACATTGGGGCACCTGGGTGGCTCAGTCGGTTAAGTGTCTGACTTTGGCTCAGATCATGATCTCATGGTTTGTGGGTTCAAGCCCTGCATCGGGCTGGCATGTTGACAGCTCTGAACCTAGAGCCTGCTTCGGATTCTGTGTCTCCCTCTCTCTCTGCCCTTCCTCAGCTCAGCTCGCACTCTGTCTCTTTCTCTCAGGAATAAATAAACAAAGAAACAAACAAACAAACATTAAAAATTTTTTAAGTCTATTAAAGACTATAGAAACTATGCACATTAAAGACTATTGCAACATCACAATCTGTTACAATTCACTCAAGTTCTAATGTGCAACAATAGATAGAGAGAAGGGAAGGCTTTTTCTAGTCAACCAATCTGCTACAATCCCTATCATATTCCTTCAGAAGTAGATATATATATATATATGTTTTTAATTTTCATAATCTCTACACCAACGTGTGGCTTGAACCCATGACCCTGAGATCCAGAGTCACAATTTTTTCCATTGGTTCCAGCCAGGTGCCCCTATATTATTTCTGACTGTATTTCAGAAGACAAACAGGTGAGATATTCTACCTCGCATAGCCAAACACATTTGAAAATGTCATTCATCTGTGCCAAAGGGACAATATATTTCCTAATCAACTGAAACAAGACATCACCTCAACCTGGGATCGAGTATTTATTTTTCTCTAGAATGAAGTACAACAGACACACGTATACAGTTTTATATCATGGAGTCATGATATCCTGTTTTTATCACCTTTGTCCTTCATTAAATAGATCATGGGCATGTTTTCTTGATAATGTACATAATCAGTATCATAATTTTTTTTATTTTTTTTAAATGTTTTATTTATTTCTAGGGGAGAGAGAGAGAGAGACAGCATGAGCAGGGGAGGGTCAGAGAGAGAGGGAGTCACAGACTCCGAAACAGGCTCCAGGCTCTGAGCTGGCAGTCAGCACAAAGCCCAACACGGGGCTCGAACCCACGAACCGCGACATCATGACCTAAGCAAAAGTCGGACGCTTAACCAACTAAGCCACCCAGGCGCCCCTCGGTATCATAATTTTTTTTTTTTTTCCCCTTGGTGCACAAGCATAAAGATTTTATAGGTGAAATTTTCCCACACATAAAACAACAGTTTAGACACAGTACAGTCAATATAACATTCATTACACAACACTGGCAACTTCAATTGGTCTCATAAAATTTGTGCCTGTGTGGATTATCAATTGTATTATCTTTAGGGCTTTATACTTGGCTATCTCACAATCTTATTTCTAGGAGGTTCTCTGCCATACCTGGGATCTTTTCATAGCTGTTAACCAGTAATTGGTCTTTAACTTAAATTCAAATAATCAACTGTCACCATTTCTGTCATTTCAGTATTTCAGCCTACAGTCTTTATTAAGATATAATGATATCAAATAAAGAAACTGTGATAGAACTGCCTTTAAACAGGAGTGATTTTTGGGATAGTATCTGTTAATTTACTAGACTAAATAAAGCCTGAACCATACTTTTGCATGGCTAAACCTCCTCAACCTGTTTCTAACCTCAGTCAAAAACCTCTCACTGGATACATTTAGTCTGTGTACCCCACCTCCCCCCTACCCAGGAAGGACTACTCTGCTACTCCTTCTTATGAGGCTTTTTTTTTTTTCTTTATTTTGAGAGACAGAGTGAATGAGTGCCCATGAGCAGGGCAGGGGCAGAGAGAGGAAATCCTAAGCAAACTCTGCACTCAGCACAGAGCCCAATGCAGGCTCAAACTCCAGCATGAGATCATTACTCAGTTCAATTCTGAACCGAAATCAAGAGTTGACAGCTTAACCAACTGAGCCACTCGGGCACCCAGAGGCATTTTCATTTTCGGTATCATAATTTTTAATGATGGCGTTGTGTTCCATTGGACCTGACTAGCATAATTTATTTTACCAATTCCTTATTGATGGATATATAGGTTGTTTCTGCTGGGAGCATCCTTGTACATGGACATTTCTCTGATCATCTCCTTAGGATAAATTCTTAGAAGAGCAATGTGAATAGAGAGGGAATGGAGAGTTATTGTTTAATGGGTAGAGTTTCAGTATGAGATGGTAACAGAGGTTCTAGAGATGGATGATGGTGGTGGTTGCACCACAATGTGAATGTGCTTAATGCCACTGAACTATATACTTAAAGTAGCTGAATGGTAAATTTTATATATACTTTACTTCAAGAAAAAAATAAAAAGTAAAAGTGAATGTGAACACATACAGGTGAACTGCCCTCTAGTGGAGTAAATTACTCATTTCTCCACACAATCACCAACAATGAATGTTATCTAAAAAATTTTGTGGAATAATAGGGGATTTGCTGTATCTATTGGTGTTTCCTTGGTTGCTTATAAAGTTGGCTTTTTTTCCCACATGTTGATTAGTCACCTGTATTTCTTCTTTGATATATTCAGTTTTGACCATTTTTCCACAAGAGGTATTTGCCTCTTTTCTTACTGATTTGCAAGTGCATTATGCGCATTAGGAATGGGAACCCTTTGTCTGCCATTGACACTTGATTTTAGAGATTCCCTTTTCTGGGAGCAACTCAGCCCTGGCCCCGATCACTCCAGTATCCCCTTGCTGTGCCTTCTATACCCCATAGAGCTCTATCCATTCTGCCACACTTTCTATCACAGTGATTTCAAAGTAGGGGGTTTGAACAGTTCCTAAAGGTCTTCCCTTGCTCCTCATTTCTACACCCTAGAGAAGAATGTAGAAAATCAGAGTAAATTTGAGATAAGAAAAAAATTCTTGAAGATATTTCCACTTCTCCTTCTCCTCCCCTTTCCTCAACCTCACATTTCCTGGCATTCTAGACCAACCTTCCTTTATGCCTCCAAGTGGAAGTGTCCCTTCCTGATTTTAGAAATGTAATCATAAAAGAGGCCTGGACGGTTAGTGTTGGGTAGGCGGGAGCATGCGGGGAGGGGGCTTGGCTTCACATACCATTACTGGCAAACGCCCTCATCTGAAAGAGGAGAATGACTTGCCAATCTCATGGGTTTGTGAAAGGCAAGAAGGACTGATTGAGATAATATATGTGAAACAGTATAGTGTCTGGCATATAATAGCTACTATTGTCAGTATTGTGTTATTCCTGTGATGATTATAATGATGATGTCGATGTTGGTGATGGTTCTCACTATCTTGACAGAGCACTGTAAATGAGACATGCAAAAGGAAAAACAGCATGAGTAATAAAGCATAGAATAAACAATGACACACCTGCACACTCATACCCCCTCAACGTGGGGATTTTGTTCTCTGCAGTGTACTTTTTTTTTTTTTTTATTTCTAGGAGAGAGAGAGAGAGAGACAGCGTGAGCAGGGGAGGGTCAGAGAGAGAGGGAGTCACAGACTGAAACAGGCTCCAGGCTCTGAGCTGGCAGTCAGCACAGAGCCCGACGCGGGGCTCGAACCCACGAACCGCGAGATCATGACCTAAGCGAAAGTCAGACGCTTAACCGACTAAGCCACCCAGGCGCCCCTCTACAGTGTACGTTTAAGTAGGATATAGGATGAGTACATGAGACATGATCAAACAGTCCCAAAACACACAGTTTAGATGACAAGATTATATTCATCTTTCCTGTGGCTCTTAATGCCTCTTTGATCTCCTTCATCACTCAGTCCCTCTGGGATAACTCCCTGAGGCAGTTAGCCCCTTTGCTTTCCAAAGCTTTGTATATTTGTACTTCTCTTTCCTCTGTGCAGTTGTCTTTGTTTGGGTTTTGCTTTCTCTTCATGCATTCTGTTTCTTGCGCATTGTGCTCTATCTTTTCCATGTCCTCCTTCCTCCTTCCCCCCTCCATTTTCTTTCCTCTCTCATCCTCTCTTCCTGCAGGTCTCTGTGTGGGATCTTGTTACCTTGTGATCTTCACTTCTGCACCTCTGTGGTGATGTTGCCTCCATCTGTGCATTTGTTTTAATGCCCAGCTTGTCATTGATCACACTGGACACCAGTGTCATGACACCAGAGTTCTCAAAAATTCCCTGGTTAAAGGAGGCAAATGCCAGTGTTAGAGGAAGGACAGGGATAGTACATATATACTCAAAATTAGAAGACAACAAAGAATAGACTGAAGGAGGTGGAACAAACAACCCCTCTGAAGTCACCAGTCTTCTGCCCACTGTGAAGACCAGGAATACACTCTTCCCATCGGCCCCTCCCTCGTCATTACCTCCCTTTATCTACTTTTAGATCTCAGGGTCCCCTATTTCATTCTACCCTAGTGGGTCTTAAGGTGTGGTCCCTAGACCAGCTGCATTCCTTAGAAGTGCATGCTCTTGGGTCCCACCTCAGAGCTACTGAATCAGAAGCCCAGCAATCTGTGTTCTGACAGTCTTCTGAGTGATGCTGTGGCAAACTCAAGTTTGGAAACTTCTGCCCTAAACTCTCTTGCACTTTTTACCAACATCCACCTGATAAAATCCTAACTCTGATTGAACCCAGTTATCTAGGCCTTACCTGCACCTGAGCAGCTGAGCTCTGCTGGAGAAAAGCACTCAGCTGGGTATTAACTGGTGTCATTGTAAACTCAGTCTCTATCCTCAATCGGATCCTCAATTGCCCAGCAATCCTTTCTCTAATCACTTACTTATCCACTCTTAGGGTTGCCAGAATTAGCAAACAAAAAACAAACAAACAAAAATAGAATGCTCAGTCAGATGTGAATTACAGATAAACATACACTAAAAAAATTTTGTTTGTTTGAAATCTATTTGACTGGGCATCCTATATTTTTATTTGCTAAATCTGGCAACCCTAACTAGGAGATAAATATAGTCAGCAGGCAGGCAGCGGGGAAGAGAAGTTCAACCCAAGGTGGAAGAGAGCAAGCACAATCTGGACCCTAAAAATGAAATGAAACTATGACAGTCTTTGTTGCCTCCAACCTTGACGGTATGATTGTCCTGCAGAAGCTGGGACCCTTATTGGAGAGCTAAACACACATACCTGGCACCTGGCCCAGGAGCCAGAGATGCTGGAGGAGCACTCAGGGGAGGTTGGAGCAGTCGTAGGGCTGACTGCTCCCTCACAGCAGCAAGGTGAGCCAACAAATAAATGACAATGTGTGTCAGCTACAAAAATGGCTGTTACTTCACTTCTGCCCTCAGGTTCAAGGATCTCTGCCACAAGAATCTCTCATGGGATCATCCTAACTGGAAGCACACACAGAAGGGAATTTTGGGAAAAGTAGTTCCACTTAAGTCAAGGTGACCCCTTATAATCTACCACACTCATTCTCCATTTTATTTTATTTTTATTTTAAATATATGTTAATTAATTTGTTTTTATTTTAGAGAGAGTGTGTGAGCAGGGGAGAGGGAGAGAGAGACAGAGAGAGAGAGAGAGAAAGAGAGACCTCAAGCAGGCTCCACACTCAGCATGGAGCCCAACACAGGGGTTACTCCTATGACCCGACCCCAGAATCATGGCCTGAGCCAAAATCTCGAATCAGACACTCAACTGACTGAGCCACCCAGGCACCCCTCATTCTCCATTTTAACTTTCTTTAGAGAGGTGGTGTGAGAGAGAAAGAGAATCCCAAACAGGCTCCAGACTGTCAGTGTAGAGCCCAACACAGAGCTCAGACTTATAAACCATCAGATCATGACCTGAGCAAAAATCAAGAGATGGATGCTTAACCAACTAAGCCACCCTGGCACCCTCGTTCTCCATTTTATAAAGGGGCTCAGGATGCCTGGGAGGTTCTGTCAGTCAAGCTACCAACTTTGGCTCAGATCATGATCTCACAGGTCATGAGTTTGAGCCCTGCTTTGGGCTCTGCGCTGACAGCTCTGAGCCTGGAGCCTGCTTCAGATTCTCTGTCTCCCTCTCTCTGCCGCTTCCCCACCCAAAACTGAATAAATATTTAAAAAAAAAAAAAACCTTTAAAATAAGTAAACCTTAAGAAAAATAAGAAGAGGCTCAATGTTGAGTGCCAAGGACAAATGAATAATTTACATAGAAATAGCTATCTTTTGTTGAAATACATAAGCATTTCTCATATATACTCTCTACATGTATTTTACTTACAGAGATATATGAAAATATCCATTACAAACAAGATCTCATTTAGACCTTGTAACAACGACACAAAGTTGGTATTACTCATGGCATTTTAGACAAAGAAACTAAACATAGAAAAGTAGAGCAATTTTCCCATGAATGCACAACACGCAAAGGGCAAAGCTATGATTTGAAGCCAGGTCTCTTTACAGCCTGTGTTCCTAACCATTAAGCTTGGTGCTACCCAGCCTCCCAGCAAACTGTAGACTCTATTATTTCATAAGCACTAAATCTGTCCTAGGAAACCTTCATGCACTCATGCTCGTCAGTGATTCATTGACTCCTTTGGTTTGGGAATGAGTTCTTGAGGCTCTCATCACACTCCCTGAGAAGTCAACTGAGTTGGAGTCCCAGCCCTTTCACTTAGTGGTTGAGTGGCCTTGGGCAAGTTACTGAACTTTTATCAGCCTCACCTTCCTCAAGATAGCTGATTCCTTACAAAATTGTGAAGACTAGATGGCATTAACACTGGGGAAATGTCTGGCACAGCCTCATCATCCTTGTCCTTCACAAATGGGAGTTTCTCCCCTTCTTCATTAAATTAGCTACCAGTACTTACAGCAGGGCCGAAGACTTTATACCTCTGGTCCTAATATCTTCTCCCTTCAGGTCTGCATTTCCTGTTTTCCACCAGGAAACATAGCCAGCCCCAAACTATCTTACATCTGAACCACTACGTGCAGTTTTCAATACCATCTTTACAGTTCAAAAGTATTTTGGCAAACTTGAGTGATGCAGAGCAGAATGATCAGGATGATGGAGGCTTGGAAAGGGGCATTGTAGAATGAACACACACACACACACACACACAAAGGAAATAGGGATTTTTTTTTTTCTCCTTCAGGAAAGGTTGTCATTGGGAAGAGAAGGTCCTTTCTCTGTGGGCTTCAGAGTGCAAACTTTATCCATAGGAAGTACATTTCTGCTGACCATAAGGAAATTCTGAGGATTAGAGTTTTTGCAACTGGGGTAGGTGCAGTCATTTGGATTTCTCTGTCCCTGTCTCATCTACTTGCTCTTTCCATTCTTATTCCCGCCCGGAGGAGGAGGATTTCAACAAAGAGACATACTCAACTGTTTTAAGAATCTTAGGGAAACAGCTTGCTAAGCCTCAAATGTGTACATACCAGCACCTCTATTGAATGACCCTAGACCACTAGAATCATGTGCTATCCATTTTGAACATGTTTGAAACCTGGTTTCCCAGCACCAGTAACATGAAACCTGAAGGCTGCTGATGGCAAAGGAGAGTTTATAATTCCCCTCTGAGCCAACCAGAGACCTGGTATTATTTAAATAATATACTTCTTAGGTGTACCTAGCACTTTCATTTTCAGCATGGAGAGCCCCAGTTTCAGACTAGGTCCTTATTTACTTTTCTTCTAACCAGGGTAAGCAATATTAGCAAGACAGAGGCTTATATTTTATTTATTTATTTTTTTAAAAATATTTATTTATTTATTTATTTATTTATTTTTACAAATAGTTTATTGTCAAATTAGTTTCCACATATAGAGGCTTATATTTTATTTATTTATTTTTTTAAAAATATTTATTTATTTATTTTTTTAAAAATATTTATTTATTTATTTTTACAAATAGTTTATTGTCAAATTAGTTTCCACATATAGAGGCTTATATTTTAAATGGCCCTTCTGCTGTTAAGAATATCAGGACCAGGGCGTGGCTGGATGGCTCAGTCAGATACGTGTCCAACTCTTGGTTTTGGCTCAGGTCATGATCTCACATTTCAAGTTTTGTGGGTTCAAGCCCCACGTTGGTCTCTGTACTGGCAGCATGGAGACTGCTTGGGATTCTCTCGCTCCCTCTTTCTCTGCCCTTCCCCACCTGCTCTCCCTCTCTCAAAACAAACAAACAAACAAATAAATAACATTTTTTTAAAAAGTTGGGGCACCTGGGTGGCTCAGCCGGTTAAGCATCTGACTTCAGGTTAGGTCATGATCTCATGGTTCGTGAGTTGGAGTCCCGCAATAGGCTCTGTGCTGACAGCTCAGAGCCTGGAGCCTGCTTCAGATTCTGTGTCTCCCTATCTCTCTGCCCCTCCCTGACTTGTTCTCTGTCTTTCTGTCTCTTAAAATAAATAATAAAAACATTTTACAAAACACTGAAAGAAGAAAGAATATGAGGACCAGGACAAAGGAACTTGGCAGTCTCAGACATGAGGGGCAGATGGACCCTTGCTGTCCTGAATACAGATGATATGATAGGATGAAGCTGGATGGGCTCCTGAGGTTGGGCATGGGAAGAAGGGTAGAAAAATGACAGAGAACAAGAAAGAGGTCCCTAGTCACCCAAAAGGAAACTGCATAGGAACAAAAAGAAATATTTTGCTCTGTCTTTTAGATTCTGAATGTGTACAAATGGAGGAACGTGGGAACAGAAGCTCACCGGGCAGTTGGACTCTAGAAGTACTCATACCAAAAAGAAAGTAGAATTGCTTGATGGCCAACCTACAGGTGTTTGATGGAGCACATGCCTAGGTTCTGAGCCAGATTCTACCACTCAACCATCTACTGCCTCAGGCAGGCTGCCCAACCTCTGTTGCCTCATCTCCAAACAGGGGTTATAATGTCCTCAAGACTCTGGAGGGGATCAAAGCACTTACATTTAAAGCAGTTAGAACAGCCTAATGTTAAGGAAGTCCTTAAGAATGTTAGTAATCATTTTCTTTAGATGAGAAGTTGACCTTGGGTAGCTTCCAAAGTCCTTCACCCTGTGAGATATTTTGTTAATCTTGTGATTTTTCCCCTTCATCTGAGTCTGCCTTTTCCTATCCATTCTGATGGCCATTCCCCAGGCCAGGATTATGTTCTTGTGCTGGTTGGGGTGAAAGAAAAGGGGAGCTTCCCTTCGTGCCCCGGCCCTTCGTCTTCACATCTGCTCTCAGCTCCTTCGACTCTTACTATATGGTTCCGCATAACAGTGAAGAATATATCAAGGAACCAAAAGAAGACTATGCAGGTAAACTTGCACCCCAGCTTCTTGACTCCAGTCAGTGTTCAGGGCATGAACCATCAGCTAGGATGCAGCATCTGTCCTGGGTTTTGCCTTTGCTTCCATCCCCAGCAATGGTCATAAAAGCAAGGGTCCCCTAAGTTCTCCAGACTCTGCTTCATCCTGACCTCCCCTGACTGCTCCATTTTCTGACAGTTTCCTTTTGCTGCATTCAATTTCCTCCTCTCAGCTAGGTATGCAGTCTGCACAACAAATTCTGATTGACACGGTAGAGGGTGGGTGCATCAGCGAGGCTCACAGGGCAAGTTTGAGCCCATCTGTACCCAACTGGAAGTGCCTCTCCTGCATGCCTGTCCTGGCCTCCTGCCATCCAAACTGCACAAGTCAGCAGTACCTCTTTTTCTAAACAGCAGACTGAATATGTCTCATCTCAGCTTCAATTCCCTCTGGCTTGAAATGGCATCTCTTATTATGCTGAAACTGTTTATGTGTACGTTTTGCTCCTCAGTCTTTGCCTTTATCATCTGTCTCAGTCCATTCAGGCTGCTTTGACAAAAGTACCACAGGATGGGTGGCCCACAGACAACAGAAATTTATTTCTCATGGTTCTGCAGACTGGAAGTCTGAGATCAGGGTGCCGGCCTGGTAGGGTGAGGGCCCTTTTCCAGGTCACAGACTTCTCTTTGTATCCTCAGATGGCAGAAGAGATGAGGGATCACTCTGAGATCTCTCTTATAAGGGGAGCACTATCTTACAAGAGCACTAATCCCAATCATGAGGGCTCTGCCCCCTGACGTCTCCTGACACCATCACATCAGGCAATAGGATTTCAACATGTTCATTTGGGGGTAACACAAACATTCAAACCATAGCATCTTCTGTGTTTTTCTCAGTGTTGCCCTGTTCAGGCTCCTGAGCCTAGTCAGGTGAATTGGCTTCTTGTCACCACCTGTGTTGTGTTGGTCTCCACTTTTCAGTCCTCATGAATGTCATTTTCCTAGCCTAAGCTAATCTGCCTTCCACCAGGTCACACCCTCCAAATTCAGTCCAAAAGATGGTTTAGCCTTAATACTTCAAACTTGACTTACCTTTAGTGTCGCAATTCACAATTACAAATATGCCAAAAGCTCACAATCATGAGGCTTACTATAAGTGACTTTGTATTTAGTGGTAGCCTATGGGTTACTAATGAGTGTGGCATCACATACATGCTCCAATGTGGATGAAACTTGAAGGCATTATGTTAAGTGAAATAAGCCAGTCACAGAAGGACAATATCATATGATTTCACTTACATGAGGTGCCTGGAGTAGTCATATACCCAGACACAGAAACTAGAACAGTGCTTACCAGGATCTGGAGGGAGAGGGGAATGGAGAGTTACTGTTAATGAGTATAGAGTTTTTGTGTGAGATGATGAAAAAGTTTTGGAGATGGATAGTGGTGATGGTTTCACAACAATGTGAATGTATTTACTACCACTGAACTGTACACTCAAAATGTTATGTATATTTTACCACAACAAAACAATTTTGAGTAGTATGTGGTAATTATAGAACTATTAGAAAATACGAACAAGTGTAATAAGAATACACTTGAAGGATTATTTTCACTTAATATATTATAAACCTCTTTGTAAGTCGCTGGATAATGTGCTATAAAACTTAAGGTTTGTATGTGTTTTTTTAAGTTTATTTATTTTGAGGGAAAGAGCAGGGGATGGACAGAGAGAGGGAGAGAGACAGAATCCCAACCAGGCTCTGTGCTGACAGCCCCAACGGGGCTCAGACTCATGAACTGTGAGATCATGACCTGAGTTGAGATCAAGAGTTGGATGCTTAACTGACTGAGCCACACAGGCACCTCTGTGGTTTTATTTTATGGATATGCATTAATTGATGTAATCAATATCCTATTAATGAATATTGAAGCTATTTTGTTTTTTTTACCTATTAAAAGTATTACTACAGGAAACATACTTATAGCTAAATATTTATGACATTGCAAGGTAAATGTGGTTATAAAATAGCAAAATAATTTGGTGGTGATGGAATTGTTCTATATCTTGACTGCTGATAGACACACAACCCTATACAATGTGATAAAACTGTATAGTTCTAAATACACATGCATATGCATATACACATGCATAAATGAGTACAAGTAAAATGGGATATCTGAACAAGATCTGTGGATTATGTTGATGTCAGTATCCTGGTTGTGATATTGTACTATAGTTTGCAAGATGTTAACGTTGGAGGAAACTGGGTAGATGGTATATGAGTTCTGTTATTTCTTTTTTATTTTATAATTTTTTAATGCTTATTTTTGAGAGAGAGAGAGAAATATGAGCACGGGAGGGGCAGAGAGAGGGAGACACAGAATCCTAAGCAGGCTCCAGGCTCTGAGCTGTCATCATAGAGCCTGAAGCAGGGCTGGAACTCACAGACCATGAGATCATGACCTGAACAGAAGTCGGATGCCTAACGAACTGACCTACCCAGGTGCCCCAGAGACATATTATTTCTTACTGCATATCAGTTTGTTAATACAGATTTTCAAATGAGGAATTACTGAATTAAAAGCATTATTGTAAAGAAATTTGGTATGGAGTGCCTGGGTGGCTCAGTTGGTTGAGTGTTTAACTCTTGGTTTTGGCTCAGGTCATCTCACAGCTCATGGGTTCAAGCCCTGCATCAGGGGCTCTGCGCTGGCAGCTCAGAGCCTGCTTGGGATTCTCTCTCTCNACACAGAATCCTAAGCAGGCTCCAGGCTCTGAGCTGTCATCATAGAGCCTGAAGCAGGGCTGGAACTCACAGACCATGAGATCATGACCTGAACAGAAGTCGGATGCCTAACGAACTGACCTACCCAGGTGCCCCAGAGACATATTATTTCTTACTGCATATCAGTTTGTTAATACAGATTTTCAAATGAGGAATTACTGAATTAAAAGCATTATTGTAAAGAAATTTGGTATGGAGTGCCTGGGTGGCTCAGTTGGTTGAGTGTTTAACTCTTGGTTTTGGCTCAGGTCATCTCACAGCTCATGGGTTCAAGCCCTGCATCAGGGGCTCTGCGCTGGCAGCTCAGAGCCTGCTTGGGATTCTCTCTCTCTCTCTCTCTCTCTCTCTCTCTCTCTCTCTCTGCCTCTCCCCACTCTTTCAAAATAAATAAACATTAAAAAAATAAAAAGTTTTTGGTACACATTGCTATTTATGCTCATACCAATAGTGTAAGAACTCTACCTCATAACATTGAATATTAAAATTGCAAACACCTTTAGCTCAATCAACAAAATTATTTCTCATCAATATTTAATTCCTTCAAGGTTTTACCATAGCAACACATGGTCATTTCTCCATATTTAAGTAACTCCTCTTTCATTACAACTCCCCTTAAGGGGAGGGACCAAGAATTTATTTCATTCTGTGCTTTTCATAAAGATCACCAGGGAGTCCTGGGAACCAAACTTGGAGGAACAAGCAAGGTACTGAAACCTTCATCTTATCAGTAGTGACCTTGGATTTCTATAATTTGTGCAAACTACATTTTAAGTAGTATCACCTGAGAATTTGTTAGCAATGCAAATTCTTTGACTCTACCTCAAACCTACTGAATCAGTTTCTGGGCATGGAGCCCAGCAATCTGCTTCAATAACCTCTCTAAGCAATTGGACTGCACATTGGAATTTGAAAAGTGCTATTTGTAGAAGACATTGATGAGCATCATTGTTTACCTTTTCTCCCCACACCCATCACACACCCTTCCCACACCCTTCCCACACCCTCAATAACATGTCAGTTTCATGAAGACCAGACTCTTTATCCATTAAAGTTCACCCTCACATACCTAGTACCTAAATCATGGGTACTTAATAAATAATTATGCAAGAAATAATTTAGGGGACACCTGAGTAGCAGTTTGTTGAGTCTTGATTTTGACTCAGCATGATCTCAGAGTCATGGGATCAAACCCTGAGTCAGGCTCTTCCCTGAGCATGGAACCTGGTTAAGATGCTCTCTCTCTCCCTCTCTCCCTCTTTCCTTCTGCCCCTTTCTCCCACTCATACTCCCTTTCTAAAAAAAATAATTTAGTAATTAACCAGACTCTGCTCCCTAAAGTCTGGATCTTCACTTTGGACTGTGCAGCCAGATTCTTGGGCAGTCTCTGGCAATTGTTTATATTTCAAGGGTGAGGTTTGTGAGTGTGCAAGACCTGGGTCAAAGCTAATTTCTTGGTTCAGCTTTGCAAATGCAAGGAGGGTGACCAGAAAAGTCTGGGGGTGTTGGTTGGTCCATAGACTTATAAATTGTTGGCCATATTAGGCCTCAAACCCTAAGTTCATCAGTTAAAATGGAGCTTGTGTCATTCTTGGTGAGACGATGTAATTCACATAGTGTGAGCAATAAACAGTAAAAAAAAAAAAAAATCCTAGATGATACAAGCTGGACAGTTTCAAAGACCCAGGGAAGGTACCACAGGAGCAGCCAAGAGAGTCCTTGGTTTTGCACAAGATAGAAATCAAAGGTGAGGCAAGAGGAAGTGAGAGTAGAGTTTATTGAAGACGTGGAGAGAGTGCAGATACAGAGTGTCCTGGAGACTGTCTGGAAAGGTGAGCGCATTTCATCCATACTTGGAGTCTGGGGTTTTTACTGAGGATTGTGGTCTGGTGCACATATCTTCTCAGTCATCCAAGAACAAAGAAGGTGTTTAAATGTTCTTCATTGGACACTCATGCCCTGAAGCCAGGTCTTGATGAGTCAGTGGTCTTGGAAAACAGGTTTATGATGACCCCACCCAATCACTCCTTAGATGTTATCTATTGTGCTGGAAGACTCCAAAGAGATCATTAACTCCTTAACCTTTACTAGGAGGACATAGTTACCTGTTCTGTGAGGCCTATGTACGGGGTGGGGTACAGATCCTAGCAAGAACAGAAGCAGTGAATGGAGTGAAGAAAGCAGTTTTTCATGGGGTTCCTTTAGTTTCCCTTTCTCACTAGACAATTCAAACCTGTGCATAATCTCAGACCCACAGCAGCCCTTCTCCATCATATGACTTCTCCCAAGGTAGCTCAAAATAAGCGTGTGATGAGTCTCATCTGGTTTTCCCAGATTATCTCTGGAAGAGATAACAGAAGCAGGACAGGAAGTAACAAAGAAGTTGTGAAATTTTTCATGGGGCTCATCCATCTCCACGAGAATGGAAGCCTATGGGGCAGAGATTTGTCTGTAAATTTAGTTTACTGATATGTCCCAAGACAGGGAACATTTCCTGCCACAATTAGTGGCATTACAAAATGCCTAATAAATATTTCTTAAATATTTGAAGAAAAATAAGCAGGACACCCTTGCTTTATGACACTTGTTCTCAAAGGCCAAGACCTTTTATAATTGATCTGTCCTTTTAGACTGGTCTTGGGGCACCCAAAACACTCCTTGAGAACCCAGGATCATATTTTTGACCGAGACACTACTACGCCAAAGGCCTTAGCCCTTAGGGCATCTCCTTAATCTTCTAGCCTTGGAGGCTGGATTTTGAGGCTTGCAGGAGTAGCTCAAAACTTGATAAACTGGCTGGGACTGGGGGCAAGGTACCAGCACCAGGGCATAAAGAGTTTCACTTAGGCTGCTCAAGAATATCTTTATTTCCCTGAGAGTCATAGCTTTTGTTTTATCGTTGGAATTTTCCTCCTCTGTGCCCTCTAAGAAACTCAGAAGACAGGCACTTACCATATGCAGCAACTGGGCTTGGGGGTTTACTTAACAGTCATAGGAGAAGGGTCAACCTTGACTTACAGTGTGCAAAACAGCACTGTCTTCCTCGTCCCCAGAGCACACCTCATTCAAGTAAGATGCAATCACAGTTATCACTAGGCATAACAAAACAAGAGCAAATCTTGGGGGACTTGGGGGACTCGGTCAGTTAAGTGTCTAACTCTTGATTTTGGCTCACATGATCTCACAGTATGAGATCAATCCCCATGTCTAGAATCCCAACTTGGGAAGTAGAAACTATTATTTTTATTATTTTGCCATCACTTTTTTTTTTTTTTAATGCTTTCCTTTAATTAGGCAAGACATAGGAAACCAGAGACACAAACCCCATTTAGAAGCAGGATGTTGGAAGGGGAAGGGATTACAAAATGCTTAGGTGAGAATACGTAAAGGAGGTTCTATTCCATGAAACTAGGCAACGCCCTGGTTGTCCTTTCTCTCTCCATTCTGTTCTCTTTCAGCAGCATTATCCTTCTCTTCAACCTCCAGGTATCACACTCAAGATTTCTCTTGGCTCTGTCTCCTTTATCCCCATCAAGCTCTGCTTTTTGTCCATCTAATCTCACCCAGAAGCCACCCTTGATTTATTTATTCTTCTCAGTCATGGCTCTGGTCATTTAGTTATATTTGCTCATATTTAGTCATTTTTGCTTTATATATGCATCATTGATAGCCAGTCTAGATTGGGTCTCCAATTCTTGGTCATACATTATAATGACTGTGTCTTCCTTGCTCACAATTGATGGGTTCCAGCAGCTGTGTCCCCCTGTGTATCTCATTTCTGCTGGCTATAATAGCTCATTGTAATAGCTCATTGGCCCAGGACAGGCAATTGCCCATGTCAGGAATTGGGATTTGTGATCTAGACAGCCCTGATTCAGAAATGGTTAGAACCATAAGCATCAATCACTTTCTCAGAAGGCTGATTAACAACCATATTCTACCAACAGCAGGGAGGGGTAGGGGGGCGGGAAGCAGGGAGAAGAGTAGAACCCAACAGACTTCCAGAGAGATATCCCAATGGCTTTGCAATTCCTTATTCTAGTCCTTTCCTTCAGCTTTATTGTATTCTTATGTTCCAATTTTATGAGATAGCCCTGTACATATCTTTATACATAATTTGCACATATAGATACACATAAGCATACATGGATATTCATATATATGAATATGTATATACAATATGGATGTACATGTTAAACTAAATTTCTAGTCCCAAGATGGAGCTGTCAACAAACAAAATTTAGATAACTTTCATGTCTTTGTAAATGCTCCACTTAAACAGAAACACAGTATATACAGTCAAACAATTTCCAAACACCAAGCCAACTCTGGGATCTATGCATATTTCCTTGTTTCTTCTCACCCCAAACAAGGTTGACTGTGGCCCCAGCCAATCAGATATTTTCTATTTTTTCCTGTATTTTTTTTTTTTTTGAGAGAGACAGAGACAGAGTGTGAGCAGGGGTGGAGACAGAGGGAGAGGGAGACACAGAATCGAAAACAGGCTCCAGGTTCTGAGCTACCAGCACAGAGCTCCATATGGGGCTCCAATTCACGAACCATGAGAGTTGATCATGAGATCATGACCTGAGCCAAAGTCAAATGCTTAACTGACTGAGCCACCCAGGTGCTCCTCCTGCGCTTTCTTTTTTCTTTATCCTGTAAAAGCTTCCTGCCTTCCTCTCCATTTTTCAGTTCTCTGGACCCTTGGGGATAGAGACTACTTGTTTCATGAAGTGTTGAAGTTTGTTTGTATCACTTAAATTGTCTTCTTTAATTATTTTTAACCTACATATACATAAAATTCTCAATTTTCCTCTCAGCCAACTTTAATTGAATTTTGTTATGGCAACCAAAGGGCTTCAGCCAATTTAAAAATAAAGATCTTCAGAAATAGCAAGCTCCAGTATTAACACTAGAAGAAAACCATTTAATATGAATGCTACCATGCACCCTCATTTCATTTTATTGCTGAGCCAGAGGCCTGAAAAGCTTGATGACTAAAGTCCTCTGTCATTAAACACCTTCATCAAGGAGAAAGTCAATGAAAAACTACACCCCGTGGTCATAGCCAACATCAAGCACTGAAAGAAGCATCATATCTTTTCTTGACATGTATCCAAAGAAAAGATGAGTACAGGATGTCCACAGCCCTGGCCAACTCACCTTAATTTCTCTTCATGTACAAAAAAAAAGGAAAGAAAGAAAGAAAGAAAGAAAGAAAGAAAGAAAGAAAGAAAGAAAGAAAGAAAGAAAGAAAGAAAGACAGACAATTAATATGATGCACTTAGGGTTTCTTTCTTTCCTTCCTCTTCCTCTTCTTTCTCCTTCTGTTCTCACAAGCCCAACTTAGCCTTAAAAGAGGCACTTTTGAGTGAAAATTCCCTCAGTGGATGCAGACATTAATGTTTCGAATGACTTGTGGGCTTTATTGTCCCCACTAGACTAACTCACCAAACCAGGTGGGTACTACTAGACATTTTCATGGCCAGAACCCCATTAGGAAAGACCCAGAGAATGAATGGGACTAATGTATGATGAGTGCCTGCTTTGGGACAGGCATCTTCCTTCTATTCATTCCTCATAGTCATCCAATGAAGTAGGTAGAATTTTTCCCATTTGACAGATAAAGAGCTGGGGTTCAGAGAGGTCAAGCAACCTGTCCAGTATCTTACATGTAAAATGTGATGGGTTACATCTAAGTCTAGAACCTGCAATTTGTACTATACCAAGTACAACCTTCAATTGAGAAATTCCTCATTTTCCAGAAAAAAGTTGTAGAGTTTTCCCACTAGGCGTGAGATAGAAGTCACACTACATACAGCCTGTGTCAGGAAAATGATCTGAATATTCACGCAATGGGCTTTCTCTGGTTCTATTACTGTGGATTCGGAGTTCTGCACTCAGTTGATCCAAAACCACCTGAGGTGGTCAGTAAGAACATGAAGGGCAGTTAGATAGTTAGGACCTTAGACTGGGGGGCAACCCACCCAGTGTTGGGTATACACCTCTGCTTCTGACTTTTATACCTTTGTTCCCAAGTTCACAACATGGCAATAATAATTCCTGTCCATTCCACTTCGCAAAGAATAAAGAGGAAGTGAATACACTGCCAAGGGTGAGTTCATGAGTGAACAAACACAACTGCAGTGATCCAAGGGACCCTCTCACCCTTAGCAACAACCCTGTGATGGCAGAAGAAGTAGCAGATTAGAAAGAAATAGCAGGTTAAAAAGCTCATGCAGATGCCCTCTTCACAGTGTCAATGCTCCTCACCTATCTATATACTAAAAGAGCTGCCCTTCCCTGGGGCAGGGGAGGGACCTGGCAAGACAAGCCAAATAGCCCAAGCTTTATCTAGGTCATCCTGAAGCAAAACTTCAACCTTGTTTCCCTGAGCACAGAACAAAGAGGCAGGGATGAGATTAAGTAGCAGGGAAAAATTAATTGCTCCCCCACCCTGAGGCCTGCTTCAGGCATACTGCTATTACTATCTTATCATTGTTTATTTTCATGCCTGTTTTTCCCTGACCACATGTGAGTGACTTGTAGTCAGGCGTCTTTTCATGTTACACAAGAAAAATACGAATACATTTTCTTTGTTAGATAATGATGAAAAGGGGCGCCAGGGTGACTCAATTGGTTAAGCGTCTGACTCTTGATTTTGGCTCAGGTCATGATCTCATGGTTTGTGAGACTGAGCCCCACACAGGGCTCTGCAGGGTTTGGAGCCTGCTTGAGAGTGTGTCTCTCTCCCTGTCTCTCTGCTCCTCCCCTGCTTATGCAAGCCCGCGTTCTCTTCTCTCTCTCTCCTCTCTCTCTCTCTCTCAAAATAAATAAATAAACATTTAAAAAATAACAATGAAACGTTACTGAGAAGATTGAGTCCTCTTTGACCAGTTTTCGTTCCAGTAACTCTAATCCCAGTCCACACCCAGTCTACTAACCTCTATTAGTAGAATGAAGGTAGATACTTTTTCTATGTATTTCACTGAATGGTCTCATATACATATTTAACTTATACAAATTTAATTTTAGCCAAAGCAGAATAAACCAAAACAAGACTCGGAGCAAGAAATAGTGATTTAAGTAGTAACATTCCACACACTGAATTGACCCATGACCCAGAGGAATGTAGGGTGAATGAATGACAGAATCCCTCAGTTGAAACCCAAGTCCATCAAGTATCCTGGGCTTCACAGATTGTAACCATTTCACTAACCATGGGGATGATTTAAAACATTTTCAAAGATAATTGTGATAATACTGATTTTTGCTCTAAACATTAACTTTTGAAGCCAACCCCTATTAGGAGTCATGCTCTATATATCCACTCTGGCTCCATGACATATACTCATGCCCAGTTCAAGTCCTGGTATACAGTGATAAAAGTAATTTACATACCAGGATACACAGAATGGAAGCTGCCCCCATGGCCCAGCATACAAATCTAAATTAGAGTCAACTTCCAATTAGGGAGCCTCCTCACTGTCTAAAAAAACCTAATGCCACTCACAGTCCTCCAACTCAGCTTTTGCAAGCTTGCCTTACCCTAGAAAATAGGACCTGCTAGCCTACAAAGATAAGGAAATCCCCCACCGTCTAGCCAAACTCCTCCTAGCCTGTTTCCTTGGTGCCTCTTCTAACACTCTGTACAACTCACTCTTGCCCAAAATCCCTGGGGAAGAGAGCTGCGCTGCTTGTTAGGTCCTGGGCACCCTCAATCCATGGATTGTCTTCCCTTGAACGAGGGACATCAAACTTATCACTCAGTTGCTTTAGTTTTGTCATTTAGCAAACATTCTGTAATGTTGCAGGACAGAAGAAAAGAAGGAAGGATCCTGGAATGGGTGAGCCATACACAAAAGGAAAATCTTGGCTACAGATTATGCTGAGTAATGATATTTCTGATTTTGCTGAGATGGTATTCAGAGGGAAACACCACTCTGCTTATGTGTAAGATGGGCCTTAAACAGTGGCCATTTGGGGCTATCCTTTGGAGCAGGAAGTGTGGGCTTTCTGCTCTGAGTGTGGCATCCTGCTAATAGGGCCTCCATCAGTGAGAATGGGCAGATCCCTGTCCACATGAACTCCATGACACCAAAATCTGACTTGAGCCAGATGTGCTTTTCTTTCCACAGATGCACTTTAAATGACACCGGACTGGCTCTGTTTTCTCTCAACACCAAGGGATCTTGGGACCTTACAGCCCTTACTACATTCTTGGGTATCTGGTCTCCCTGCAGGTACTTGGCATTTTCACAGTCCTGACTGATGATCGCTATCAAATCTCTCCTACCTCAAAGCTCTTCCTGAACCCAGGGTTTCATTTTATGTCAAATCTATTGTTTTTTGGACATTCTGAGCAATGATTTTGCAATGGCGAATGCGTTGCAAAGGAGAAGAAGAGTGGATGGCTGATTGGTACAGTGTTAAAGCCATCCTGGAGTTGGCACAATCAGCTCAGAATTGCCAGATAATTCCCTTTCAGATCTAGCCATCTGAGGGAAACAGCTGTATTAAGAGAACATCCAAGCTCCTGCCCAGCTGTCCCTGGGGTGGGACAGGGTAGAACCTTTTAGCTCCAGCAAAGGCTTCAAAGCTGGAGTTTTTTATCCCTTGGTGCAGGATAGAAAGTGGGGATTAGAAGGATCGTTAGAAAATCATCTAACCGAGCCTTGTCATTTAGACTTCCATTTTCAATTCTTTCAATGTACAAATGAGGAATTTGAGGCTGCAAAAGGGGAAATGTCTGCTTCAAGATCACACATTTGCATTAGTGAAAGAGGGGAAGTGAAAACTCAGGTCTTCTCGCTTCTAATTCAGCGTTCCTTCCTCAACACTGTCCTTTGAAGCACTGGGTGAAACAAAATTAAACCATGTTCTTTATCACTAGAATTCTGAGTCTTTAATACGCTAATACGTGTTTCCTTCTAAGAGGGGAATATGGTTTACAGACATTCCCAAACTTTTTTGACAAGATTAATTTTTTTTAAATTTTATTCATTCTTTTTTTTTTTTAAAGATTTTTATTTATTTCTAGGAGAGAGAGAGAAAGACAGCGTGTGCAGAGGAGGGTCAGAGAGAGAGGGAGTCACAGACTGAAACAGGCTCCAGGCTCTGAGCTGGCAGTCAGCACAGAGCCCGACGCGGGGCTCGAACCCACTAACCGCGAGATCATGACCTAAGCGAAAGTCTCGGACGCTTAGGCGTCCCAGGCGCCACCTATTCATTTATTCTTAAAGAGAGAGAGAGAGAGAAGCAGAGAAAGAAGGAGAAAGAGAATCCCCAAGCAAGAACTGTACTGCAGGCACAGAGCCTAACTCAGAGCCTAACTCAGGGCTTGAACTCACAAACTGTGAGGTCATGACCTGAGCCAAAATCAAGAGTCAGACACTCAACCAACTGAGCCACCCAGCCTCCCCAGACCAAATTACTTTTTTTTTTTTTTTTGAGAGAGAGAGAAAGAGAGAGGGTGCAAGTGTGCAAGGGTCAGAGAGACAGAGGGAGAGAGAGAGAAGTGGAGTTCACCTGAAGTAGGGCTCAAGCTCACTTGAATCGGGGCTCCAGCTCAGGAACTGTGTGAATCATGACCTGAACTGGTCATATACTTAATCAACTGAGCCACCCAGATTACATTTTTAATACAGTGTCTATTTACATTCTCCAAAAGAGGATTAAAAGATTTTTCAGAACAGTTTAGGAAATACTGCCCTACGCCATGCTGTTATTGTTAAGTGCTACACACAAAAATTACCTACACATAATCCCTACAATCTGTGTTACACAGCACTGATGTTGAGACACAGGATATTCAGCCACTGGCAAACATCATCAGTCATTCGAAATATCAACAATGAGCTCTGCATTTCAAAATGCAGAAGTGTGTGTGGTAAGGGAGGGGGAATGTGGGTAGGGCAAGGGTGAATGGTCAGTTCTTCTCTGACAAGCAGAATTGTCTCAGCATATCTGGAGTTTAGGGCTGGTCAGCCTTCATTCAACATATGTTGTTGTGCTTCTGTGACATGTGCTAGATTCTTGCCCTCAAGGAGAATGAAGTACAGTAGGGGAACAAGCACATAAAGGAGTGAGCACTGTTGTAGATGCAATGGCAGGGACTTGTGCAAGACAAAGTTAAAGGGAAGAGCAAGGAGAGAGTGGAACATCATGCTTGAAGAAGGGGACAGGAACAGTGACTAGGATACCTTCCCATAGGGATCCCTTCCATTGGGTGTTAAAGGTGCAGTAGGAATTGACTAAATGGCAGAATGACCTAAGGGAGAGAGAACAGCATGTATGAAGGCAAAAAGGGTAAAAACAACATGGTGCTCATGGGCAGCATGGGAAATTGAGTATTGTTGGCGGGAAGGGGAGAGTCACAGGGTTAACTGGCAGGGATCCGAGGCTAAATAACCTTCTGCACTAGGCTAAGGTGTTTGAACTTCCTCTGTGAGACCAAACTGAAGGAGCTGGCCCAATCTGCCTCCATAAACACTTGCCACTCTGTGACTGTGCAAGAATCAGCCACCTCCTCAGCTCAGGCTAAGATTCCAAATTTTGCCATGTCAACAGATGGCATTTTGAGGCGTGGGCCTTCAGAGAGATAGGCTGGCTGGGACTGAGTTTCAAATTAGCCTCTTCTCCACATAGAATTTAAGAATGAAACTTGGGATGCCTAGGTGGCTCAGTTGGTTAAGTATCTGACTTCAGGTTAGGTCATGAATTAGAGTTCGAGAATTAGAGCCCTGCGTTGGGCTCTCTGCTGACAGCTCAGAGCCTGGAGCCACCTTCAGATTCTGTGTCTCTGGCTCTCTCTATCCCTCCCCTGCTTGTGTTCTGTCTCCCTCTCTATCTCTCAAAATAAATAAACATTAAAAAAAATTTTTTTAATGGAACCCAAATGCCCACCTTTAGCCTAAATGCACCATAGTGTCCGAGATGAAAGAATTTAGAGACAAATCCATCCTCACAAACTTTTTGTAGTTACAATAACTTAGACTCTGAGAAGTGAGGTGATATAGCCAAATGTATCAGCCGCAGAACCAGGATGAGACCCCATGTTTCCTACACTGAGGACTAAGCTTTTTTTAAACTTGCAGTTAAGTTATCCAAGCCGAAAGAAGCTTATCATCTAGCTTGTGCCCATTCATTCAGCACACATTTATTCACTCTCTTCTGTAAATCTGGTTTTAGGAACTAAGAATTCGTGGATGACAAAAACCTGATATCTGTCCTAGAGGACCCTAAGTCAAAACGTAAGGACATGACACCACAGAAGGCTCTGGTGGCTCTGAGGACTGAGAGCATGCTGAGTGAACCAGGATGGTCCTTACCATAGCTTTAGATGATTGTTGTCTGAATATATTGACTCAGAGTTGCCACCCTAAGAATTTTTTCAAGAGGCCACAACTCCAGATTTTCAAGTAACATTCTGATTTTTAAAAATATTTATTTATTTACTTATTTTGAGAGAGAGAGAGCATGAGAGGGGAAGGACAGAGAGAGAGGGTGAGAGAGATTTCCAAAACAGGCTTCATGCTCAGTGCAGAGCCCAACACAGGGCTTGATCCCATGACCATGAGACCATGACCCGAGCCAAAATCGAGAGTCAGATGCTTAACCGACTGAGCTACCCAGACATCCCAAAACATTCTGATATTTAAAACACTGTAAGGCACAAACAAAATTTATCTGTGAGTAGATTTGACTTTACTGCTGCCATTTTGTGATTCCTATATAGTTCCTACTATACTGCTCAAAGATCTCCCAGGGGGCTTGTTAAAAATACTAAATTCTTGGCTACATCCCAAGACACTTGGAATCAATAGGGCTGGGTCAGGATTCTTTAATCTCTACTTGTCATAAACACTAGCAGTGCAGGTAGTCCACAAACCACACGTTGAGAAACTGATCTAGCTGTAGTGTCTCCCACTTAGAAGCTTTCATCTCATCCTTTAAAAAAATTTTTTTTTAATGTTTATTTATTTTTGAGAGAGAGACAGAGTATGAGCAGGAGAAGGGCAGAGAGAAAGGGAGAAAGGGAGACACAGAATCCAAAGCAGGATCCAGACTCTGAACTGTCAGCACAGAGCTCAACACGGGGCTTGAACCCTCAAACCGTGAGATCATGACCTGAGCTAAGGTTGGATGCTTATCCACCTGAGCCACCCTGGAGCCCCATCATCCTTTCTTAATCTTAGGTCTCAGACGGTCGATTTATACAGCTGATTCCATGACACTGTAGTTAAGTTCTGGAGGTCAACCTCACACTTTTGGTTCATCTCAGCGCGGAAAGCACCCCACACAAACTCAAAAAAGAAATAGGAAAGACAAACATGGGAAAATGACAGAGATGGATAGTTTGTAGAGAGCTAGTGACAGAAAGGAAGCCAGAATGTAAGAAGAAAGGGGGACTCAGGAAATTGAAGTTAATTGCTGTGTCACAGCCATTCAATGAGGGTGTGGGCTTCAGAAGAATCACCCACTATTGCACACTAACTATAATCCTTTGTCCTAGTTCTCAATTGTTTATCTAGTTAGATACTTGGTTCATTAAGAAGTGGCCAGGAGCCTCTTAGAGGTGAAATGATTCTCTGGGCTGCAGCAACAGGTCTTCCTTCTTTTGAGTAGACTACCTGATTTAAACTTTCTCCTAAGAGTAACTGTTTGGGGCCATTTTTGGGTCTAAGACTCAGGGGGTACAGTCTTCTTCATATAACATAGGCTTCAAGGGGAAGAGTGTATGTCACTGGAAAAACAACTACAAGGATTGCCTTGACCTGACTTCTCCCTACCACACCAGCCCCACCTCCATGCCTACACTGTTCCAACAATCCCAGCCTGTGGTTTTCATACTCACAATACTGCTTCTCCTTTCTATGCCTTTGCTTGCACTGCCCCTTCCCAGTGCCTGGGATGCAATTCATCCCTTTTCAACCCTCCTTCACCAGCTTACTGTTTACTCATCATCTAAGATCCAGGATACCTTCTAATTCCCAGGTTGGTCCAGTTCTGGATATCTGTGTTCTCATGATGCCCTTTCCACAGTTAATCCCCCTTTACCACACCCAGTTACATAACCTCTTCAGAGATCCAACTTTGTCTTTGGACCATGAGCTTGTGTGCAGAATTTCTTCTTATTTATTTCAGTATTTGTAGAATTTATTCCAGTGTCTGGCACATAGTAGGGGCTCAATAAACATTTATTGAATAAATGAGGTTTAACCATGTGGGAGCTATGCAACTTTGTCAAATCATTTAACCTTCTTAAGATTTCTTTTGCCTGCACAATAAGGTAATAATACTTTCTCCCTAAGGCTGTTATGAGAACTAAATGAGATAATATGTGCAAAACATTTAGTATAGCACATGACTGAAAGAAGATGATCAATAATTTTTTTAAGAGCTAAAAAAAAGGGTGCAAGAAGTTATCTGTCCCAACCTCCTGCTTTCATCATCAAAAACCATTAAGCCAGCCTTCTCATGCTGCGGGATCTGAATACCATTTTATTTATTTATTTTCTTATTTATTTATTCTTTAAATTTACATCCAAATTAATTAGCACATGGTGCAACAATGATTTCAGGAGTAGATTCCTTAATGCCCCTTACCCATTTATCCAATCCTCCCTCCCTCAACCTCTCCAGCAACCCTCTGTTCTTTATATGTAAGAGTCTCTTACGTTTTGTCCCCCTTCCTGTTTTTATATTATTTTTGCTTCCCTTCCCTTATGTTCATCTTTTTTTTTGTATCTTAAAGTCCTCATATGAGTGAAGTCATATGATATTTGTCTTCCTCTGACTGACTAATTTGGCTTAGCATAATACCCTCTAGTTCCATCCATGTAGTTGCAAATGGCAAGATTTCATTCTTTTTGATTGCCAAGTAATACTCCATTGTGTATATATACCACATCTTCTTTATTCATCCATCCATCTATGGACATTTGGGCTCTTTCCATACTTTGGCTATTGTCGATAATGCTGCTATAAACATTGGGGTGCATGTGCCCCTTTGAAAGAGCACACCTCTATCTCTTGGATAAATACCTAGTGGTGCAACTACTGGGTTGTAGGGTAGTTCTATTTTTAATTTTTTGAGGAACCTCCACGCTGTTTTCCAGAGTGGCTGCACCAGTTTGCATTCCCACCAGCAGTGCAAAAGCGATCCTCTTTCTCTGCATTCTTGCCAACATCTGCTGTTGCCTAAGTTGTTAATGTCAGCCATTTTGACAGATATTGTATCTCATTGTGGTTTTGATTTGTATTTCCCTAAGTGATGTTGAGCATTTTTTCATGTGTCAGTTAGCCATCTGGATGTCTTCTTTGGAGAATTTTCTATTCATGTCTTTTGCCCATTTCTTTACTGGATTATTTTTTTTTGGGTGTTGAGTTTGATAAGTTCTTTATAGATTTTGGCTACTAACCCTTTATCTGATATGTCATTTGCAAATATCTTCTCTCATTCCATCAGTTGCCTTTTAGTTTTCTGATTGTCTCCTTCATTGTGCAGAAGTTTTTATTTTGATGAGGTCCCAATAATTCATTTTTGCTTTTGTTTCCTTTGCCTCCAGAGATGTGTTGAGTAAGAAGTTGCTGCAGCCAAGAGATAAGAGGTTTTTGCCTGCTTTCTCCTCTGGGATTTTGATAGCTCCCTGTCCTACATTTAGGTCTTTCATCCATTTTGAGTTTATTTCTGTGTAGGGTGTAAGGAAGTGGTCCAGTTTCATTTTTCTGCATGTCACTGTCCAGTTTTCCCAATACCATTTGCTGAAGAGACTGTCTTTATTCAATTGGGTATTCTTTCCTACTTTGTCAAAGATTAGTTGGTCATATGTTTGTAGGCCCATTTCTGGGTTCTCTATTCTGTTCCATTGATGAGTGTCTGTTTTTGTGCCAGTACCATACTGTTTTGATGATTACAACTTTGTAATATAACGTGAAGTCCAGGATTGTGATCCCTCAAGCTTCGATTTTCTTTTTCAAGATTGCATTGGCTATTCAGGGTCTTTTCTGGTTCCATACAAATTTTAGGATTGTTTATTCTAGCTCTATGAAGAATACTGATGTTATTTTGATAGGGATTGCATTGAATATGTAGATTGCTTTGAGTAGTATTGACATTTTAACAATATTTGTTCTTCCAATTCAGGAGCATGGAATATTTTTCCTTTGTGTGTGTGTGTGTGTGTGTGTGTCTTCTTCAATTTCTTTCATAAGATTTCTATAATTTTCAGTGTATAGATTTTTCACATCTTTGGTAAGGTTTATTCCTAGGTATTTTATGGTTTTAGGTGCAGTTGTAAATAGGATTGATTTCTTGATTTCTCTTTATGTTGCTTCATTATAGGTATCTAGGAATGCAACTGATTTCTGTGCATCGATTTTATATCCTGAGACTTTGCTGAATTCCTGGATCAGTTCTAGCAGTATTTTTGTGGTATCTTTTGGGGTTTCCATATAGAATATCATGTCATCTGTGATGAGTGACTTTCTCCTGGCCAGTTTAGATGCCTTTTTTTTCTTTGTGCTGTCTGTTTGCTAAGGCTGACCTTCAATACTATGTTGAATAACAGTGGTGAGAGTAGACATCCCTGTCATGTTCCTGACCTTAGGGGGAAAGCTCTCAGTTTTTCCCCAGTGAGGATGATATTATCATTGGGTATTTCATATATGGCTTTTATGATCTCAGGATATGATCCTTCTATCTGACTCTCTTGAGAGCTTTTATCAAGAAAGGATGCTGTGTTTTGTCAAATGCTTTCTCTGCATCTGTTGAGAGGATCATGTGGTTCTTGTCCTAAGTATCAATTTAGATTTAAGGAAGAAGATGGTAACCACATGCCTCTTTCTGGGGATGTACTCTAGATGGATTTTCATTCCAAAGAAACAACACTCTTAAGGGAAAAGTCTCCAGAGTGCACTCTGCCTGGGCCACACCTAAGTAGGTGAGAGGAGTTTGCATATGAAAGTCATGCACTCTTTTTACCTAGACTCTCATGAAATGATAAACACCCCATACTTGCAACTCTCTAAATCAGGAGGGAAAAATGAAACAGAATCAATGATCTGAGCCTGATTATGTTTCAAAGATAGGATGTTATTTCTAAACTCTCACCCATCATTCCTTTTTACTCCTCACCCTTAAGATGATAGCCATTTGCCTTTGTAACTGGCAATAGAGGAAGAGTGAGTAACTATAGCAGAGAGAAAGTTGGGTAAACTGGCTGTTGTTTCACTGGAATGACTCAAGTAAAATATAATCAATGTATCATATTAGTATCTTTCTTACACTAAATTTGCCCTTAAATTAAGAATTGAAGCCANGCATGGAGGAGGACACTTTGGGGATGAGCACTGAGTGTTATGTGGAAACTAATTTGACAATAAACTATTAAAAAAAAAAAAAAAGAATTGAAGCCATCGAAGGTCTTAACAGCTGGGCATATGAACCTCCCCAGGTCACATTTAGGACTAGAAATTTGCCTTTTAAGGTAAACCAAAGGAAGCCACCCACCTGGAGACCACAGAGGACCCATCCTTAGGGGCAAGTCTCTGGACAGTTCCATTCAGTGTAGTTCAACATGTATTTCCCAAATGCTTTGGGCCAGTTGCTGTGCTAAGAGTTGGGGAGACAGATATCACTAAGATGTGGTACCTGCCCTAAAGGAGCTACCAGGCTGGGGCTCCCTTCCTAATTGATTTCCAGGTCTATCAGTGGATGTGCCAAGTGGGGATGACATATCTATTCCTGTGCCCATAGGAGATGCTGCCTAAGGGCCCACACTCTCTCCCATTCAGCTCAGTGCAGTCTCAGAATTGTTTTCAGTACAGCACATCTGAGTGATCACCTGGCCAAGAGATGAACCTATCCCCGCCGTTGGTAGTGTACGGGCTTTGGAAATAGGCAGCTCTAAATTCAAACTCCGACTTCAGTTTATACTGTGTTGTCTTGGGAAAACCCCTTGCCACCTTTTGAGCTTCAGTTTCCTCATCTCTATCATGGGATGGGCTTCACAACAACTCTCCAAAGTTGGTATTATTACTATCCCCTTTTAAAGATGGGGAAAACTGAGGAACAGTTAGGGTAAGCAGCTTGTCCAAGATCACAAAATAGAAAGAGGAAGAGCCAGCATTCAAAGCCAGAAGTCTATTTTTAGAGCCCATTCTGGTAACTGCTAAGGTTTGACTGGTCTTAGGCTGGTCAAATGCTCTCTAGGAGCTAACAAGCACGAAACTACCAGACTCAGATGACATACATAATAGAGAGTTCATTCATTAAGAGACCTATTCTATTGGCTGAAACTTCAGCTCTGGCTAGAGACAATTTATTTGGTCTTAAAAAAAGAAAAGCTGTGGTGGAAAGACCTGCAGGAGTTGCGTGTATCAAAGCTCATGTCAAATCCAAACTGTTTGACTAAGAGTCTGACTCTTGAAAGCGACTCATTTGATCATGGAAATATGAGAGTCAGAGATCACTTGGCTAAGTAGTCCAAACCCCTCTGACTAAAATATGCACCACCAGGAACGTTGCTAAAGTCAACATCCATTGCCAAGATGGTTACACAATGATTGAGACACAGGTTAAAAGTTCAAAAGAAGGTAAATCTTAAGACTCAGATGTTTTAAGTGGGCTAATGTTTGTAGACCTCTTAGAATAATGCCTGGCAGCTAGTAAACNCTACTGTTAGTTTTTTGAGGAACCTCCACACTGTTTTCCAGAGGGGCTGTACCAGTTGGTAAAAACACTTTAAATGCTTTGCAAATAAATAAAATATAGCTAAGTGGGTTTGGGAAGGGACCCAGTGAGAAGCACCCATGCCCAGGTGCAAGTTGAGCTTCTTTTCACATCCTTCCCTGCACTGGCCTTAGAGAAATCACCTCATTTCTTTTTTTGTTTTGTTTTGTTTTTAAGTTTCTTTATTTATTTTGAGAGAGATTGGAGAGGGGAAGAGAAAGGGATACAGAGAATTCCAAGCAGGCTCCATGCTCCCAACACAGAGCCCAATGCAGGGCTTGAACTCACAAACTGTGAGTTCATGACCTGAGCCAGAATCAAGAGTCTGATGCTTAACTGACTACCCAGGCACCACACCCCATTTTTAAGTTTATATATTTATTTTCAAGAGGCAGATGGGGAGGAGCAGAGAGAGAGAGAGAGAGGGAGGGAGAGAGAGTATCCCAAGCAGGTTCTACACTGTCAGCACAGAGCCCGGCCCAACATGGGGCTTGAACTCACAAACCATGAGATCATGACCTGAGCAGAAATCAAGAGTTGGATGCTCAACCAACTGAGCCATCCAGGCTCCCGAAATCATTTTATTTCTGAACCTCATTTTTCTTGCCTGTTAAATAAAACTTACAACAATAATTACTCAAGAGGGTTGTTTTAAGAACTAGACAGACATTAGGGATGAAAGTATGTCATTTATAAACTAAAAGCCCTATACAAACGTCATTACTATTCCTATTATTCCTTATTCTGAATTCCTGTGAGCAAAAGGACTAGGGAGATGTCCTGAGGCAAAGAATCAGATTTCTGGTACTGGTGCCCAGGATTGTCTGCTCTCCTCCCCAGCACCCTCCCTGGCACAGCCCTATCCCTAGCTGTGGGTCCAGCCAAGTAGGAAGTAGGAGAGGGCTGTGTCCTGGAATTGGAACACAAGGTGCCCTCTCTCCCTCTCTTGCACAATCAATGCTGTGCAGAGTTCTTGGGAGCAGGAGAGCAGTGCATGTGGTGTGCCAGGTCGGCCACATTCAGGATTAGATAGACTTGGGGACTGCCCTGAGAACCTGATGACCCAAGGTAACCTCATTTCTATGGGCACTGACGTTGTGAGTTTTACACAACTGGCTTTATAAATACACTTTGTAATACATAACCTATTCTAACAATGAGGACTACTTGTACAAAACCAAAGTGAACTGCTTGAACTGTGGAGTGTACTTCTGAAAAGAATATAAAGACACGGCATAACTGGGGCACCCTGGGTGGCTCAGTTGGTTAACTGTCCATCTCTTGGTTTCAGCTCAGGTGATGATCTCACTGTTTGTGGGTTTGAGTCCCACATCAGGCTCTGCACTGCCAGATTCTTCCTTTCCCTCTTTCTTTCCCTTTTTCTATGCCCGTCACCCATTTGCACACGCATGCACACTCTCTCTCAAAATAGATAAACTTAAAAAAGAGATAAAGACATGGCATTACTTTAAAACTGTGAGAGATTACTCCACGGGGAAGTCCCCTTTTTCTTTTTTTTATCTTTTTATCTTTTTATTTTTTTTTTTTAACTGTTTGGGAGAGAGCCATAGTTACCTATTGATTTGTCTCTAGGATTCAGTCCAGGAGGAAAACCAAAGTGACTCATTAAGAGTATGTTACAGATAAGATTTCATGGATGCTATGTATAAGAATTAGTTGCCACAAGGGGTAAAAATCAATGTAAGGGCACCAAGGAAAGTGTCTTTTAGTTGGTAATAAGGTAATAAGGAGTGGGACACCTGGCTGGCTCATTTGGTAGAGCATGCAAGTCTTGACCTCAGGGTTGTAAGTTCAAGTCCCTTGTTGGGTATAGAGATTACTTAGGAATAAAAATCTCTAAAAAAATATAAAAGGCAGGATGACTTGGTGGCTCAGTTCAGCATCTGACTTTTGATTTTGGCTCAGGTCATGATCCCAGCTGTGGGATCAAGCCTTGTGTTGGGCTTCATGCTGAGTGTGGAGCCTGCTTAAGAGTCTCTCTCTCCCCCTACTTGTGCTTTTCCTCTCTAAAATAAAAACAGAACAAAAACAAAAACAGTGCTGAAGCAAATGAACATTTATTTTATTTTTATGTTTATTTATTTTTGAGACAGCGAGACAGAGCACATGTTGGGGAGGGACATAGAGAGGGAGACACAGAATCTGAAGCAGGCTCCAGACTCTGAGCTGTCAGCACAGAGCCTGATGAGGGTTTCAAACCCACAAACCGTAAGATCATGACCTGAGCTGAAGTCAGACACTTAACCAACTGAGCCACACAGGCACCCCTGGACATTCATTTAAAAAATTTTTTTCAGCATAACCCTCAGACCTTATCTAAAAATTAACTCAGAATGGATTATGGACATAAAGGTAAAATAACAATAAAAAAATAAAAAGTAATAAAGGGGAACGTTTTCATATGGCCCATGAGTTTGAGAGGGAAGCAACCTACAAATCTACAAGCTGATGGGGGCTGTTTGCAAATATAACTTTTATATTATTTATTTATTTTTAATTTTTTAATGTTTGTATTTGAGAGACAGAGAGACAGAGCACAAATGAGGGAGGGGCAGAGAGAGACAGGGTCTGAAGCAAGCTCCAGGGTCTGAGCTGTCAGCACAGAGCCCATCTTGGGGTTCGAACCCACAGAGGGTGAGATCATGACCTGAGCCAAAGTAGGAAGCTTAACAAACTGAGCCACCCACGTGCCCCTATTTATTTATGTATTTTTTAAATATTTATTTATAATTTTTGAAAGAAAGGGTGTGAGCGAGGGATGGATAGAGAGAAGAGACACAGACTCTGAAACGGGCTTCTTCAGGCACTGAGCTGTCAGCATAGAGCCTGACACGGGGCTCCAACTCAGGAACGGAGATCATGACCTGAGCCGAAGTCAGACGCTTAACTGACTGAGCCACCCAGGTGCTCCCCTATTTTTTAATTTATTAAATGTTTTTAATGTTTATTTATTTTTGAGAGAGAGAGAGAGAGAGAGAGAGAACATGAGCAGGGGAGGGGCAGAGAGCAAGGGAGACAGAATCTGAAGCAGGCTCCAGGTTCTGAGCTGTCCGCACAGAGCCCGACGAGGGGCTCAAACTCACAAGCTGTTGAGATCATGACCTGAGCTGAAGATGGAGGCTTAACCAACTGAGTAACCCAGGTGTATTACTTTCTATATATCAAAGAAGCTTACCTACCCTGTGGAGCTTAGTTTCCAGTGGGGCTACAGGGGACCAGTTGTAAGTGCCGTACCAGAAGCATGGAGGGCATTGACAGATCAGTGCTTTGGTCAACATCAGCTATTCTTTTTAAATTAATTAACTGATTAATTTTTCATTATTATTTTTTTTATTTTTAATTTACATCCAAGTTAGGTAGCATATAGTACAATACTGATTTCAGGAGTAGATTCCAGTGATTCGTCCCCTTCACGTAATATCAGCTATTCTTTCTAAAGCAAATTCACACACATATGCAGATAAGGCATCCTAGGGGAACTTCATCATGTTTGGAATATTTTCATATTTCAAAACTGTCTTGGCAACAAGTTTATACAATAGAGACCCCTACCCCTACCTGTGCCAGCCTGGGGCAAAAACCAAATAAGAGTGGGGTGATTGAGTTTGGGCTCAAATCTTGAGATGATTCTGATCTCCCAAAGACAGAGGATATTCCAGATGAAGTACCCAAATGTGTTCCAAATGTCACAGAAGATCTAGCGGAACTGAGGATTAAAGATGCCCTTTATTATTGTGAGCAGGGCCATCTTTAGGAGGGTTTGAGGCTGAGACTAGACATGGGATCTCTTCCTTCAACCCAACATTTTTATATATGTGAATATGGTTTATTTTTATATGAATTTGGACAAGTGAGTGAATATGGTTTAAAAGGTCAAGTATAGCTTAGACACCAGGAACTAATAGATATAAGTATTAGAAGAGCTGTACACTTGTCCATTCATTCATTCATTCATTCAATATTTAGCATCCAATAGGGCCTGTGCTTCATTAGGGAATTTGAGATAAATACATACACCTCTCAGCTCTCAAGAACATGCATTCTATTTGGGTAAACAAGGTGTAAACATAGCTTCGTGCAGAATGTCCTAAGAGCCTATAGAAGCTGTTGGAACAAGCAGACTTAAATTTTCTAAGCAGAGAGAGGGATGGCAAAGCTCAAATTTGATTTTGAGAAGAAGGAGGAGGTACTGAAAGCAAAGAGCAGAGTCAGTGCAAAGCCATGCAGCTGTGAAAGAAACTGACAGGTTCAGAGGACTGACGTAAGTCACAGTGTGGTTGGAAAGCAGAATATAGGCATGGGAGCTAAGGCTGCAGAGGAAAACAGACAGATCATAAAAACTCTTACACATGCCAAGGAGCTTGACACTTAATGAATAGATAATAAGAAACAAACCACAAGAAAGCTTTAATTTCCCAAGTGCCACAATCATATTTGCATTTTTAATAGATCACTGAGAAAGCAGTGAGAACAATTATAAAAGGCAAGAGCAAAGGAAAGGGACTACTTGGAAGTTATAGTAATGACACAATAGGAAAGTGTTTTCATTATCAAAAATTTAAATAATACAGAAGCTATTCCAGGAACAACACATTATCCTACTAATGGGTACTTAGGTTGTTTCTAATTTTTTTATTATTAACTATGAATATACTTGTACAGGGGTTCAGTAAATTGCTTATGAAAATGATTACTTCTAAAAATGGTGTTTTAAAAAACTAGATGCCGGGGGTGCCTGGCTGGCTCAGTCAGAAGAGCATGCGACTCTGGATCTCGGGGCTGTGAGTTTGAGCCCCTTGTTGTGTGTGGAGATTCGTTAAAATGAATAAAAGTTTTTTAAAAACTAGCTATGTCTGTCTTCTTGGCATGGCTAAATAGATTTTTGAACCATTAAGGGATGGGTAAGATAGTAACAAAACTCTAACATCACTTTACGTCCAATTAATATCAGCCAAAACACGACTGAGCCCAGTACTACAGAGAAAAATACTAGTCCATTAGAATCCAGTCTGAGATAGGGAAGGACTCTTCACAGCTCTTGTTCTGGACTGAATATTTTTGTCCCTCTAAAATTCATTTGTTGAAAGCTTGACTCACGTGATGGTATCAGGAGGCAGGGCCTTTGGGAGGTGATTAGGTCATGAGGGGATAGCCCTCATGAATGGGATTCATGTTCTTATAAAAGAGACCCCAGCGATCTCTCTTGACCCTTCTGTCAAATGAGTACACAGTGAGACAATGGTTGTGTTTATGAACCAGGAAGACACTGGATGCTGAACCTGCTGGTACCTTGATCTTGGACTTCTAGGCTCAAGAAATAAATATTGTTTAAGCCATCCATGCTTCCCTTTCATTTTTGCATCTGAGAGAGCAAGATGGGTCATCAGCAGCTCTACTGGGGCCATCAGATGAAATTTGGCCAGGGTTCTCGTTCTTGCCTTATCTGCTCAAACCGGCACAGTCTGATCTGGAAAAATGGCCTCAACATGTGCTGCCAGTGTTTCCATCAGTATTCACAGGATATAGGCTTCATTAAGTTGGATTAAATGACCTTCCTTGAATGGATCATCCAAGATGCCTACCTTAACTGCAGATACCCAAGATAACCTACCTGAATGCCAACTCATTGAACATAAAATAAAATACTTAAATTATGACTGTTTTAAAGTGAAAATAAAAAGCCACCTAGTCTGTCATTTTATTAGAGCAGCCCAAATGGATTAAGATAGCTCTCATTGATATACTTGGGAAGAGGAGACACACGTGATGGAAATGTGATATATTTTTCCCGTGAAGGCTTTCACCTAAAGAGGAATCTCGTGACAAAGGGGAGAAATCGGGCCAAGTGGAAAAGCCTCTCAGAGCAATGCAGCACATGAAGCTGATGGCCCAGGCAGCATCCAGGAGGGCATGTCCCACCAAGTGATCACCAATGTGGTGGTTGGTTGGCTGTAAGTGTTGGTTTTGGAAGGTCATTGACTTAAAACAAGGCTCTCCAATTTTCTCCTCTCTGTGGCAGCTCTCTTACTGTGGTCATTTAATCATCAAAAAAACTGAAACCCTTACAAGGTCTGAGGTCAGATTTGTTTGGGGTCACATCTCCTTTAGGTTTTGTACCAACCCCATCTCTCACAGATTGGTGTTAATTCTCTGCCTAAAGCCCTAGAGGGATGAAGAATTTCCAGTATCTCCCTTATAGATTCATCTTAGGTCCCCCATACTTTCATAGTCAGGGATATACCCCAATATCTAAAGCTGAGCTTGATTTTCTTGGTTAAACTCTTTTTAAAAAAATTTTTTTAAATATTTGAGAGAGAGAGAGGAGAGAGCACATGCACAAGTAGGGGAGAGGCAGAGAGAGAGAGAACGAGAATTCCAAGCAAGCTCTGCAATGTCAGCACAGAGCCTGACATGGGGCTTGAACCCACAAACTGTGAGATCATGACCTGAGCCAAAATCAAGAGTCAGACGCCCAACCAACTGAGCCACCTAAGTGCCCCTCTTGGTTCAACTCTTAAAGACAAGGATGAGGACAGGAGTCAGCCACGATATTAGAGTTATGATATCATGGACTATGGAACTCAAGACCAGCATAGAAACTTCTGAGTGTTGGACTAGACTAGAACTGTCTGCAGATCTTCATATCTAGCAGGTTAGTAAGTGCATATTTAGTAATGGCTAGTTCTCCTGACTAGTCGCATAATTACAAAATTCTCTTACCTGAGAAAAAAGATTCCTAAGAAGTATCTTAAAACCATAGTGGGAGATCCATGTGTGTTTCAAACAACTACCAGCCCATACTTAAAGAAGATATCATTTCCTCCAATTTGCAGAAGAGAAAAGTTGTGGGAAAGGAGATAGCATGCTCAAAGCGGATTCAGCCAAAAAGATTTTAATCTACTTGCAACAGGACACTCTAAGGTCCTCCCTTCTCATGTCTCTTCTCTCGCTTGATGGAGAAGAGCCCACAGCCTCTTGACTGTGTTCCAGTTGTCTGTCTCTCTTATCTGCAAACTGGCAGGGAGATTTGGGACAGCAGAGACTACACTGTTTCAGCTCACTCACTGACTTGTTGGATGAGTCTTTAAACTTAAGGCTGGTAGGGGACACCTGAGCGGCTCAGTCAGTTAAACATCTGACTTTGGCTCAGAACATGTAGTTTGTGGGTTTGAGCCCTGTATTCGGCTCTGTGCAGACAGCTCAGAGCCTGAAGTCTGCTCTGGATTCTGTATTTCCGTCTCTCTCTGCCCCTTTCCCACTCATGCTCTCTCTCTCAAAAGTAAATAAACATAATTTTTTTTTTTTAATTAAAGCTCATAGGCCATATGGTAAAGAAAAGCTGTAGCCATGAGATTTCAGCCAAATCTCTTACAACATCCTTTCAAAAGAAGTGGAGAAATACAAACAGGGTGAAAATGGAGATGATTCACCACATATGAATTCTGACTTACTGGATCCATGTGAATCCAGAGGCTGACTCTACTCCGACTCTGTCCTGGTTAAAATTTTGTCCATGACTTGAATAAGTACAACAGTGACAGTCTGATGAATCTACAGCCAACATGAAGCCAGAGAAGACAGTGAATAGAGGAGATATCAAAATCAGAATCCAAAGAGTGCTCAACAGGCTGGAGCAACACGGAGAATCTGGCAAGATGGAAGTGAACAGGAAAAAAAAGTCAAGTACACAGGCATTAGGTGAGAAGATGGGCTTTTTGTAGCATCCATGTAAAGGACTTAAGATGAGGTTAATGTACAAGAACAGAGAGATGTGCTACAATGATTAAAGGCTATAATTATAGAAGCATAATGTCAACAGTAAGGGAGATGATTGACCTGATCTACTTTATACTGGTGTTGTCATATCCACAAATTTACTTATCAAGTTTTTGGCACACCCTGTAAGAAATATTTGTAAGAAAACAAATATTAGGTTATGTACAGGACAGTAAAAGTACTTGAATCACATCTTGAAAGGAATGCTCACTGGAGTTCAGAATTTTACCTAGAATCAAAAGTTTTTATCTTAAAAAATATTGATAGTGACATGATTTCTGTCTTGAAATACCTGGAGCTCTGAAATACAAATGTGGAAAGAAGTTGGGCCATTTGGCAGGAACATTTTGGAAGGAAGGCATCCCTCAGAGAATGATAGAATAGATGATGGCCAAGGCCCTTCCAGTTCAGGGAGGCTACAGCCTTGTCCCTTTGGCATGTCACAGGACTCCTATGTGTCTTATTTCCTCATGTAAAAAATTATGTCCAGGCAGGGCTTTGATATGCAAGCTCTTTTTTTGCTCTGATTAGACTGTGTTTTTATACCTCTTTTTCTTTGAATTTTCCCACAAGACTGGGCACAGATGGGAATTAATACATTCTTGTTCCAAGGCTACCTACTTCCATTAAATGAGAGCAATGGAAAAAAGACACATGCTGCTCCAAGAAAGGCTATGTGAGGAGAGAGAACCTGCTGATAATGGTCAGGGGATAATTGTATCCCCCCAAATTTATCGTTTGAAGTCCAACACCCCCTACCCAGTACTTCAGAATGGGACTGTATTTGGAGATAGGATCTTAAAAGAAGTAAGTTAGAATAGGTCATATGAGTGGGCCTAATCTGATATGAATGGTGTTCTTATAAGAAGGGAAAATTAGGACACAGGCCCATGAAGACACAGAGAGAGGATGGCCATCTGCGTCCAAGGAGGCCTCAGAAGAAACCAATCCTGGGGCGCCTGGGTGGCTCGATAGGTTAAGTGTCCCACTTCAGCTCAGGTCATGATCTCATGGTTCATGGGTTCGAGCCCCGCGTCGGGCTCTGTGCTGATAGCTAGCTCAGAGCCTGGAGCCTGTCTTCGGATTCTGTGTCTCCTTTTCTCCCTGACGCCCCCCTACTCGTGCTCTCTCTCTCTCTCTCTCTCTCAGAAATAAATAAAAAACATTAAGAAGAAGGAGAAGGAGAAGGAGAAGAAGAAGAAAAAGAAGAAGAAACCAATCCTGCCAACACTTTGATCTCAAACTTCTAGCCTCCAGAAATGTGAGAAAATCAATTTTTGTCATTCAAGCCACCTAGTCCATGGTACTTTGTTACAGCAGCCCTCGTTACCCTGTATCCCTGGTGTTTTCACATCTCCTTTGTTCTCTTCTACAACAGGGAGAATAGGAATGGAAGGTTTTGTTTCCAAAAGTGCCAAGCTGTAAGGACACTGCTAGGATTTATACTTAGATCTCATCCATCCTATGCAGAAAGGTGAAGGTTTTTCTTTGGTTGCAGACTTCTGTTGCAACTGGAACAGACTCTATACCACAGATCCCAAACTGGTGACCCAAATGGGTTGAATAGGTTGAATCAAACATGCTTTATGTTGGTCCCCACATATTAAACATTTTTTATAAGTGGCAAGTACTTAAAATTTGAAGGACTTTCACATTAAAGCCCATGATTCTGGATTCTCTTAGAAAATCAGAAAATTCCACTTTATTGGGCCTCGCTGGCAACAGTCTATTGGAGTGAAGTAGTGGTCTTCTCTTTAGATGGAACTTGTATTCTCCACTTCCTATAGTCCCCACCCAGACTCCTGAATTCATTTACCTGACCCCGTTCCCCATTTCCATCTGTGAGTCTGGTCAAGTAAAAAGACCAAAATCTGTTACTCTTCACCTTGCAAAGAGTCATCACAGAAGTTCCTCTCAATAGCAATAGACATGTAAGTGTGATATTTTCTTTGCCTTTTGTTCAACTAGCAAAGCTTATATCACATTCGGCTCTTTGGATCCTGATTGAAAGTTGAGCTGAAATTGGGAGCACGCTACCATAAGGCAGGGTTGTAGAAGCATGGAAAGCTCAGCCTTAGGAAAGACTGAAGACAGGAAATGAGAGGACTAGCTGACCTTGGCCTCTGACTAGCCTGACCAGATGCTCCAAGTAATTAGCACCCTGGCCTGCCAACAGTATTGGATTCACAAAGGGTAACTTAAATTGCCAAGAACAACAAGGCAATTGTTCTTGTTTCAAGCTATCTAGGATGGAAAGCACATAGAATCACACCTGCATGGTGGCGGACACTGTCTCTCTTGTGCTTCTATGAGATGAATTGATATAGCTATTGAGCTATAGTCTGCATGAAATGTCTTCTTCACCTATTCTCTTCCTAGAACATAGGAGAAATTGGTTTAAGATCGGATTAATTCTAAAACATTCTGAATGGTTCCAAAGAGCTGAAACAGGTTTTGTTGCTGTGAAAGAGCTACGAACAACTATAATAGCCATAAAAAGAAGAGCTTACAACAAAGCTAGCATTTCCTTAAAAGATGGAAGGAAGGAACCGAATGTCCCTTTATGCTATGTCCACTGTATTGAGCAACTTTACACAAGGCAGCATGGTTGTCCCATAGCACTGTAAAGATGGTAGCCATGATAGGAGGAAGAAAGGAAGAACTCAGAGAGAGTTCACCATTCCTCTTTCTGATAAAACAAGCGTCAGGAAATGGAGAAATACAAATAGGTCCCACAAAGATACATCACTTACTTCTCTTACAGTGATAAAGGGAAGATTTCCTTGCTGGATGTTTCTGTTTTTTATCTTATAGCTTGGGAGACATAGCAGTTGAGCTAGATGTCAACTTTCCACTTGAAATCCAACAATGTAAGAGGGAAATTAGTGCTTATGAACCTAATTCAGAGCAAAGCTGTACTTAGGTCCAGGTAGAAGTAATGCCATTCTACATTAAACAACCTAAATCTCATCATGTAATTTATTTCTTGATTAAAATCATTCAGTGGCTCTCTGCGTGCTTAGGAAAAAGTCCAAATTTCTACATCTGGCCTCTGATTATTGACTACCTACCTAGACTCATCTTCTATCATACACCTTACAAGCTCTGACAACTCTGGCTTTCTGTAAGTTCCTCTTGCATCTTTTCTGCTTCTTTTTTGGGCATGTTCTTCCCTCTACCTAAAGTACTACTTCACTGCCTTCAGCTCTGTGAGGCTTCAGCTTCAGCTTTTCTCAAGCAGGCCTTCTTTTATTGCTACATTAGGTAAACAGCCTCCTACCCACTTATTTCTCCAAGGGCTCCATACTGCGTGTAACTTGACACTTCTCACACTTATTTTAAATTTCTTGTTACTATCCAGCTTCTTGTCTCTATGTGTAGGCTTTGAGAGCAGGGACTACGTCTTGGTTATGGTTGTATATTTTGCTATTAGCAGCACCTGGCATAGAATCCATGTGTAATAAGTATTTATTCAATGACTACAGTAAAGGTTTTCATAGAAGTAAGAACACTTATGGGCTTTGAACATCTGAGACTATCTTAATCTCCTTTCCTCTGGGCAGACCTCATTTCAGCTCAGGATGATGGGGATTTTTCTTCATCCTAAATGCCTGTAGGAAAGGAGAAACCATAACTTTCTTGATAGTTCATCTTTGGGTTCTATATGTGTAACCTTTGGATAAATCTGACTTAATTCCGTTCTATTGTATAATCATACTTCTTTCTTATTTACCATGCATGTTACCAAATCTCTAGTTCTTTGCCAATAAACTTACTACAGAAAGTTACATTTTACATCCTTAATCACTTGACCTGGCCTCTTTGCTCCCTGCCCTAGCAGACTCAGTCAACTTCCAGGTTCTGCTTGGGCTACAAGCAGCTTGTTTTCAAGATGCTCTACTCTACCAGTTTGGTATTCAGAAAAATAAATTACCCTCCATGGAGCACTGGTAGCCAATGTGAGGGAAGAGGAGACGGTTTGATTGTCTGATTCTGTGTGAGTGACAATGTCACAAATGCCATTATCACAGTGGGCACTTGGGCTGCTGGGGCTGAGGACAAAAGGGTGGCAAGAGCAACCTCCCTACAAAGCCAGCCCAGAAAATAACATCCAGCTGGGGGCCCACTGAATGCAGAGTCCTGGCCTAAATGCCAGGGGAGATGCCAGGCCAAGGAAGGCAAAGGTATTTTGCCCTCTGAAAGTACCCTATCATTCCTTCATGCCACAGGCATTTACAGAGGTCTGCTCAGTGTCAGGCTAGGTGTTAGGTGCCTGCCTGTCATCTAGTAATCTGTCCTCAAGGTGCACATAGCCCAGGGTGGGGTGGGAAGAGCTCTTTTTTTTTTTTTCTAATTTTTTATGTTTATTTATTTTTGAGAGGGAGAGAGAGACAGAGTGTGAGCAAGGGAGGGGCAGAGAAAGAGGGAGACACAGAACTTGAAGTGGGCTCCAGGCTAGGCACTGTCAGCACAGAGTTTGAGGCAGGGCTTGAACCCATGAACTATGAGATCATGATCCCAGCCGAAATCCGACGCTTAACTGAGCCATGCAGGCATCCCTTTAGTTTTGTTTTAATGTTTATTCATTTTTGAGAGAGAGGGAGAGATCAAGCTCGAGCAGAGTAGGTGCAGAGAGGAGACACAGAATCTGAACCAGGCTCCAGGCTCTGAGCTATCAGCACAGAGCCCGATGCAGGGTTTGAACCCCCAAGTGGAGAAATCATGACCTGAACTGAAGTTAGACACTTAATTGACTGAACCACACAGGCGCCCCAGTACTTCTTAAATGAGAAATAATTCCTGTTCTTGTGTTATCAACAATTCACATTAAAGATGTTATGTAGGGGCTCCTGGGTGGCTCAGTTGCTTGGGCATCTGACTCTTGGTTTTGGCTCTGGTCATGGTCTTGCGGTGCGTGCGATCGAGCCCTGCATTGGGGCGCCTCCTTGGGATTCTTTCTCCTCTCTGCTCTTCCCCCACTCTCTCTCTCTCAATATAAATAAATAAACATTTAAAAAAATGTTTTTTAAATGCCGACATTGTCCCACAGAGACATTAAGCACAGAATCCATAGAAGCAGATATTCAGCATCCTGGACAAAAAAGAAAAAAACAACTATAAAGAGCTCCTGAGGCAAAACCAATAGGCAACCCACCTTCAAAGTAGGCCACTCCCAATTCCCTGTTGCTGTGGGTCTGTCTTCAATGGCTGGTACCCCTGGTTCCCCTGGCTTCCTGTTACAAATTTTCTCCTACTTCACCACCCTAAGTTTCCTCTCACGGGTGGAAGAGAGATTGCACCAAGTCCTTTTGGACCAAGGTATGGCAGTGTAGCGTCTGTAGGATCCCCTTCTCCCAGGTAGCAAGGCATTCTCCCCTCCCCCCGCAAGGGGGCTAGTGCTGGGTTACCCAGTGACCAAACTGGGTGGCTGTTTAGCACACCAGTAAAACACCGCCCCTCCCAAATATTTTCAGTTTGATATAGGACATTTCAAAACAGTCTTTCATGGGGAAAATTCAAACTTTCTGGGGATCCTTTTCATTTGTTTCACAGGTTTGTATTTTTTAATTTGGAATTATATGTGAGAAACATCAACATCTTTTTAATGCTTAGGGCCTTAAAGGTGCAACTCCTTCCCAGAAGGAGTTTATGGACACATCTGAGGCCTCTGTCCTAAATCATCACCCAGAGGAATTATTCTCCTCTTGGGAGGAGTCTCATGCCCTGCAGAAACAGGGACACTTGGGAGAGATAAGACACTAAAACATGCACAATAAGGTGAATTTAATATGGATGGATTTCTTCATAAGGTTCCACTTGCTTTCTAGTGATATCTTGATCTATACACTTTGAGGACACTATTCCTGGGAGATGTTTTATGTAAAAGGTGTTCTGTGGTCAAATAATGTTGGGAAATATTACACCTTCAATCTCTGTCATAAAGATTCATGATGTACATTAGCATATTAAATCTTCCAAGAAGTTGTTTAATAAAGGAGCTAGTGTGATTTTTTAAAAAATCAGTGTTTTTCACATGTATCTAATCACAACAAGAAAAAAAATTTTTTTAAATTTATTTCTAGGAGAGAGAGAGAGACAGCATGAGCAGGGGAGGGTCAGAGAGAGAGGGAGTGACAGACTCCGAAAGAGGCTCCAGGCTCTGAGCTGGCAGTCAGCACAGAGCCTGACACGGGGCTGGAACCCATGAACCGCGAGACCATGACCTAAGTGAAAGTCGGACGCTTAACCGACTAAGCCACCCAGGCGCCCCACAACAAGAAAAATTTTAAAGCAACTGACCCTGACTAATACTCTGCAATATTGTGTGGAGCACAAATTGAAAAGTGCTACCCTTATATTTGCTGTCTTTTTGTGGTAGGATGGTGTTTTCCTTTTTTATTTACTTTTTATTTTTTTAAGATTACTTATTTATTTTGAGAGAGACAGAGACAGCGCAAATGAGGGAGGAACACAGAGAGAGAGAGAGAGAGAGAATCCCAAGCAGGCTCTGTGCTGCCTGATGCAGGTCTTGAACTCACAAAACTGAGAGATCATGACCTGAGTTGAAACCAAGAATCAGATGCTTAACTGACTGCCCCTCCCAGCCACCCCAGTGGGATTGGTATATGTCCTGGCAAGTAAATCACTGTTTTCCGGGGTGCCTGGGTGGCACAGTTGGTTAAGCATCTGACTCTTAATCTCAGGTCAGGTCATGATCTCACAGTTTGTGGATTTGAGCCTCACATGGGGCTCCATGCTGATGGTGTGTAGCCTGCTTGGGATTCTGTCTCTTCTCTCTGCCCCTACCCCACTTGTGTTTGCTTTTGTCTCTCTCTCTCTCAAAATAAAATTTAAAAAAAACTACTGTTTCCCTGTCAACTGATTCATTTGATGGCAAAAATAAATTTGCAGGCTGACCCACATGAGTGACCCCAGAATTCATATCCAGGTGACATTGGCTTTTCTTTCCTTTCCTGTGGCATATTCACCACTTGGTGATGGGAAGGGTGTGTGGCTTTAGTGGCTGCTCATTTTAATGCGCTCCTGTCAGCAAAAGACCACCTGCGCTAGCTAAAGGAGTCTAAAAATGGGCAAGATGAGCATGTCACATGGAAGGAACATGCGTTTTCATTTTATAATACAGTTTTAAGAGCTCATTGTACTGTCTACTGTGTATTTAAGTGAAATAGTTATAGGTTCAATAGAAATTCAAGGGAGAGAGGCAGAGAATGGGAGAAAAAAATCTCACTTTATCAAAAATATGAGCACAGCAGCTTCTCCATTTTCTCTCCCTTCTTCCCTCTTCCTCTCAAACAAAAGCACTGAGTGTGTCTGTTTATTTTACTCCCACTACAAGCTGTGAGCTGGGCAGGGGAATGTGTCCAGTGAAATGCTTGCTCTCTGGGAGCCCTTAGCAGCATCACCCCCACTGGAGTGGGAAATTGCTAACGGATTTCTGCCTGAGCTGGAATTGGCAGGGGGGTGGGGTTCCTGCTTAACTGAAATGTTCACCCCAGTAGCAGTAACATCTACTGTGCATGTGAATATTTTGTTCTCCCAGAATTTTTCTTCCTTTTCTTTCCTTCCCCCACTCTTTTTTTTTTTTTTTTTTTTTTTTAATTTTTGTTT
>NW_027530544.1:4051688-4081511 GCF_008692635.1 Crocuta crocuta | reverse complement strand
TTGTGGTTCCACAGCCTTATTTTTACAGTGCCTCTCCTGGGATCAGTACTGCTGTCCACTCCCCTGCTCCCTGTTCCCCTACCCCCAGTTTATTTGTGTCCTGTCCTCTTCATTCTGCTTTCATAGCAGCAGGCTCACAGAGAAAGCAGGTCTCGCTTCAGGGAAATAAGTCACCATTCCCTCTCCCGCAGGTCAGGGGTAGAATGAGAAAATGAAGATAGCCAGTTTGCCGCTGACTAGATGCCAGCACTGTGCTAAAATAAAACACTTTCTAAATATTTTCTTATTGCATCCTTTTTCCAATATACAGATGAGAAAACTGAGGCTCACCAAGGTAAGTCACTTGCCCAGAGTCAAGCACACTATGGGGCAGAGCCAAGATTTGAAGGCTGATGCCAAAGGTCTTGTTCTTAGCCACTATAGTGAATTCACTCACGAATTCAACATATGCATTGGGCAGGGTTCAAGTAATGGGGATACAGCAATGGGAACAAAGAATTAAGTCTTTCCTTATGCCGCTTCCACTCCAGTGAGGAGACAGAAAACCCATGGCAAAGCTTGTAATGTCAGGTGCTATGAGGAAAATTAAAGCAGGGTAACAGGATCAAGAGTAGTGGGGAGAGGTGGCTCCTCTGTACGGAGGGAATGGTCAGGGAAGGTTCTGTGAGAAGCCACTGGAACAGAGATCACCCTACGCTCCTATATTTTCTCACTGACACCCACATGCTGGTATTCTAGCTAATGTTCTTAGGACTCTATATTTACATACCCTGACAGATCTCTCTTGAACAGGGTACTCTGGAAAACTCCCATTTCATTTGGGACACAAAGCTGGTATTCTTCCACAGAAACATGTTGGAATATGTCTTCAAAAATATGCTGGTTGACGTGTGTTCAGGGTTGTCCAAAAGAAAGGTGCTCTCACCAAACACAACCATTCATTTTACTTGGCAGGTGAACTTTATTCTCCTAATAACGATGGGTAACAGTTGCCAAGCACTTACCATGTAGTTTATCAGACACGAGTCTAAGCGCTTTACATGTGTCATTTCATTTAATGCTGACAATCACTCCAAAGGGAGATTGTCCCAGCTTTGGACGCTATAACAAAATACCGTAGACCAGGCTGGCTTAAACAACAGAGATTAATTTTCTCACAGTTCTGGAGGGTAGCAGTCTAGGATCAAGGTGCTAACATGATTGACTTCTCTTGAGAATTCTCTTCCTGGCTTGTGGATGGCCTTCTTCTCCCTGTGTCCAGCAGAGAGAAAGAGAGGGAAAGAGAGAGGGAAGATGTGAGCTTTATGATTTCTCTTGTTATAAGGGCACTAATGTCATCATAGAGCCTATCAAAATCTAATTATCTCCCAAAGGTTCATCTCCAAATACCATCACATTGGGGATTAGGAATTAAATACACAAACTTTAGGGGAACACATTTCAATCCATAGCAGAGATGTCATTTAAAAAAATTTTTAAGTTTATTTATTTTGAGAAAGAGAGTGAGCAGGGGAGGGGCAGAGAGAGAGAGAGAGAGAGAAAGAGAGAAATTCCAAGCAGGCTCTGTGGTGAAAGTGTTGAGTCCGACATGGGGTTGGAACCCATGAATCAGAGATCATGACCAGAGCCAAAACTAAGAGTCAGATGCTTAACCGACTGAGCCGCCCAGGTGCACTCTAGAAGAGTTGTCATTATTACTACCGTTTTACAAGTAAGGAAACAGGTACAAAGAGCTCAGGTAATTTGCCCAAGGTCACATTCAGTGGAATTAGTGGCCAGTGATTGTCATTCTGGTGCATATCCAAAAACTTTTTGTGAGGAAGAAGAAAATGATACAGTATTACCAGCCCTGAACTCAAAAAATGAACTCTAAAAGTGCTTAACAAAAAATACCAAAGTCCTACAATTTCTAATACAAGGAGCAAACCCTAAAGGGAAACTTCTTTAAAAAGCCCTGTATCCTGGCATATCATGGGTATAAAGCTTCTAAAACTGAATGTTAATCAAATGTCCTTTTTTCTTTTCTTTTTAATGATGCAATGATTATCCTCGTACTTACTCTCTTGACTTTTTTTTTAATTTGAGAGAGACAGAGGGAGAATCCCAAGATTCTGAGAGCCTGGCACAGAGCTTGATCCCATGACCCTGGGATCATGACCTGAGAGGAAATGAGGAGTCTGACACTCAACTGATTGAGCCACCCAGGTGCCCCCAAATGTTCGTGATCACTGTGCTTTGCAGCTTCTTTCCATGTGGAATGATGCTCTGATCCATCATCCAAGTAGAAAGCTGAGAAATGCACAATGATGTCTTCACAGAGATGAATATATTCTTCTTTGAAGGCTTTCAAAAAAGTGTGTCTCTTTAGACATTGAATGAAACAGACTCAATAAAAGTTTTTGCTTTAAGAAATCAAAATATCTGTCAATCAACTTTCCTGACTCTGGCTCATGAGTCTATGAACATCATGTAACCTTCTGGTAAAAAGCACATCCTGCTGAGTGCTTGCACAAAAAGTATACTCAAACTTGAACAGTCTGGACCGAATTTTTTATTATTAACACTTATCTTTCCATTTGCTATACATCATCTGTTGTGCATTTGGTTAGCATAACCTAGTCCCCAAGTCTTATCACCATTGGGAGCAATGGCAAAATAGTCCCTGGGTCTCTACAGCTAAAATTTTTCCAGACTCCTTGTTGTCTCTTGTCCTTGGATTGGTATGTTCCTCCTTTGCACCTGTCATTGATCCAATGAAGGCATACACTCAATACTTCTTTTCCTTGATTGGAGTGGATTAGCCTGGCTTGCTTTTACAGCTGGCTGACCTCATTGATTATATAGAGATCTTTATCTTGATCAGTATTGGACTATAAAAGAATAATTCTAAATCCTATAGCAATTACCACACCATATTTTCTTGGACACAGAAGTTTGGAATTTATTCCAGAATAAAGGTCTTAGAGGGTTCTGAGTTTCGAAGGGGCACGATCAGAGTTCTCATCTGTGATGAGTAGAACAGACTGGTTTTGGAGAGGTCTTTAAGAATATTTCCTGCACTGTTGGAAATTCAATCGACTTTCAGGGCTGTAGTCACCTCCACACACATACAGTTTGGATCCAATTACTGCCCTCTCCTTATTGCCATCACCCTAGTCCAATCCATTATCACTTCTCACTTCACTTCTTACAAAGCCTCCTAACGAGTCTCCCTGCTTCCTCTTTTTCTCCTACTAAAATCAATTCTCTACATGGTAACTAGAGAATTTATTTTTTTAAAAAATAATTTTATTTTCATATCATTCATGCATCCTAATTTCACCCATTTAAAGTAAACAACTAAGTGGATTTTAGTATATTCACAAGATTGCACAACCATTCAAGTGTCTAATTTTAAAACATTTTAATTACCCCTCAAAAACCTCCATATCTATTAGCACTAATTTCCCATTCCTCTTTCCTTCCAGCCCCTGGCAACCACTCATCTACTTCCTGCTTCTATAGATTTGCCGTTTCTGGAAATTCATATAAATGAAATAATTTATTTATTTCTAGGAGAGACAGCGTGAGCAGGGGAGGGTCAGAGAGAGAGGGAGACACAGACTCCGAAACAGGCTCCAGGCTCTGAGCTGGCAGTCAGCACAGAGCCCGATGCGGGGCTCGAACCCATGAACCGCAAGATCATGACCTAAGCAAAAGTCGGACGCTTAACCAACTAAGCCACCCAGGAGCCCCTACAATATGTGGTTTTTTTGTGGCTTGCTTCTTAGACTTAGTGTAATGCTTCCTCCAGAAGTGTGTAAGGTGTCAAGTTTCTTCTCCACGTCCCTCATCAAGATCAACAATTGATTATTGTCTATCTTTTTTATTGTAGCCATCCTAGTGGTTGTGAATCACCTGTCTCATTGTGGTTTTGATCTGTGTTTCCTTGATAAATAATAATGTTGAGAATCTCTTAATGTACTTACTGACTTTTGGTATATCTTCTTTGAAGAAATATTTATCCAGCTCCTTTGCCCATTTTTAAACAGGGTTATTTATTTTTTAATTAATGAGTTGTGAGAGTGCTTTACATAATATAAATATAAGTTCCTTATCAGATACATGGTTTGTAAATATTTTTCTCCCATTTTCTGGCTTATTTTTTCACTTTTTCTTTTTTTTTTTTTAATGTTTTATTTATCTCTGAGCGAGAGAAGGAGAGACCGTGTGAGCAGGGCAGGATCAGAGAGAGAAGGAGACACAGAATCTGAAGCAGCCTCCAGGCTCTGAGCTGTCAGCACAAAGCCTGACGCAGGGCTCGAACCCACAAACCATGAGATCATGACCTGAGCTGAAGTTGGACGCTTAACTGACTGAGCCACCCAGGCGCCCCTCACTTTTTCTTTTAAAGTTTATTTTTATTTAGTTTGGGAGACAGATAGAGAGCAAGTGGGAGAGGGACAGAGAGAGAGGGAGACAAAATCCCAAGCAGTCTCTGCACTGACAGTGCAGAGTCCTATGTGGGACTTGAACTCACAAACTGAGATCATGACTTGAACTGAAATCAAGAGTCAGACCAACTGAGCTACCCAGGCACCCCGCTTTTCTACGTTTTTGATGGTATAGTTTGTAGCACCAAAGTTTTCTAATTTTTATGAAGCTGAATCTATTTTTTTTCTTTTGTTGCTTATGCTTTGATGTCATATGTAAGAAGGCTTGCCTAACTCCAGGTAATGGAGATTTACCCCTATATTTTTCTTTCAGGAGTTCTATGGTTTCACCTCTCATATTTATGTCTTTAATACATTTTGAATTAATTTTTGTGTATGATGTGAGGTAGGGGTCCAGTTTCATTCCTTATATAGATATCCAGTTGACTCAATGCTATTTGTTGAAAAGACTAGAGAGATCTTTTAAAAACATAGATCAGATCATAAACCTTCTCTGATTAAAACTTTCAGTAAATTTCCATTGCACCTAACAATTAAATTCGAATTTCTCTGCCTACTTCTTAACTCTCATTTTTTGCCACTCTCTCTCTTGCTCCTCATACTGCCACGTCTCTCATTCCCCAGAATGAAAAGTTTTCTTTTCACTTAGCTTCCTTAGGTTTCTTCATTTATCACCTTAGATATCTTCTCGTAGATGACTTTTCTCAACCTTTCTTCTAAAACAGATTCTCTATCCCATCCCACTTATTTTTTATATCATTTCTTTTAATTTTCTTCATAGCTTTAAAAATTTTTTTTAATGTTTATTTTTGAGAGAGACAGAAGTGCAAGTAGGGGAGAGGCAGAGAGAGAAGGATACACAGAATCCAACGTAGATTCCAGGCTCTGAGCTGTCAGCACAGACTGTGATATCACGCCCTGACCCTAACGAAGTCAGGCGCCCAACCGACTGAGCCACCCAAGCGTCCCTTCATAGCTTTAATTATCTATGTATCTGCATTTATTTTACTACATTACTTTTTACTTTGAGTAATACTTCTTTGTATTTGCCTTCGTGTTTTGCATGTGACATACATTCAATTCACAAGTCATGTTGTTAGAAACTAGAATTTACAATTAGATGGGACGTTAAAAATCACCTTCAAATACTCTTTCTTTACAGGTGCAAAAAACCAAAGTCTAAAGAGTGTGAGTTGTCTGGGGTCAGAGAAAGAGTACCTAGCTTTGATTCTGAGAGCCATAGTTTCCACAGCAGTTTCCTTTTCATTTGCAACACTGATTTGCCCTACTCCAATGTCATGCATTTTTTGCAAAAATCACTAAAATGAAGAGTTTCGTTGTTGCTGTTTTAATGTTTATTTATTTTGAGAGAGAGAGAGAGAGAGAGGGAGAGAATCCCAAGCAGGCCCCATACTGTTAGCAGACTCTAATATGGGTCTTAAATTCACCAACCTGGAGATCATGACCTGAACTGAAAGCAAGAGTCTGACCATTAACCGAGCCACCCAGGAACCCCAAATAGAAGTTATTTTGCAATTTCTTATAAAAATGACATTCTTTTTCTTTTAAAAAAAAATTTACTTCTGAGAGAGAGAGCGAGAGCGCGAGCGAGCAGGGGAGGGTCAGAGAGAGAGAGGGAGACACAGAATCTGAAACAGGCTCCAGGCTCTGAGCTGTCAGCACAGGGCCCGACGCGGCGATCGCGGCGATCGCGGTGATCGGCGATATAACCCAAGAACCAGGAGATCATGACCTGAGCCGAAGCGGACGCTTAACCGACTGAGCCAGCCAAGGGCCCCGACATTATTTTTCTAAACGTTCTTTCTTTAAATAAAAAAAATTTTTTTAATGTTTATTTTTGAGAGACAGAGCATGAGTCGGGGAGGGGCAGGGAGAGAGAGGGAGACACAGAATCCGAAGCAGGCTCCAGGCTCTGAGCTGTGAGCACAGAGCCCGATGAGGGGCTCAAACCCACAAACCGTGAAATCATGACCTGAGCCGAAGTCGACGCTTAACCGACTGAGTCACTCAGGCGCCCTTAAACCTTTCTAAAATGCCTAGAATGGGCCCTCCAATGGAGGGATGGGATCCGGTTAGAAGGCCAGAAGTCACACAACTGCACTAAGTCGGATTTTGCTTCTCCCTCCTTGGGCGTCCCACCTCCCTGCCTTTCCCTCCTTCCGGGGCAACCGGCCCAGCACCGCTCCCTCGAGGCTCCGCCCCCTTCAGGGCCGCGTGCCCTGCGCCAAGATGGCGCCCGGCGCTTCTGCTTCGGGGGAAGTGAGCTCACACTACTCCGGAAGGGAAGGCGGGGAAAGAGCAGGCGGGTGGGGGGCCCCGCCGTGGGGCTGTGGGTGGGGCGGCGCCCGCGGTTGTGGTATTCACGCTCGGGGCTGGGGAGAGGGCGAGCGAGTCGTGGGTCTTGGGAGCCCAGTCGACGGTCCAGGGCCCGGAACGTTGGAAGAAGTCGCCCCGAGCGGCTCGCCACTGGCGGGAGGAGAGGCGGCCCTGGGAGCCGGCGTCCCGCCCCCGGCGGCCTCCTTCCCCAGCCCTCCTCCCGGGCTGCGCGCGGGCGGTCCCAGCTCTGTCACGCTGGGGCGGGNNNNGGAACCCTCCGCCAGAGGACCCGCCGGAGGAGCAGAGGGAGCGCGGCGGGCCAGTTCGTCCGCTCAGAGGTCAGGCCTCGGGTCGCGGTCCGTGGTCCTCTGCCCTTCGCCCAGCCCTCTTGCCTAGAGTCCTCGACCTCCCCACGCTGCTTCAGCTTCTCCTTTGAGTAAACCACCAAAGCCTCTGGCAGGGTGATTCTTTCCTCCTTGCTTTTGCCGGGAAGGAGATATATATTTAGAGGATCTCTGTCCTCGTTGCTACCCCTGCCCTCTTAAAAGTTTTCCTTTGGTAGGAATGCTTGTATTCCTTCCCTGGACCATTTGATGGTTGCCACCTAGCCGCGGCCTGATTTGGCAACTGGAATCACCTTCAGATCAAATCTTCCAAATTCGCGTCTACAAAACTACTCTGCAGAGTTCTCTCCGGCTCAAGAAGGGCAGATGGACTTCGGAGTTAAGATGCAGGGGAGCGAACCAGTGTCGACAATGAAAGTCTCAGAGAGTGAAGGAAAGCTGGAGGGCCTGGCCACAGCGGTGACCCCGAACAAGAACAGCAGCAACAGCAGCTGTGGGGGTGGAATCAGCAGCAGCAGCAGCAGCCGCGGTGGCAGTGCCAAAGGCTGGCAGTACAGGTATGGCCCTTTCCTCAAGGTGATTTCCTCAGGTGGGGGTGAGTGTGCTGGAGTCTGTCTTTCAGCGGTTGTTGGAAGGTAAAGTTACCTAGTGACTTCCAGAAGCAGCTAATACATCTCATTTGCACCTGGGATCTCATCTCTCATAAGCAAGATTTCATTCATTCGTTCGTCCATTCAACAGGTATTTATCGAAGGCTTTTTGGAGAATCCATAAATGTATCCCTGAACTCCCTCTGCATCCCTAGAGTTCATTCCTCCTCTGATTTAATTGTGAACTCATTTCTGTTCTTGCCTGTGTTGTAATTTGTTTATGGGCCTGCCTCCTCTGCTTGGCTGTGAAGGCAGGAACTGCTTAACTCGGCTCTCTCCGGAGGCTAGGAAATGCTAGGTGCTCAAAACATATTTGTCAAGTGATTGAATGGAATCATTGAATAAGAAGAGATTCTTGGGGCCCCTGGGTGGCTCAGTCTGTTGAGTCTCTGACTTCAGCTCAGGTCCGGATCTTGAGTTTTGTGGGTTTGAGCCCTGCATGGGGCTCTGTGCTGACAGCTCAGAGCCTGGAGCCTGCTTCTGTGTCTCCCTGTCTCCCTCTCTCTGCCTCTCCCTGTTTGTGCGCTCTCTCTTAAAAATAAATAAACATTAAAAAAAAGAAAAAGATTTTTGCCCTCATGGTGTTTGTGACTTAGAAGGGGAAATACACGTAAATAATTTGAACACAGGGGCACAGGTACAGATGCTGGTGCCTTTGTTACTCTAAACTAGTGAGCCTGGAGACGGTTCATTTGGAGCTGGTCAGGCCATTTACAAGGTCTGTCTTGATGAGATATTCTGTATTTGTTAATTTTCTTTTCTTTTTTAATTTTTTAATGTTTTATTTATTTCTAGGAGAGAGAGAGAGAGAGAGAGATAGCGTGAGCAGGGGAGGGTCAGAGAGAGAGGGAGATACAGACTCTGAAACAGGCTCCAGGCTCTGAGCTGGCAGTCAGCACAGAGCCCAACGCGGGGCTCGAACCCACAAACTGCCAGATCATGACCTAAGCGAAAGTCGGACGCTTAACCGACAAAGCCACCCAGGCGCCCCTATATTTGTTAATTTTCATTAATATGAAGGATAAATGTAAGGAGCAGGAAGAGGGTGCTGGAGAAGCAACGGTAGTTTTGTTTTTGCTATTGATAAGTATAGGGGGATATAACGAGAATCTTTTTAATTGAGATATATTTGATGTGTAACATTTGATTCAGGCATACAACACAATGATTCCGTGTTTGTTCATGTTTTGGAAATGATGACAATAAATCTAGTGAACATCCACCACCATACATAGTTACAGTGTTTTTTTATTGTGATGAGAGCTTTTAAGATTTCTCTCTTAACAACTTTAAAATACACAAAATGAGGGGCGCCTGGGTGGCTTAGTCGGTTAANAAAAAAAATAAAAAATAAAATACACAAAATGTTATCATAAAATTATAGTCACCATGCTGTACATTACATCCCTGGGACTTATGTTGTAACTGGAAGCTTATACCTCTTGGCCTCCTTCACCCAGTTACAGTCCACGCCTCCACCCCACATCCCCCTTTGGCAAACCACTGGTCTGCCTCTCTATCTATGAGTTCACTTTTATTTTGTTTTTTATTGTTGTTTTTTTTTTTTGATTCTGTGTATAAGTGGGATCAGAATATTTGTTGGTCTTTGTTTAACTTCACTTAATGCTACGCCCCTCAGTCCATCCATGTTTTTGCAAATGGCAAGATTTCCTTTTTTTGGGGGTGGCTAAGCAATATTCCATTTTATATACGACATTTTCTTTATTTGTCCATCCCTTGGTGCACACTTAGGGTGCTTTCATGCCTTGGCTAATTGTAAATAATACATTGAACATAGGGGTGCAGATAATCTTTTCAAGTTAATGTTTTCTTTTCTTTCTTTCTTTTTTTAATCTTTATTTTTGAGAGAAAGAGACAAGAGCATGAGCAGGGGAGGCGCAGTGAGAGAGGGAGACACAGAATCTGAAGCAGACTCCAGGCTCAACTGTCAGCACGGAGCCCAGGCGGGCCCCAAACCCATGAACCTCCAGATCATGACCTGAGCCCAAGTCGGACTCTTAACCGACTGAGCCACCCAGACATTCCCCCCCCCTTTATTCTTCCGATAAATACCCAGAAATAGAATTGTTAGATCACCAGAATCTTAAGAAAAATGAATTCAGGCTCTTCCATTGTATTGCAGCTTAAGAAATTCTTAAATTTTGGATAACTGACTCCCTGTGTACTTAATTCTAGTCCTTTTTAGCCCTTATGTTGTTTGTAGTTGTGAAATTTGTATGAAACTTGAAAGGGATTAAATCCAAGATTTTGTGGGTTGCCCAGGTGGCTCAGTTGGCTAAATGTCCAACTCTGGATTTTAGCTTGGGTCATGATCTCACTTTTCTTGAGTTCGAGCCCTGAGTCAGACTCTGTGCTGCTTGGGTTTCTCCCTCTCTTTCTGCCCCTTCCCCACTCTTGCTGTCTCTCTCTTTCAAAATAAATAAATAAAAAAAAGAAAACAAAATAAATTAAAAAAAAACCTTAAAGCTAAGATCTGTGTGAAGGATATATACTTATATACAATATATATATAATATCCATATATGTGAAATATGCATGACTGTATTAGGATACAGAAATGAAGTATAGAAAGTTATAACTTTGGTAAGTCATTTTGGGACAGAAAAGTATATTTAGTTACTGTGAGATGTTTAGGTTTATTTTTTTGGAATCAGCATGATCCTTTTTTTTTTTTTTTTTTGTGGTTAAAACACAATGGCCTTTATTACTCACAACACAAAAAGGGGCAAGAAGGTCAGCATGCTTTGAATTGGATCTGCTTGCCCTCAAGTCCATGGAGGCAACATGATCAACCCAGAAAGATACTACGTAACAACAGGTTTGCATCAGAGCTGAGGATAACTGAGTTTGGGGAATCCATTGTTTTCATTGCAATCAGTAAGCAAGCCTGCTAATTGTCCAAGGGAGAGAAGAGACAATACCTTGTTTCTTAACCTGAGAAACAAACCTACAAAATAGTCTAGTGGTCAGGGACTTGGACTCTGGCACATCCAGCAAGATTNAACCATGTAAGATTATCAGTTACTTGGCAAGGATATTTTGATATGACTTAAGGAAACAAAATAAAGTAATATTCCAAGTCAGAAGTCTGTCTTCTGATATCCTCAACTTTTTGAAACCCAGTCTCAATTGAATTAAAAAGTGAAACAGAATTTTAACCCTGGAGAGAGTTGTCATAAAGCCATGCACTTTACTCCTGTACTTTGATTCAGAACCGTATTATCCTTTGTTTAGTGTATTATTTAACGGTTACATAATTTTCTAACTAGAATCTATTGGAAGCACATGTGAAAAAGGTTATCACGGTCAATGTACCAGAGAAAATGGCAACTGATAAATGTAGGACAGTCCAAGAAAATTTGAAAAATTAATATGCAGACTCAGCTATATTACTTCCAAGTACAGTAATCAGTTACAATGGCCTTAAGTCATCTAGGAAAGCACAGTGTGTTTAAGAACAATTTCAAAGAAAATAGCTGAAAGAAAAGATGCTTAAATATTTGGAAAGTGCAGTTATGTGAAACTCTTCCCCAAGGGTGCATATAGATAATGTGTTACTGCATTTCCATACTGACATATTTTTATTTTAATGTAGCTTGTCCAAGGCTTATCCTTCAGCCTAGCTCTCAGTCTAATTTGTCCCTTTGTCCTCTAAGACATTGATCAGGCAGTTTTCTCCATTGCCCTGGGTTGCTCTCTCTTCCTGGCTGCTTCCCCTGAGACTCAAAGTTTCTAGACTTTAAAAACAACAACTATAAGAAAACCCAGCCTAATTCTTTCCTTTTAAAAGTCATTAACACTCAGCTGCCTCCATTTCTTTAATCCTCATTTATTGCTAAACCCGTGATAGTTGGCTCTGTCCTCACCAAGGATATGAGCGTAAAAATGATGAATATTTTTAGATTCTTATTCCCATTAGTTTCTCTGTAATTGTANTGCCCCTCCCCCACTCGCACTCTATCTCTCTCTCAAAAATGAATAAATGTTAAAAAATATATACACGTATTTTTAAAAAGATTTTACTTTTAAGTAATCTCTACACTCACCATGGGGCTTGAACTCGCAACTCTGAGATTAAGAGTTTCATGCTCTTTGAGTCAGCCAGATGCCCCTCTTTTCTTGAATGTTTGATATTTCTCTTTTACGCTCTGAATGTTTTTTTTTTTTCTGTTTCTTTGGTTGGCTCTTTTCCTTAAAAGGATGGTGTTATGTTCCATCATCTTCCTTCCTTAAGCTGCATGTTTTCTGTTTGTTATCTCATTCTCTTCCATGGCTTTGGCTATTTCTATAACTTGGGAGGCAATACATTCAACTGCCTACCTGTAATTTGCTACTATTACATTTTAAAAATGGAGCTATTTGGTTATGGCTTACTGAGTAGTTGAAATTCAGTTGAAATTAAGACCCTGTGATTCAGACCCTGGACTTTGGCTTTACAAACTTAGAAAGTTAATTAGCATAATGTTTTTGAGGTTTATAAATGCTATAACATATCATTATTTCATTCTTCTTTATGGCTGAATAATACTCCATTATATGAACATACCACATTTTGCTTATCTATTCATCATTTGACAGACATTTGGGTGGTTTCTGTTTTGTGGCTATTATGAATAATGCTACTTTGAATATTTGTGTTCAAGTTTTGTGTGGATATGTGTTTCCATTTTTTTGGGTCTATATCTAGGGGTGGAATTGCTGGGTCATATGGTAACTTTATGCTTAACTTTTTGAGGAACTGTCAGACTGTTTTTTTTTTTTTTTTTTAATTTAATTTTTAGAGAGAGAGCATAAGTGGAGAAGAGGGGCAGAAGGAGAGAAAGAGAATCCCAGCCAGGCTCCACACTCAATGCAGAGCCTGATGTAGGGATTGATCCCTCAACTGTGAGATCATGACATGAGCCAAAATCAAGTCAGACACTCAACCCACTGAGCCACCCAGGTGCCCCCAGACTACTTTCTAAAATGGCTGTACCATTTTACATTCTTGCCAGCAGTGTATTGAGTTTTAACTTTTTCACGTTCTCATTGACACTTTATTGTCTGTCTTTTTATTTTAAATGTTTATTTATTTTGAGAGAGAAAGAGTACGCGTGCGTGCAAGCTGAGGGGGGTAGACAAAGTGAGAGGGAGAGAGTAGGAATCCCAGTCCGGGTGGAGCCTGACAGGTGGCTCAATCTCAGAACTTTAATATCATGACCTGAGCCAGAATCAAAGATCAGACACTTAATTGACTGAGCCATCCAGGTGCCCCTAAATTTTTTAATGCTTATAAATTTCTTTTTATGTTTATTATTTATGTTGAATTTATTTTGAAATATGTGAGATAGTATATTATTATCTATTGTATTACAAATTACCCCAAAATTTAGTGTGTTCAAACAGTAACATTTTTTATCTCAGAGTGTAGTGAAGCTTAGGTGGGCCCACTGGTTCTGGGTATTTCACAAGGCTATAGTTATCTTGAGGCTCAGCTGGGAAGAATTCACTTCCTGGCTCATTTGTGGCTCTTGGCACAATTCATTTCTTTTGGCCTGTTGGACAAAGACCTCAGTTCCTTATAAACTGACCGCTGGTGGCCTCTTTTGGTTCCTGGCTTCATGGGCATCTCCACAGTGCATCTTACTACTTGGCAGTTTGTTTCATCAGAGTGAGGAAGTGAGAAAGCAAGAGAATGCTAGCAAGATGGAAGTCACGGTCTTTTGTAACTTAAACATGGAAGTGAAGTCCCCATTACTTTTCACTGTATTCAGAGTAAGTGATGAGGTTGCCTGGGTGGCTCAGTCGGTTAAGCATCTGACTCTTGATTTTGGCTCAGGTCATGATCTCATGGTTGTGAGATTGAGCCCTGCGTTGGCCTCTGTGCTGGCAGCACAGAGCCTCCTTGGGATTCTCTCTCTCACTCTCTCTGACCCTCTACCTCTTGTGCATAGGATGAGTAAAAGATGAGGTTCAGCCCACACAAGGGTGTGAATACCAGCAGGTGAGGATCATGAGAGCCACATTAGAAGGTACCTATTACAGATGATCATATAGACTCCAGATCATCATCTACTGTTGAGATCATATAGACTCCAGATCATCATCTACTGTTGAGATAGATTTGACAAGTAGGCAATTGGAAATTTATTTCTAAAGCTGAGAGTTCGGGACTGAAACTGATTGTCAGGGAATAAGAGGAGCTACTAGCAGATCAGTTGTAATGACCTAGACAGGAGATAATATAGGGAAAGTGTTAATAGGCTGGAAAAGAAGGAAACCATTAAAGGAAAGTTGACAGACCTTCGTGATTGGCTAGAGGGTTGTAGTGAGGGAAGGAAGTAAAAATTGACCTCTGTCATCCAGATTTGAAACTTTGAGAAGTCTACACAAGAAACAGATATGTGAGTCAAAGGATGCATTTGGTTTTCCATATGTTGAGCTTAAGTTGCCAGAATGTTTAAGTGGCATATCCAGCTAGACCTTAAAGATGTGGAGCATTAGGAAAGTAGATAATTGCCTTTGTAGTATTCAGAATGTATTTACTTCTGTTGTTACATTTAATCCTCACTACAGCTCTTAGATGAAGATAGGACACTGTTATCACCATTTTACAGTTGATGAAAGCAGAAGTCAAAATGAATTGCCCAGGGCTACATAGCTAGTAAGCGGAAGAACTTTTATTTCTAGATAGCTTTTGCATAGAGGTATTTAAAGTTGATAGACTCTCTAAAGGAATGGATAGTTATTGATAAATAGTTTAGGACATGGTGGTTTCATCCTTCACTGGTGCTCTAACTCATGCAGCAAATATTTTTGAGCCTCTACTATGTACAGCCCTGTTAGTTATTTCCAAGTTAATATATACATTCATAACAGTGGGAAGTAAGGACTCCCAAGACTTATTTTGGGAAGATTCTGGAAAAGAACCAGAAAAGAGAAGAGACACCTGTCTGGCAAGTCAGTAGAGCATGTGATTCTTGATTTTGGGATTCTGAGTTTGAGCCCCACATTGGGTGTAGAGATTATGTAAAAATAAAGTCTTTCAAAAAAAAAAAAAAAGAAAGGAAAGAGCCTCAGCTGTATTTGCAAAATATATCACAATGGTCTTTTTTCAAATCAAAGCTTAGAAGTAAATTTATTAGATTAGCCCCCAATTTTCTTCTTTCCAAAGTAACTTATTATATTCACGTGTTGCGGCCTTTGCTCACCATTTAAAGGGAAAATAGATTTCTTAATTCTGGATCCTTCCTTCCTTTTTCATGGTAAATGTTCAAAGTTTATAAAGTGTGCATGTTTCCGTTATTTTCATATTCTTCACGTCAGCTTTCAGAAAAATGTACAGGTCTACAAATATGCCACTTGCTTATTGAAATGGACAGACAAGAACTACCCAGAGGAGGAACTGAAAAGCAAACTGGGATATATAACAGGCCTGCTTTTCTTATTTTGGGCTCCATTCTGGCCAAGCCCCATTAACAAACAGACAGATCTCTTTTCCTTATTAGCAAATAGTTATGGGTTTCAGTAAATGGGTAGAAGTCTAAAAATGTATAGTATAGAAATAATTTTTATGGTCAGACCTCGTGTCTACCACTGTAAATACTCTGTTAATAGGAAAAGAACCCATTTTCAAGTGGGGAGAGATCTGCCTAAACAAACCTAACAATTACTATCTTCAGGGTTTGACCACTTTTTGAGTTTAATTTGAAGAAAAAGTTGTGAATGTTGGCTTTTTCTCTCTGTAGGGGTTAAAGGAAAGTTGAATGTATATTTCTGTACCCTAGTTTTTGTTACCTTTATCTGAAAGTTGCTAGCGATGCTAGTGAAAATAAGAGAAAGGCAACTTATAGGCATGTAACTGAAAACTATAAATGTTCCAGAAATCTAGTGAGAACTTTACCAAGCCTTGAAGAAAAAGATTTGGTTTCTTATGGTATACTCTGATTTCTTAGTGTTTTATATTTTTTTCTTTAAAGATCTAAACACAGTCCATTTGAGTCCATATTTTACGTAGAAATTCAGCTGTATCAAAACTGTACAAACAGGTTAATGTTAGAACATGCAAATTAGTCTTTTTCAAATAAATTGCATAATTTAGGTTCCAGAAGAAATTGCCCATCAAATAGATTTGTGGGGAATTAAATCTTTTTAAACTCTTCTGTTTTTGCTTTTGAAAATAGTGGAGAATATTCTTGATGTAAATTATACTGCCTTGCCTAGAGGGAACATCTTTGTTCCCTTTGTGTGAGAGAACATCTTCCCTAGCTAAGAATCTTCCCTTGTACTGATTTTGCTTAATACAATGATTTGCATCCAGGCTTATTCAGGTTTAATTTAAAACTAAATTCCCTGACTAAATAGTTACATTACTGTTTTGGTATTACCATCTGGGTTTTTAGGACAATTTATTTGGTGGCGAAAGAAAGGATTTTCTTTTGGGTTTGTAAGGTATTGTAACAACGCATGATTTCCCACTCAGTGTTTCCCTGTACCTGAGCTTTGGCTCCCTTTGCAGTTTACTTCTGTTGCTGTTCTTGAGGTTGGTTGGAAGGTCCCTGGAGAGGAGAAGTTGAAGTGTGTAGTTGCTACTGGCTGCAGCTGGAAACCCTAGGCAAATAGATGGTAGAGAGAGAAAAAGAAAAGAAGAGGAAAATTGGGAAAGAAAAAGGATATAACAAAGAGAGACAGGGAGAGAGGGAGAGGAAGAAAAGGAGGGAATGAGAATGATACAAATGGTGAGATGAAATGCCACCAATGGTTGCTTCTGTAACAGCTTTCTTACCCTTGTTAGAGGCCTTTTTAAAGTACTGCCTGAATCTGTGACCTCAATTCTACAAAGAGATCTTCTTTGTCAATTTTGTAGCTGTTTCACATATTTGTATAAATAAATGAAAAGCGTATTTTTAATGTAATTTTTTGGAATAGGTAATATGTTGACTTTATAAAATATATTAGAAGGGGGTCCAATGAAAATTCTTTCCCATCCTCTACTGGTTCAGGTCTCCTCCCACCTAAAAATGGCTTCTTGTCTGGCACTGAGACTTAAAGTACCTTGATATTCCCTTGGTCTGTGGTGTCTTGGTCTTACCGAGGCCTGCTACTCTGAGGCCTTTTGGAAGTATATGAGGGATAAGTAAATACTACTGTGTGAAAAAGATACTGTACCAGAAAAAGTTTTCTATTTTATTCTAAAAAGTTTTAATTATAGGTATAATTTTGCTGCTCTTTGCAAACTTTACCTTTGAAATAATAATTTTCTGTTGAGAAAAGCCTTTAGAATTTCAAATGATGAGTGATGTACACACATTTTAGGTTGCAAGGGTCGTCGGACACGTTGAGAAAACCAAGCCCCAGAGAGATGAAGTGATTTGGCCAAGGTCACTCTTGGTATTAGTCAGTGGGAAGGTCAGAAGTAGATCCCATATCCCTTTGATGTGGTCACTGCACAGTATAACACTACCTTACACTTAGGGTTTAGCAACTTGATTTTGAACATAAGGGGTATTGAAAAGCCTGCTCGCCATGTCTGAGAGTCCTGCTTATAGTAAGAGCTACTGCTCCTATTTTTCTTGGCAAACAATGCTGCCTTAGGCTGGTGTGAGGAAATAGGTCCTCTTTTTACATTAAAGGATGGGAGTTAAATTGGTGTAGCCTGTTTGGAGATCAGGTTGGTGATATTTATAAAAACTAAAAATGCATATTTCATTTTTAGTAAATGTGTACAAAGATGTACAACTGTGTTGCAGCATTATTTGTAATAATAAAAGCCTAGAAACAAAACGCTAGTAGTAGGGGACTGGGACTGGTTAATATATGATACTGCCATAAAATGGATTACTGTGCAGATGTTAAGAATTGAGTTTGATCCATAGTTTCTTACGGAAACTATCCCCAAGAAAACTGAGAAAAGCAAGGTACAGAATTATGTATATAATTGCAACCATTTGTTTAAAAAATAAAATGGTGTGCGTGTGTGTTTGTGTGTGTGTGTGTATGTTTGCACACTTGTAGGTGCATAGAACATGTCTGAAGAAGTATGCAAGGAATTGAGAGAAGTCCTTGCCTTTGAGAAGGGGAACTAGAGCCTGGAAGACAGGGTTGAATAATGTAATAATACATAGTAACGCTTATTGGGAGACAATTCTCCCTTTGTTCCTTACTGGTTTTTTCCAAAAAATTTGTATAGCAAACAGTCTTGGAAGATACAGTATCTCCTTCCTAAGCAAAAGTCGGGTTTATTTACCATCCAGTATAATAAAGATAAAATCTTGCTGCAGAGGTTAGGCCAACTTGCTATTCGTTAAAAGATGTGTGTTCTCAAAAAAAAAATTTTTTTAAGGGGGGAGGCTCCAGGGTGGCTCAGTCAGTTGAGTGTCCAATTTTGGCTCAGGTCATGATCTCCCAGTTCACGGATTTGAGCCTCACATAGGGCTCAGAGCCTGGAGCCTGCTTCCGATTCTGTCTCCCTCTCTCCCCTCCCCAGCTCATGCGCTCTCTCTCTCTCTCTCTCCCCCAAAAATAAATAAACATTAAAAAACAATTAAAAGATGTGGGTTCTCTGCACAGGAGTTTCCTCAACCTGCCGCACAACGTCCTGCATGTACAGGCATCTCTGGTCCTCTTTGTGTTGCCCTGTGTGGGAGGGGCACCTGTGTGGGAGCCACTGCTGTGGCTACTAAAGTCTTCTGTCTTTGACTCAGGAGTCTCATGTCTTCTCCCAGCATCCATGAAACTGGGCTAACTTGTTAGTTTGTAAGGAGGGTAACATCTTAGACCCTCTGTCATTCTTGACAAAATTACCTATTGAAAAAAATGCAGTAACTATTTTTTAAAATGAAAGAAGTGGAAGTCTTAGGGCTTTTTAGGTCCCATCATTCTGACCTGAAACTGTCAGGCTGAGAATATAAGACAGGGGTGCCTGGGTGGCAGTGGGTAAAGCATCTGACTCTTGATTTCTGCTCAGGTCATGGTCTTAGGGTTCATGGGATGGAGCCCTGTGTTGGGCTCTGCATTGACAGCTTGAAATTCTCTCCCTCTCTCTCTGCCCTTCCTCTACTCACTCTTTCTTGCTCTCTCTTCCAAAATAAATAAATAAACATTTAAAAAAAGATAAGACAGATCTAGAAAACTCATCTAGAAAAATGAGCCTAGATCAAAGGAATTTGCCTGTGGAGAAATTGACTTCCTGGAGTGGGAAAGAATCAATATTTTTTGAGCATTAACCATATTGAATTATACTTCAAATATGTATGGGTTGAAATATATTATTTCTTTTTAAATTTTTTTTAATGTTTTATTTCTAGGAGAGAGAGAGAGAGACAGCGTGAGCAGGGGAGGGTCAGAGAGAGAGGGAGTCACAGACTCCGAAACAGTCTCCAGGCTCTGAGCTGGCTGTCAGCACAGAGCTCGACGCGGGGCTCGAACCCCGCACCGTGAGATCATGACCTAAGCGAAAGTCGGACGCTTAACCGACTAAGCCACCCAGGCGCCCCTATTATTTCTTTTTTTTTCTTTTCTCATAAATCTGCAAGTAGATGTTGTTATCCCATTTAGACATGAAGAAACTCAGGACCAGATATGTTACTTGCCGAAGGTCACACTGGAGTTCATACCTGTATCTGTCTGGCACTAAGCCATGCCCATTCCATTATAATAAACAGCTTTCTTTCTTGAGGTGTTAGAGGTGACTTCCTACTTTAACTTGTGAAAGTTTCTTCTGTCCCATCTTCATTGAAGGTCTGTTGTCAGATGGCCAGTTATCTGCATGAGGGATTTCCTAGGTGTCTGTAACAATCAGATTATATATAGGAATTTTTTTTTTTTTTGGTTTGTGTAGGCAAGCATTTTACAGTTGTGCTTCTCAAACTTTGTTTCTGAACTATCTCTTAACTGCATAAGATTGTAGGTACCTTAAGTGGATTTAGTTTGTGATTAAAAGAAATTTTTTTTTTCGTGTTCTTGAGGGAGAGAGACAGAGCACGAGTGGGGGAGGGGAAGAGTGAGAGAGGGACACAGAATCCCAAGTTCTGAGCTGTCAGCACAGAGTCCCATGTGGGAGGCTCGAACTCACAAAGTGAGAGATCGACCTGAGCCAAAGTCAGGTGTCCAAACTGGTTTGTGATTTAAAACAGATCATGGCTCATATAACCTTCTTGAGAGTTTTCTATACTATCTTTCAGAATTCATGAGAATTTTATATTCTACTCTCTAATTTACAGAGGTCAGTATAGAGTATTCTGAGTTCAGGGCCAGCTGAATGGGAGGACACAGGAATCAGACAGGACGCAATCAAATTGTCAGGTGGTGGTTGTTTTTTGATGGTTATTTATTTTGAGATAGAGAGAACATGCATGCAAGTGGCAGAGGAGCAGAGAAAGAGGGGGAGAGAATCCCAAGCAGGAAGCAGGTCCCATTCTGTCAGCACAGAGCCCAACACAGGGCTGGAACCTATGAACCATGAGATCATGACTTGAGCCGAAACCAAGAGTCCGACACTTAACTGACTAAGCCACCCAGGTACCCCAGGTTTTGTTTTTTTTTTTAATTGTAATAAAATATACATATAAATATACCATCTAAACTATTTTTCAGGTGGCATTAAGTACATTGACATTGTTGTGCAACTATCACTACTATTCATCTTTAGAATTTTTCATCATCCCAGGGGCTGGGTGGTTCAGTCAGTTAAGCATCCAACTTTGACTCAGGTTGGTCTGGCCCTGTGCTGACAGTGCAGAGCCTGCCTGGGATTCTTTCTCCCTTTCTCTCTGCCCCTCCCCCGCTCATGCATGCACGCCTATTCTCTTTCTCTCAAAATAAAAGAATACACTTAAAAAATTTTTTTTTTCATTATCCCAAACTAAAAGTCTGTACTCCTTAAATAATAACTGCCTGTCCCCCATCCAATCCACAGCCCCTTGCAACGACTATTCTGACTTCTGTCTGTATGATTTTGACAACTCTAGGTATCTCAGAATGAAATCATACAACTTTTGCCATTTTGTGTCTGGCTTATTTCACTTGGCATAATGTCCTCAAGGTTTATACATGTTACAGCATGTGTCGGAATTTCCTGCCTTTTTAAGGGTGAATAACATTCAACTGCGTGTATTTACCACATTCTATTTATCCATTCATTTGTTAATGTACATTTGGTTTGTTTCCATCTTCTGGCTTTTGTGAATAATACTGCTGTGAACATTGATATACACATATCTGTTTGAGTACCTGCTTTCATTCTTTTGTGTGTATGCCCAGAAGTGGAATTGCTGAATCATATAGTAATTCGACATTTAACTTTTTGAGGAGCCACCATTATTGTTTACCACAGCAACTGTACCGTTTTACATTCCCACCAACAATCCAGAAGGGTTCCAATTTCTCTACATTTTTGCCAACCCTTGTTATTTTCTGTCTTATGGTTTGCTTTGGTTTGGTTTTGGTTTTGATAATAGCCATACTAGTGAATATGAAGAAATAGCTTTATTACCGGAAAAAGCTTATTGAAGAAAGCAGCAGCAGTTAACGTAGTGAAGTAGACTTGCTGTTTCCGCCCTGGAATTAGGCATACTTATCTACCTAGTCACAGGCACAGAGGCAGTTTGGAATACTCAGGTCTTCTCTCTGCCAGAGCAGAAAGAATGTCTTCGGGTAGGAGGCAGATCCAAGGGAAGGGGGCCAGAAGGGCTGAGCCCTTCCTGCCAGGCTGCGGAAGGTGCAGGGGGACGAAAGGGGAGGAGAGGACGGGAGCTCTCTGGAGTTCTCCACAGGGGAATGTGTGAGGGGGGAGCGAGCTTTTTCTGAACATTTATGAGAGTTTTGATATTGAAAATGCTTTAACTTATTTATTTTTTAAAATGCTTTAACTTAATACAGTCAAGTTAATTTGCTCTAGAAAGGCAATCTAATTTTACCCTGTTCTCTCACCCACCAAGCCCAGTTTTGAGTATGTGTAAGTTAATTTGGGAAGTAAGGGCTTATAGGAAACATGGTTCTACATCTCAAAAAGCAATGATCATATAGACCCATTGGAGAGTTTTAAAAAATTTAACCCATACCTAATATTAGATAGAAATAGCTCTATGCCCTGAACGATCCCACCTGTTCAAGATAATTGAACATTTAAAAAATGTTTTAATTATAAAAAGAATAGGATATTAAAATTGGAAAATGTGAAATAGTAAAGAGAGCAAAATAAAGCCAGCCATAACTCTTCCATCCAGTGATAACCGTAGTTACTATTTTGTGTAGTTTTGTTCTGTGCATATTTTTTATAGGCAATATAAAATTTGGTATTTTATAAATAAAAAGACTTAATGATCTTAAAGCACTTCCCCTTGTTGTTAGAAGCTCATAAACATTTTCCTTGGTGAATACTATTCTGTGATAAATATATTTTTTTAAGTTTTTATTTAAATTCCAGTCAGTTAACATACAAGTAATCTATGATACTTCTTAATCATTCTCCTGATGTCATTTATTGAGCTTGTTTTCTTCCTTTTCTCTCCACTTCTTTTCTTTTCTTTTCTTTTCTTTTCTTTCTTTCTTTCTTTTAATTATTAGTAGTACTACAGTGGACAGGGTTGCATATTATCCTCATCTATATTTCTAATTATCTTAGACTAGACACTTGGAAGTAAAATTCTTGGGCCAAGGAGTGTTAACATTTAAAAAAAATTAATTCCGGTAAAACACACAGTGTTATATTAGTTTCAGGTGTGCAATACAGTGATTCAACAATTCTGTACATTACTCAGTGCAAAGAGCATTAACATTTTTAAGGCTCTTAGTAGGAAGGGAATACCTTTTACTTCATTCTTTTGGGTGTAGACTAAGACATGGTTGGAATTAGAATTTGTTTTATCTGAAACTGATTGGAGTATAGGCTGTGTTGATTTTTTTTTTTTTGACAGCTACTCAGAATTGCCTTGTGGTTTTATAGAAACATTGTATTTCTATCTTCCCATTGCTTAAATCATTCTGCAGAGATTTCTTGAGCACCTGTTATATCCCAGGCTATAAGCTAGGTGCCGCAAAGAATACCAGGATGAGTAAGAAGCAGTCACTGCTCTGCAGAATATCTTTTTACAGCAGAGGGAGTTACACGTGTTGCTGTCGTCCCCATCTGTTGTCAGCTGCTTTTTCCTTAGCTAAGCAGGCTGCTGTCTCCCTTCATCATGCTATTTATATTATCAAGGGAATGAACCAAATCTAAGCTAATTTTGGAGGACAGTTTTTGCTTAGTAAAAAGTAGGAGTTTTGATATGTGACTTGACTGACATCTGCTTTACACTGACTACAGCTTGCATAAATTTCTGCCTGCAGTTAAATGTGGTAAGGTGTTCAAGACTAATTCCTCTACCATACCTGGTCTGTGGAATCTGCCTCTCTCTCATTTCCCTCTCTCTTTCTTCTGAGTCTTGAGCCTTTCTTTCTAGTTCCTTCTCTTTGGTACTTAGAACTAACCTGTCCTAAGCCCACGTCCATTTAACCAGTTCTGTTTCTCCCAGTGTCTCTTGGTTACCGCCAGCTGGCTCAGCCTTCATCGTTTCATTGATCTGTTATCTCTTGGTTGTTAAATTTAATAGAAACTTCTCAGTCTTCCTCTTAGTTCACCCCCCAGTAGCACTAAACATGGTTGACCACAAACTTACTTAAAATAGTCCTGGTTTTCTTTCTACTACTCAGCCATTTGTCTCTTGTCTGCACTTCTCTTGCCTTTAAAACTTTTCCTGAGGGTTCTCTCTTAGACTCTGTTCTATCTCTGGTCATTTTATAATCCTTCCTGGGTGATTTTATTTGTGTGGTTTCAAATACCACTTTCAGGCTTATATGCTGATTACCACCAGACCTATATATCCAACCGAGATCATGCTACTTTATTGGATATCTCCCTGTGTATGGTCTGCAGACCCCTGAAATTCAAATGTTAAGTTGGGACAAACCAAAACTTCATCTGTGGTCCCCATTTTAGTGAAAGTATTAGTATCTGCACAGTTGTTCCAGCTGGAACCCCGGGTGGTGCCACATCCCTTCTCTCTCACCCTTACTGTCACTCCCTAGCTGTTTCTCACTACACATCTAGTCAGTCAGGTCCAGTCATTTCAGCCTCAGCCACCACTGAATCCTGTGTCTTTAATGAAATACTCTTTTCATTTGTATGACAGCTGAAAACGCAGTCCCAGTGCGTCTCTCCCCAAGTAGGAGGCCTTGTCATTGTTTTTCTTTAAGGAGATATATTTCTTCTATGTTAGATTGTGGTTTGGGGATGGAGAGAAATTGCCTTTTTATTTTTCCATACATTTCAAGTGGGTTTTTGGACTGCTTTGTGTTTAGGAAGTAATGAGTAATTGTGCTGAATTGAAATGAAAGATTTGAAGCTGTTGAGAAAGTAGCTTAATTTTAAAAGCTTCTACATATCTTCCTTATGTCTGATCAAGAAGGGTTAAGAAATAAGTGTGTTATAGTAATGGAGACTTAGGAATTGAAATAATCATTATTAAGATTTTTTGGAGTAGATGAGCCTCACTTAAATATAATAATGTCACTTGGCATAGTTCAGTTAATTGGTTGTTTTTATAGACTATCAGCTTCTAGTACTAATCCCAATTTAATGTTAACAAGTTTAAAAAAATTTTTTTAATATTTTTATTTATTTCTAGGAGAGAGAGAGAGAGAGAGACCGTGTGAGTAGGGGAGGGTCAGAGAAAGTGGGAGATACAGACTCTGAAATAGGCTCCAGGCTCCGAGCTGGCAGTCAGCGCAGAGCCCAACGTGGGGCTCGAACCCACGAACCGCAAGATCATGACCTAAGTGAAAGTCGGATGCTTAACCGACTAAGCCACCCAGGCGCCCCTAATGTTAACAAGTTTAGAAGATTAGAATATACCCAATTTGTTGAGCAGTGGAGTTGCTGAAGGACTGAAAAAGAAATTAACTTTTTCATAGCTTATTTTTCAGTGTATTTGTCTTTTGGACCATCATCTCTACTTCATAGAATACAAAATAATAGTATGAAATGATCAATATGTGGTGTGTTGCCACTTGAACACCTAGATTTTATTAATCTAAAAATCTCCTATAGAAATTCACACATTTTATCATGATTCAATAAAATTGATGCTTATTTATTCAAAAAAAAAAAAGAAATTCACACATTTTAAATGGGAGCAAAGCATGAAGGTTAGAGGTACTACCTAAGGAATCAATTATAAAGAGGTAGAGAGGAGAAAGGAAAGAGTGAACAAAAGATATTCACCCATTATACTTTGCTTGTTGATAGCACTGCTGTAAACATTGGGGTACATGGGCCCCTTTGAAACAGCACACCTGTATCCCTTGGATAAATAACTAGTAGTGCAATTGCTGGGTCGTAGGGTAGTTCTATTTTTAATTTTTTGAGGAACCTCCGTACTGTTTTCCAGAGTGGCTGCATCAGTTTGCATTGCCACCAGCAGTGCAAAAGAGATCCTCTTTCTCCGCATCCTCGCCAACATCTGTTGTTGCTTGAGTTGTTAATGTCAGCCATTCTGACAGGTGTGAGGTGGTAGCTCATTGTGGTTTTGATTTGTATTTCCCTGATGAGTGATGTGGAGCTTTTTTTCATGTGTCAGTTGGCCATCTGAATGTTTATGTCCGTCAATGGATGAATGGATAAAGAAGATATGATACACACACACACACACACACACACACACACACACACACACAATGGAGTATTACTCGGCAGTCAAAAAGAATGAAGTCTTGCCATTTGCAACTATGTGGATAGAACTAGAGGGTATTATGCTAAGTGAAATTAGTCAGAGAAAGACAAATATCATATGACCTCACTCATATCAGGACTTCAAGATATAAAACAGATGACCATAAGGGAAGGGAAACAAAAATAATATAAAAACAGGGAAGGGAACAAAAACATAAGAGACTTTTTTTTTTTTTTTACAAATAGTTTATTGTCAAATTAGTTTCCACATAACACTCAGTGCTCATACCCACAAGTGTCCTCCTCCATGCCCATCCCCCCTCCCCCCCAAGAGACTCTTAAATATGGAGAACAGAGGGTTACTGGAGTGGTTGAGGGAGGGGAGATGGGCTAAATGGGTAAAGGGCATTAAAGAATCCACTCTTGAAATCATTGTTGCCCTATATGCTAACTAACTTGAATGTTAATTTAAAAAATAAATTAAAAAAAAAAAGGTATTCACCCATTATAAAGAGCTCTTTATAATGGCCGCCAGATGGCACTGTTGTTCCACATCTGCTGGTTGCACTGACCTGACGGGAGGGGGACGTTTGGGAACATGACAGTGCCGACCAGCTGTTCCAGAGAATAGGATGTTCTTAAATTGGTTCTTTGTAGCCTCTGATGTCTGCATCATGTAATAAAAGCAGGCCAGCAGTTTATAATTAATTGCATATTTGAATTTCTAGTTCTTTTGAGGCTGGCTTGATGCTGCTCTCAAATAAGCCATGTCAATATTGCCCTTGTAATTTTTGTGAGAAAGTTAACTCTTTAGATAAAAGCATCAACAAAGTATTAACATTTAAAAATTGAACAAAGAACATTACTATACTATACAACATTACTTTGATTTTATTTTGTGAGTGAGGTTACTGGAATTGTACCCTTAAAAATTCATTGATAGCTATTAAATGACTAATATAAATACCATAGATGTGACCAAAATGAGGAATACCTTTAGTAATATGAGAAACTGGACAAAGGTAAAAGAGATGAGACATTATTTTCAATTGTTTAGAAGTGAACATTTTTATTTGGTTTCCCCAGTTGTGGATATATACTGAGGTTTTAAGAAGGATTCTTTCCACAGTTCACATATGCATTTGGAGAATATAATAGTCCTTGAACCAGAGGCATTGAATTTTAATTGAGTTGTAATGTATTTATTATATGCCAGTAGTCCTAGTATAGTGATGAAGGCTTGGTGTAGATAATCTAGAATAAGGGGGAAAATTTAAAAATGGTGAATTATGGGATATTTTGGTAGTTTGAAGAAATATTTAATTTAGGTTATGTAGTGGCACCTTAGGCTTTTTGAGGATTTATGCAGAGGATAAATACATACATAAATATATACATACATTTATAAGTACATAAATTCAGGTTATGAAGCGATAGGGTAGAATGAACAAAGAATAAGGTTTAAAAAATTTTTTTTAAATGTTTGTTTATTTTTGAGAGACAGATCATGAGCAGAAGGTGGAGAGAGAGAGAGGTAGACACAGAATCCGAAGCAGGCTCCAGGCTCTAAGTTGTCAGCACAGAGCCTGATGCAGGCCTCGAACCCACAAACTGTGAGATCATGACCTGAGCTGAAGTCAGATGCTTACTGACTGAACCACCCAGGCGCCCCTAATTTTTTTTTTTTAATTAAGGTATAATTGACATATTAGTTTCAGGTGGACAGCATAATTTGGTATTTGTATATATTGTGAAATGATGACCATAAGAAATCTATTAAAAATCTATCACTACACATATTTTGTATTTTTTAGAGAAAGAACACAAGTGGGGAGAGGGGCAGAGAGAGAGAGATGCTCAGTGTGGAGCCCGATGCAGGGCTTGATCCCACAACCCTGGTATTATGACCTGAGCTGAAATCAAGTCAGATTCTCAGCCTACTAAGCCACTCAAGTGCCCTATCACCACACATATACTTATTTTTTCTTATGATGAGAACTTTTAAGATCTACTTTCTTAACAACTTTCAAATATGCAGTACAGTATTTTTAACTATATGCACTGTGTTGGACATTACATCCCAGGACTTAACTTATTTTGTAATTGGAAGTTTGTATCTTTTAACCACTTTAATCCATTTTATTCAACCTCACCCCATCAGTTTGTTCTCTGTATCTGTGAGGTCTTTTCTAAAGATTATTTTTTGGGATACCTGGTTGGCTTAGTTGGCAGAGTATGCAACTCTTGATCTCAGGTTTGTGAGTTCAAGCCTCATGTTGTGTGTAGAGATTACTTAAAAATAAAAAATTCTTCTAAACATTATTTTTTATTTTTTAAATTTAATTTTTTCATTTTGTAAACTTTATTCATTTTTTTATTTAAAAAATTTTTGTAATGTTTATTTACTTAGAGAGACAGAGTGTGAGTGGGTGAGGGGGAGAAGAAGGGAGACATAGAATCTGAAGCATCCAGGCTCTGAGCTGTCAGCACGGAGCCCGATGTGGGGCTCGAATCCCTGAACAGAGAGATCATGACCTGAACTGAAGTCGGACACTTAACCTGAACCACCCAGGCACGCCCATTTTTAAAATTTTTTAATGTTTATTTTTGAGAGAGAGAGAGAGAGAGAGAGAGAGAGAGCGCATGAGCGGGGGAGGGGCAGAGAGAGGGGAAGACACAGAATCCGAAGCAGGCTCCAGGGTGTCTACGCAGAACCCGATACAGCGCTCAAACTCACGAGATGTGAGATTTTAACTGTCTGAGCCACCCAGGCGCCCTGATTTTTAGAGTCCACGTATAAGTGAAGGAATAAGTTTTGAGGGTAAGAACAGTTGAGGGAAACTGAGCTGTTGTGTTAAATACCTAAAACAGAGGAGGAAGTCTTTGGGAAGTTATTTTTGGGCAGAGCCCAGGGACACTGAGATTCCTGTGACCCCAAGGAGCTGTTTAAGCCTGAAGCTTGGGAAAAATGTGGGAGCCACATAAGAAAAAATATCTTCCTGCTTTTTTAAGTACTAGTGGAGCTGAGAGGGACAGCTTTAATGTGACCTGGGCTGCAACTAGAGGAACTCTTCTAGCAAAAACCCAAGAGGCTAGGTTTCCAGAAAAGAATCCTTTCTTCTAGATGTAGACTTTAGAAAGCATTTGTTTAAATGAGAATTCAACTGGGGCTGTCAATTTGAACATGACATAATATGTAACAGAATTTTGGGTTAGCATTTTAGAAGTTGACAACCTTTGTCCTCTTGAGATTAGCGTGTCCTTATGAAACCCAAAGGACGCAAGCAGTTTCACTTAATCAGCAATGTTGCTTGTTAGCCTTAGAGTGAAAGAAAAACATAGAAAAAAAATAACATAGTCATGGGATCACATCTTTATTTTCAGATTTGATCTTTATTTTCAAGCACTTTGAAGAAATGAGATTAGAAAGACACTCGACATAGAGTTTATTCCTGAGGCTTCCCATTAGTCAGTCCCCAGTAATAGCTGCTAGAATCTTAGAATCAGTTTGGTCGTTTTGTTTTCCTTTATCTTTAGCCCTTTTTATTTGTCACTGAGATCAATCTAAATCTGTTTTGAACTTTATTGGTTGTGTCAGCTCTCGCTTGCTTTTGCCTTTTAACATCCATGTGTTAAATGTCGCCAGTTGCCTCACACTGTCAGTTTTCTTTATGCCGGTTAGCTGAAATTTTACCACGTATCCTCTGAGATTTAGGGATAGTAAAGAAAATAAGTGAGGAATACCCATTGCATTTTATAGCATAAAGTTAAAACTTTAGAGTGGGTGAGTTTAAAAGGAATTCTAATGTAAATTACAAAATAAAAAATGAAGCCCATATGTCAACAAGATACGTCCGTGTAGGTCTAACTTTAATATTTTTTATATGTATGAGAAACCTTAAAATGTTAGGGAAGAAATTATCAATGAGATCTTGGGATTTTCTATAAATCACTAAAGCAGAACATATGTGTAATAAGTGAAGAAAAGGGGAGGAAGTGAAGAAACTCTGTTGTAATAAGGTTAATGAGACAGTCCCAAGTAAAATCTTTCCATTGGCAAAACTGATAGTGTTTTGCCTCATACCTGAGGTGGCGCAGGAGTAAGGGGTCACTCTCACCGAAAACAAGACCTTTGTTTTCGAAGCCCAAGGAATGAGAGACGGAACAATTGGCCTCTTGTGTGTCTTTTCAGAGNNCAATGAAGAGACCTTTTCTGGTTTATTCTAGAATCAAAACTGTATTTTACTTCTTTGTATTGAATTGTTACATAAAATATTTATTATATTTATTTTATATTTGTGTAATTTTGTATTTATATAATTTTATATTTGAAATATTATGATCTATAATAA
>NW_027530544.1:3980479-4051609 GCF_008692635.1 Crocuta crocuta | reverse complement strand
ATAATAACTTATGGGGAATTATACTTGTTCTGAAGAAATCTGGTAAAATAAAGGGCTATGGATATCAAATTTGGGAGATTAAATACCTCTTGTTTGTTAACCTATAAATTTTACTTCTTATTTTTATTTTTATTTTATTTTAAGTAGACTCCATGCCCAACATGAGGTTTGATCTCATGACCCTGAGATCAAAAGAGTTGCCTACTGTACTAACTGAGCCAGCCAGGCACCCCGATAAATTTCACTTCTGAAGAAAGTTTGAGGCATTTGTAGAATACATATGTGTCTACAGCTGTGTTTTAAGCTGTTCAGTTAACTTCCTGATATTTCTTCTAACTTTTCACTGACTGTGGTGTATTCTGATCTTTTTGAAACAGTGATCACATGGAAAATGTATATGGCTACTTAATGAAGTACACCAACCTTGTCACTGGGTGGCAATACAGGTAAGTGATTATTCTGTGTCATATCCGTCTCCTAAGAGACCAGAAGTGGGGCTGATAATTTTATATTCTGATATTACTTCAGTACAAACATGGATGGGAAACCTTCTAGAGAAGGATTTACAGTTATCTAAAAGTCCAGTAAATTCTCCTTTTTAGAGGGTGAGAGGAATTGACGTCTTTCCATATGGCAGGCTCCAAATGTCTCAGAAGTTAATATATTTTTTTTATTGAAGAATAATTGACATACAGTATTTTATTAGTTTCAGGTGTACTAAAACATAGTGACTTGATATTTATATGTCTTACAAAATGGTCACATTAGTAAGTCTGGTTACCATCTGTCACCATACCAAGTTGTTACAGTACTAGACTGCATTCCTTACACTGTACATTACGTTCTTTTGTCTTATTTTATAACCGGAAAATTGTACCTAATTCTCTTTACCTATATTGTTTATCCTACCTCATCAGTGAATTTGTTTTTGTTTTGTGTGTTGGTTTTGTTTTTATATCTGATTCCAGATATAAGTGAAATCTTATGGTATTTGTCTTTCTGACTTAAATCACTTAGTGTAATGACCTCTAAGCTCATCCATGTTGTCAACAGTGGCAACATTTCATTCTGTTTTATGGCTGAGTAATATACCATTGTGTGTGTGTGTTTGTGTGTATCTTTACCTGCACCACATCTTTTTCACCCACTTATCATATCAGTACACATTTAGGTTGCTTCCATGTCTTGGGTATTGTAAAGCTAGCTACTCTCTAGTTTCATCCATATTGTTACTAGTGGAAAGATTTCATCCTCTTTTTATGGCCAAATAATACACAAATAGTATAAACACATATGTATGTATATAGATCACATCTTTTTTATCCATGCATCAGTTGATGGATATTTGGGCTGCTTCTATATCTTGGCTATGGTAAAATAATGCTGCTCTAAACATAGCGGGGCATGTATCCCTTGGAATTAGCGTTTTTTTTATTCTTTGGGTAAATACCCAGTTAGTACGATTGCTGGATCATAGGGCAGTTCTAGTTTTAATTTTTTGAGGAACCTACATACTGTTTTCCTCAGTGTCTGCACCAGTTTGCATTCCCACCAACAGTGCACAAGGGAGGGTTGTTTTTTTCTCCCTATCTTTGCAAGCACTTGTTATTTCTTGTGTTTTTGATTTGAGACATTCTAACAGGTGGAGGCGATATCTCATTGTACTTTTGATTTGCATTTCCCTGACGATTAATGATGTTGAGCATCTTTTCATATGCCTGTTGGCCATCTGTATGTCTTTTTTTGGAGAAATTTCTATTCAGGTCCTCTGCCCATATTTTAACTGGATTGTTTGTTTTTTTGATATTGAATTTTATGAGTCCTTTATATATTTTGGATGTTTCCCTTATTGGATATATCATTTGTAAATATCTTCTCCCATTCAGTAGGTTGCCTTTTCATTTTGTTGATGGTTTTATTCACTTTGCAAAAGATTTTTAGTTTAGGGACGCCTGGCTGGCTCAGCTGGTTGGGTGTCTGACTTCGGCTCAGGTCATGATCTCACCGCTTATTAGTTTGAGCCCCATGTTGGGCTCTGTGCTGACAGCTCAAGAGCCTGGAGCCTGCTTAAGATTCTGTCTCCCTCTCTTTCTCTCTCAAAAATAAACATTAAAAAAAATTTTTTTGTTTAAGATTTTTAGTTTGATGTCATCCTGGTTGTTTATTTTTGCCTTTGTTGTCCTTGTCTGAGGGGACAGATCCAAAATAATATTGCTAAGACCAGTGTCAAATACTGCCTATGTTTTCTTCTGGAAGTATTATGGTTGCAATTCTTATAGTTAAGTCTTTAATCCATTTTGAGGGTTTGTTTTTTTTTTAAGCTTTTTAAGTTTATTTATTTATTTTGAGAGAGGAAGACCGGGGAGAGAGAATCCCAGTCAGGGTCTGTGCTGTCAGCAGGAGCCTGACACGGGGCTCGAACCCACAAACAGTGAGATCACGACCTGAGCTGAAATCAAGAGTGGGCCACTCACCCGAGTTTATTTTTTATATGGTATAAGAAAGTGGTCTAGTTTCATTCTTTTGCGTGTAGTTGTCCAGTTTCCCCAACACTTTATTGAAGAGGCAAAAGTTAGCATTATACTAGGATTATAATTACTTGTTTGCCTGCCTTGGGCTTTTTAAAATACTTGTAGTGATTAGGCTTTTAGGAGATAGTTTGGAGGCAGCAGACAAATTTGTGTTTAGGTGCCTGTTTTGTGCAGGATCCTCAAACTTCTCTGGGACCTTGGAGAGTTTAAATAGCCAGCCCGAGGCCATACAGATAGTGAGGAGCAAAACCAGCTATCTTGCATATTTTGTAGAACTGGTAGTTGTGAAGCAGGGGGATTAAACTTTTATTATTATTTTTCATTGTGTCAAAGTATACACAAAATAAAATTTATCATTTTAACCTTGTATAAATGTTCAGTTTGGTGGCATTAAATGCATTCATTGTTGTGCATCCATAACCACTAATCTGTAGAACTTTTTGCATCTTCTCAAAATGAAACTGTACCCACTAAACAGTAGTTCCCCATTTCTTTCTCCACCCAGCTCTGGGCAACCACTGTTCTAATTTCTGTTTCTGTGCTTTGACTACGTACCTCATATAAGTGGAATCATACAAAAGAACAAATATTGTGCCTGGCTTATGTCACTGAGCATAATGTCTTCTAGGTTTATCCATGTTGTAGCATGTATTAGAATTTCCTTCCTTTTTAAGGCTGAATAGTATTGTATTGAATGTATGTACCACACTTTATATTCATCTGTCAGTGGACAGGTGGGTCGCTTGTACCTTTTAGCTGTTGTGAATAAAACTGCTATGAATATTGCTGTACAAATATTCATTCAAGTCTCAGCTTTCATGTCTTTTGTGTATATACCCAGAGGTGAAATTACTGACTCATATGGTAATTCTGTATTTAATTTTTGGGGGGAATTTCCATACCATTTTCCATAGCTGCTACACCATTTTACATTCCTATCAGCTGTGCACAAATGTTCTAATTTCTCCACATCCTCACCAACACTTGTTGTTTTCTTTTTCTTTTTTCTTAATAATGGCCATCATAATAGATGTGAAGTGGTATTTCACTGTGGTTTTTAAACTTTTTAAAAATTATAATAGTGGAATTTGAACCCAAATAGTTCTGACTCCAAAATCTATGTTTTTTACATTATTATCATGCTGCTTCTAATTTGCATGTCATTTTGAGGCTTCTGTTTTTGGCCATGATAGTATAACAGGAGCTGAATATATTTTTTAGTTTTTTTAATGTTTAATTATTTTTGAGAGAGAGACAGAGAACACGTGCAAAGGACAGAGAGAGAGGGAGACACAGAATCTGAAGCAGGTTCCAGGCTCTGAATTGTCAGCACAGTCTGATGTGGGGTTTGAACTCACAAACCATGAGATCACGACCTGAGCCAAAGTCGGACATTCAACCGACTGAGCCACGCAGACGCCCCAGTAGGAACTGAATTTACTTTCCTATCTTAAACAACTTGAAAATGGGATATAATTTATGGAAGAATTATTTTAAGACATCTTAAAGAATAGAGGCACTGATGAAAATGTGATTGTTTAACAGAGATGGCAATTTGGGCTATGTTTATTTGGAAGTGACATTAGGTAATCCAAATAAGAGTGTTATGCAGGAAGCTAGAGATCATATGACAGGCTGAGTATGAAAACTTAGAAGGGAATCATCCCTACTGAAGTGGGAAGGGCACTTCTCCAAGGTTCCTATCTTTTATTAAGAAAAAAAAAACAAAGTCAAGATAATCTTTTCATGTTATATTTTTCACTTCAGGTTTTTTGAAAATTTTTGAGGGCTTATACACTCAAATGACATACAGATTATTAATTTTTAAAATTTTTATACCACTTTGCTTTTAGCACTATTCTTTGTTCTCTTTCTTACAAGGAAGATAGGTTAACTTTCTCCCCCAACATCCAACAACTCTCATTCTTGTTTTTTTTTTAATTTTTAAGGTATTTATTTATTTTTGAGAGAGAGTGAGACAGAATGCAAGCAGCGGAGGGGCAGAGAGAGAGAGGGAGACACAGACTCTGAAGCAAGCTCCAGACTCTGAGCTGTCAGCACAGAGCCTGACGTGGGGCTCGAACTCACAAACTGCAAGATCATGACCTGAGCCAAAGTCAGACGCTTAACCCACTGAGCCACCCAAGTGCCCCATCACCAACTCATTCTTGTAATATTGAATAATACTGAGAAACTCTCAGAAGTGGAACAGAGTAAGAAAGCTCCAAACCATATAAAAGTATATCAAAGTTAGTATGTTTTCAAGATGGTATGTCAGGTCAGTGGCAACCTGAGACCGGGAGAAGTGACAGGTTGATCATTGCATGAAGGAGTCCACCGAAAAGATCCATTGGCCACTGGTTGCACATGGTTGCCTTTCTTTACAAAAATCTTCTCTAAAGTTTATTTTTGTCATTATAAGATAGACTTCCAAGTCAAAATATTTTTAGATTAAAGTTGCATATTGATGATAATTCATTTTAAGATGTCAGTTATTTCAAAGATAAGTCATTTCCCCAGATTGACAGTTTTTATTGCACAAAAACACAATTATTTGCCAATTTTAACAGTATTTTCTTTTAACAACTTAGCTGAGTTTTCTGCATGTCAGGGTTCATGCTGAATCTTGTTTCCCAGTTACATTTAATCTTTGGTTCTACATTTTCTTTATTGGTTTAGTTTATTGGTTAGTCCAACTTGCTCATAATGACTCCATCAAGAGTCAGTTACCTTCTGGGCAAAATGGCTTTGTTAAATTTCTTCACTATGTAAATTGTTTCTCTATCTCCAAACTACACATCTTATAAAATTTGCCTTCATAGAAGGGATAAAGGAGGAACATTTGGATTAATCTATGTATAATAAAAGATAGCCCAAAGTGCTCTATTATGCCAGTGGGCCAATAGCATCATCTTGGTATTAAAAGGATGATCAGGGATACTGGGTAGCTCAGTCATTTAAGCATCCAACTTTTGATTTTGACTTGGGTCATGATCCCATTGTTGTGAGATCGAGCCCCGCATTGGTGGAGCCTGCTTAAGATTCTCTTTTTCACTCTCTGTCTCTGTTTCTCCTTGCTTGGGTTTTCTCTCTTAATCTTTCTCAAAGGAAAAAATAATAATAATAATAAAGCAAATAAAAGATCAGTTTAGAGCCTGATGTGGGGCTCGATCTCTTGAACCATGAGATCATGACCTGAGCGGAAGTCAAGAGTTGTATGCTTAACTGACTGAGCCACCCAGGTGCCCCTCATTGTTTTTATTGAGGCATAATTGACATGTAACATAATAGTTTTAGGTGTACAACATAATGATTTGTTATCTGTATATATTGTGAAATGATAACCATGATAAGTCTAGCTAACATCGTCACCATGCATGGTTACAAAACTTTTTTGTGTGTGCTGAGAACTTTTAAGATCTATTGTCAGCAACTTTCAAATATGCAATATAGTATTATTGACTATAGTCAGCAGTTATTGGGTATTTGCTGTGTATCTAGGTGGGTGCCTCCCATATTGTAAATTTGTGGTAGTGCTTTTGAGATAAGAAGTTGTTCACAGCAAACTTGAGATTTCCAAACATTGTACTCTGCATTTGCTTGACTACTTTTAAGAGAAGAGACCAGTATTTTCTTTGGCTATTTGAAATGAATTGTACTTACTAGTTAAAACAGTGAAAAGAGATTTCTTATTCCTTTGTTCCTTTGTTTCTTCCTTCATTTTTGTTTGTTCTTTTTGTTAACAGCTTTATTGAAATATAATGAAATTCCATACAATTCGAAGAGATTGCTTACATACTAACCCACTCCTGTTTCTTTTTCTGTTTATTTGATTAATTTTTTGTGTAGTAAATTCATTTCTTGGTGTATTAGGGCTGCTATAACAAAATACTACAGACTGACTTCTATATAGGGTGACTTACAAACGTTTCTCACAGTTCTGGAGGTTAGAAGTTCAAGATCAGGGTGCCAGCATTGCTAGGAGAAGGTCCTTTTGCTATCATAGACTTCCTGTATTCTCAGATGACTGAAAAAGGGTCAAGGAAGAGCTCTTGGGTCTCTCTTATAAAGGCACTAATCTCATTCATGAGGCTTCTTATGACCTAATTAACTCCCAAAGGCTCTGTTTCTTAATACTGTTACTTTAGGGGTTAGTATTTCAACATATAAATTTGAGGGGGACACATTCAGACCATAGCAGATTCATATGTGCATTTTGTGTTTTATGCTTATGCTATAGAAATTGAAGATGATGTCAGTGACTATCTTCTGTTAACTCAAATAATTTCTTTAAATATTTTGGAAAATAAAGATAACCCTATTAAAAATAGGCAAAATGTAACGAGCAGTTCACTAAATAGAACTGGATGATCAATAAACACATGAAAAAGTGTTTAACTCTTCTAGTAATTAATAAAATGGAAATTTGAAAGCTCTCCAAAATACTAATTTTTAAAATCAAAATATGTAAACATAATTTTATTTTAATTTAGTTTTTACGTTTATTTTTGAGAGAGAGAAAGAATGCATGCACACAGGCAAGGGAGGGGCAGAGAAAGACAGTGAGACACAGAATCTGAAGCAGGCTCCAGGCTCTAAGCTGTCAGTGCAGAGCCCAATGCAGAGTTCGAACTCACTAGCCGTGAGATCATGACCTGAGCCAAAGTCGGACACTTAACCAACTGAGCTACCCAGGTGCCCCGTGCACATAATTTTAAAAATTAGAATCATACTAAAAGATGAACAAGAGAAACCGTTGCTCTTTGCTTTTCCATCTCCCTTCTCAGGCAACCACTTTCAACTTTTGCTTGCTTCTGAGCAGTTTTTCTTTCCTTGAATAGAAGGCTGATTTCATTTTCTCTCAGTTTGATATGGTTGGTATGTTTGCCTGTTGCTTAAGACAGCTTCTTCTAGGACCTTGAACTGGATCAAATTGTCTAGTATTAATGGAATACAGTAACTGGTAAATGCCAAAATGCTCTGAACATGAACATTAATTTTTTTTTAATGAAACTTTTTAGATTTTTTAGAAAAAGAACTATTGTATTACTTAAACTGGAACCTGAATTAATGTATTTCCTGAAGTAGTTAGTCTGGAACCAAATCAGAACATCAAATTCTTTTCCAAAGTGTATCAGTATTTCATCATTTAGTTTCAAGTTCCTCCTGCTTTTGCATCTCCAGTTGCAGCTTTTACATTTTTAAACAGGATAAGTAGTCTTAAGTTGTGACCTATTTCATGACACACTCACAAAATCTTTCTACCCTGACATTATTCTCATTGTATATTTCAGTGATTAAATCTTAAATCAGATTAATTTTCTTACCCAGCCTTTGATTATCCTCAGGACTCATATTTTGATTAGTTTCTAGTGAATTTTTAAAAAAATGTTTGTTTATTTTTGAGAGAGAGAAAGATAGAGACAGAGAGAGGGAGGCAGAAGATCTGAAGCAGGCTCTGCATTAACAGCAGAGAGCCCGATTCAGGGCTTGAACTCATGAACCGTGAGATCAATATCTGAGCCAAAGTCAGACCCTTAACCAACTGAGCCACCCAACAGGTGCCCCTCCAGTGAATTTTAAATAAAAATTCTCACTACCATTTGTCTTTGAGCAGTGTACCTTCTCTGTTAATGAATTCTAGAGAGAAATCTTCCTCTGAAAGGATGCTATCTTTTGTTTCCTTTTTACATTATCTGGTATGCCTCTTCCCTATTAAATGTCTTTCCCTCAGTTGAAGGTTTTATATCATTTATTTATTTATTTAAAAAAAATTTTTTTAATGTTTATTTTAGAGAGAGAGAGATGGGCTGTGAGGGGGAGCAGGGCAGAGAGAGAGGAAGACAGAATCTGAAACAGGCTCCAGGCTCCTAGCTGTCAGCATAGAGCCCAACGTGGGGGTTAAACCCATGAACCCTGAAATCATGACCTGAGCCAAAGTTGGATGCTTAACTGACTGAGCCATCCATCCAGGTTCCCCAGTTTCATATCATTTGTTAAACTCATTCAATTTTTCAGTAAGCTTTATTGCCAGGAAACCTAACCTAGTGTCCAAGTGCTTCTTGAGCTGCTTTTGAATTTTATTTCTTTAATAGCAAAAACCCCAATGTGTGATGATTAAAATTTATTTTGCTTTAGTTTGACAAGGAGAATTTTTAAAAATTATGACTTTTTTTTTTTTATCATTACAGGTTTTTTGTTTTAAACAATGAAGCTGGGTTATTGGAGTACTTTGTGAATGAACAGTCTAGAAATCAAAAACCCAGAGGTACACTGCAGCTTGCAGGAGCTGTAATATCACCTAGTGATGAGGACTCTCACACTTTCACTGTAAATGCTGCCAGTGGGGAACAGTATAAACTCAGAGGTATGATTGAGATATGAGAATTAATAGTGTTACTTTCTTCTTCCCTTGAGAAGTTAATGTACTTCCCTGCTTTCATTTGGGTTTTGGAAATAGAAGCTACTGTCGTCGATGATGTAGGTATAACATCCAAAAATCTTAGAATTGCTACAAGAATTTATGAAATCTATTTTAATAAATAACTTTTTTCAAGCGGCAGAATGAACAAGTGTGTTTATCATTGGCTCCTGTAAAATATTGTGTACGCAAAACCCTGATTACTGAAAAATTGAAAAACATAGGCTTCTCTAAATAATATATTTTTTTAAAGTTTATTTATTTCAAGAGAGAGTGAGAGCATGAGCAGGACAGGGGCAGAGAGAGAAGGAGAGAGAGAATCCCAAGCACTGTCAGTGCAGAGCCTAACGTGGGGCTCGAACTCACAAACTATGAGATGATGACCTGAGCTTAAGTCAAATGCATAACCGACTGAGCCACCCAGGCACCCCTCTAATTGATATTTTTTATGTTTGCCATGGATTTGTATTTAACCCCTTTTCTTGATTTGGTTTGCATGCCCTCTTTGAGGTTTTTAGTAACTAATACACAAAAGTTGGGATTTATTAAAATGTTCATATTTATTTAAAAAATATAATTTTTGTTTAGATAAATTTAATTTGTGTTTTTTATTTAATACACATAATCCTAACTGAGCATGCTGCAAGAGATATGAAAATATCTAATACATATCAGATGCTTAATAAAAGTTATTTTTCTAAATAAGAGTGTATTTTTATGAGAAACTTAAGACATGTCAAGTCTCATATCCCTGTCTAGGTGCATGTAATTTATCCTCCTCCTGAAATATCTGCATCACATCCAGCTACTGTATTACATAACAAAATTGATGCTTGGGCCTTTTTCCTCCCTCCCTGCTACATTTGCTCTGGGGAGAGTAGGACCAATCCCTAGTTTTAAATTATCTGTTCTTCATGCTGTAGACAATTAATTATTCCAAAAATAAATACAAAAGTGAATAACGTTCAGATTCTTTTTATCAGCCACAGATGCTAAAGAGCGACAACATTGGGTTAGCAGACTTCAGTTATGTACACAGCATCACACTGAAGCTATTGGAAAGGTATGTGGATTTCATATACGACATTAATGCACAAAAATGGGGAAAAGAATGTCTTGTATTTTTTTTTATGTCTTTAAATTGTGGGACTATTCACATACCATAAAATTTACCCTTTAAAAAGTTTTTAGTGTTTGTTTATTTTGAGAGAAGAGACACAGTGTGCACTGTCTCTATGCTAGTAGAGGAGGAGCAGAGAGAGAGGGAGACACAGGATCTGCAGCAGGCTCTGTGCTGTCAGCACAGAGCCTGACGCGGGGCCTGACTCAGAAACCGGGAGATCATGACCTGAGCCGAAGTTGGATGCTTAACCCACTGAGCCACCCAGGAGCCCCTAAAATTTGCCCTTTAAAGTGTACAGTTCTGTTGGTTTTAATAAATTCACAAGATTGTACAACCATCGCAACTACCTAGTTCCCATGACCTTCCAAAAACCCACATCCATGAGCAGTCACTCTCTGTTCTCCCCTTTCCAAGCTCCTGGCAAACACTAATCCATTTTCTGTTTCTATGGATTTGTCCATTCTGGGCCTTTTATACAGATAGAATCATACAGTATGTGTTTTTTTGTGTCTGGCTTCTCATACTTTACATAATATTTTTTAGAGTTAGAAAACAAATTTTATTGGACACCCAAATGGCCCAGCTGGTTAAGCATCTACCTCTTGATTTTGGCTCAGGTCATGATCTCATGGTTCATGATTTATAGTCCCTCATTGAGTTCCATGCTGACAGTGGGGTATCTGCTTGGGATTCTCTCTCTCCCTCTGCCCCTCCCCCACTTGCTTTCTCTGTCTCTCAAAAATAAATAAATAAATTTTAAAAAATTTAAAAATTAAAAAAAAGAAAACAAATTTTATTGTATGTTTACTTCTACTTCTTTTTTTTTTATGTTTATTTATTTATTTAGAGAGAAAAAGAGTGCAAGTGGGGTAGAGGCAGAAAGAGAGGGAAAGAGAGAGAATTCCAAGCATAAGACTCTATGCTTAGCACAGAGCTTGATGTGGGGCTTGATCTCTCAAAACCATGAGATCATGACCTGAGCCAAAATCAAGAGTTGAATGCTCAACCAACTGAGCCACCCAGGCGTCCCCAGTTCTGTTTGTCCCTTAGTTTTTTATATACACCTAATGCTTTCAAGGTTCTTTCATGTCATTGCATGTATCATATTTTATTCCTTTATATGGCCAAATAATATTCCATTGTATGGATACACCACATATTGTTTATCCAGTCATCAGTTGGTGGGCATTTGAGTTGTTTCCATTTTGTGGCTATTATGAATAACATTTGTGTATAGGTTTTTGTGAGAACACATGATTTTAGTGAGGTGTATATTTAGCAGTGGATTCACTGGGGCATGTGGTGATTCCCTGTTTAACTTTTTGAGGAACCACCAAACTGTTTTTCAGAGTGGCTGAACCATTTCACATTCTCACCAGCAATGTATAAGGGTTTCAGTTTTTCCACATACTCACCAATACTTGTTATTGCCCCTTCTTTTTTTTTTTTTAATTGTAATAGCATCTTGGTATATGTGAAGTAAAATCTCACTGTAGTTTTTTATTTCATTTCCCTAATGACTAATAGTTTTGAACATCTTTCCATGTGTTATTGATCATTTGTATATCTTCTTTGGAATGGTTTTTGTTTTTTTAAGATGGACAGATTGGTCTTAGTACTTGAAATCTGAGGTTGGAGAACTCTATAAAGTAACAGCTAAGCAGCATAGTTAAAGGATTCCTTACGTAGGTAATAGCTTGACTTAAAAAAGATTTTTTTTCCCAGTGTTTTTTTCTTTCCATAAATAAATTGTAAAAAGTTGTTTGTGATTTAGGCCTACTGCCCAGTCATCACAAGGGCTTTACTCATACTACAAGATTGCAATCATTGGCAGTGATCAGAAAGTAGTAGCTTATTCCGAAGATGCTTGCATACTACATTAGAAAATGTATTATATTGAATATTGCTGAGTACATTTTGCTTCACTCAGTGTGTTTACAAATCTGAAATTAGAAGTTTCTTGTTCTATATTTGTAAAATGTGAAAAAATATTCTTGACAGTACAAACCTGGAATTAATTTTCTAAATAAATTATAAGTTTACTTTTGGATGTGTCAGATGTTTAAACTTTGGGTGTCTTAAATTTTATCATTTTCAAAAAGGTTCCTATAGTCAATTCTGAGGTTAATTTGACTTTTAAAACCGTTCACATGTAAGCCTAAAGTATATATAGTAGGTGAAGATTAACCTAAAATTTTTGAAAATGAATGATTTTCTTTGTCTAATAGAATAATCCTCCTCTGAAATCACGGAGCTTCTCACTTGCATCTAGTGGTAATTCTCCTGTATCCCAAAGGAGACCAAGTCAAAATGCCATTTCTTTTTTTAATGTTGGACATTCCAAACTACAATCAGTGAACAAAAGAGCTCATTTACCTCCAGACCATCTTGTGGAAGTCAGAGAAGTAAGTATGAATTGAAGTCAAGTAAAAATGCACAAAATAATATAGCTTGCTTGGTTTTGTCACAAAATAAATTGAATCCTGTTTGTGTCTTCTGGGGCACTCAAATGTTTTGTCTACTATGCTGAGATAATTTTTAAGTCATAAAGATTCCCTGATTATAGGTGATGTCCTGAGTTTCTTTACTATTTCCTGTGTACCCTTACTTTCCAGTCTTTATCTTTTATTACTCCAGTAAAAGTACAAAGTCCTTTGATGTAACATTTATAATCAAAATCGTTTTAAATCTATTGGGAAGACTATATGGCCAAACAAGTGACTTTAAAAAAAAAGAACAAGTACACAATTTCAAACAAACACAAAAATAGAATAGTTGAATCCTTATGTTACCTTTTTCCACCATTTCCCTCTTTCAAAGAGTACCAAATAATTCTAGTTAATAAAAGATGTAGTTGTTAGGTTCTAAATATTCCTGAGTTAAATTTGGTAGAGCTATTAGGTGTCTGTGTAGTGAGTGATTGGAGAGTAGAAGAATATTTTAATATCTTTTTAAGATAATTGTGGCTATTCTTTGGTCCTGCATGAAAAGTTGACAGTAGCAGTTTCTTAAATGTTACGTGCAATGTGGAATCTAATATATATCCATGAAATTTTCCTCTTCTGCTACATGAAAATCTATTGGATTGTCTTGCGCTTTGAAAGTATCTTTAATCTCTGCATAATTTTGTACGCTATGCAGTAGTCATTTGGAAAATACTGTCTCACAGAGTTATGCAGGTCTTGCAAATGTTTATCTATCTTAATCATACAATATCAAAAATTCCCATTCATTAATGTCCTCACTGATCTCATTAGAAAAGGCTTTCAATGTTTGGAAGTTGCCAAGTTTATGGTAACAAATAAAGGTTTTCCAAAATTCTTTTCATTTTAAATCTCAGATTTTAAAATTGATAGTAAATATTGGCTTTTCTTGAAGTGACAGGTTTATTTTCTTTAATTTTTAGGAAATGTCTACCACATACCTCCAAGTGTGAATATCTGTAGTTTCTAATAGTCATTCTGTAAAGAAAAAAAAACACTCCTGTGTTTCTCCTATGCTATACTATAACGCTCTACACTTATGTACTTTGCTCACCAAATGTATGGGGTCACCACCACCACCAAGCAATTCTCTAATTCTCTGTGGACACCAGCTGTGTGTTCTATAATTTAATTCAATTTCAACATTATAAATAACTCAGGGAGAGATAGATGTAAGAGATGCACAGGGCCAGATATGGGGGAAAGGGCATGGAAGCTCTACCCTCCTAGTACTTCCAAGTGTTCACCAACCAGAAGCTCTCTGAGCTTCCTCCTGTTGGGTTTTTTTATGGAGGCTTCATTAGGTAGGTATGATTGACTGAATCACTGACTGTTGGTAATTTATTCATCCTCCAGCCTCTTCTCCCTAGAGGTTGGGGATGGGGCTGAACATATATATCAATATTTATATATTGGTTGGCAAATATATGAGTGTAATTGTTCGGTCATAAATTATAATTTTCTAACTATATATAGATCTATTTTAAAGTTTATTTATTTTGAGAGAGGAAGAGAGAAAGAGACTAGGTGAGAGGCAGAGAGAGAAGGCAAGAGAATCCGAAGCATTCTCCAGGCTGTCAGTACAGAGCCCAGATGGGGTTCGGTCTCATAAACCATGAGATTATGACCTGAGCTGAAATCAAGAGTCAGACACTTAACCAGCTGAGCCACCCAGGTGCCCCTAACTCTGTATATTTAGTAAATATTGCCAAACCGTTGGCCAAAGTGGTTGCACTTATTCATAAGTTTGGATTACTGGAAGTTAGTCCTAAAATGTATTTGTGAAACATACACACAAAGCACACATATATATGCATGTGTAAATGTGTACATATGGATATCTTCATAAACATACTTTTCATTTAAAACCTTTTTATATGGATATAAATTCATAAATTCCTTCATATGGATGAATGTTTGAGCCATTACTGTGACATATGTTTTCATGGGCTATATCATGTATGACACACTGGGTTTTTTGGTGGGATATTTGCATCTCTCTTTAAGCCCTCTGATGAACTGTATTAAAAGTCATCTGGAGAGGTACCTGGGGAGGTCAGTTGGTTAAGCGTCCAACTCTTGATCTTGGCTCAAGTCATGATCTCACGGTTGTAAGTTCAGGCTCCACGTCGGGGCTTTACGCTGATGGCACAGAGCTTGCTTGGGATTCTGTCTCTCTGCCCCTCCCCCACTTATTCTCTCTCTCCTTCCCTCTCTCTCTCTCTCCCTCCCTCTCTCTCCTCCCCCCAAAATGAATAAATTAAAAAAATTATCTGAAACAGAGCCTCTGAAAGCTGAGTCTCTCCACGTTTCTATGTGAATTAAAATAGTGTTTAAAAGATAGGCAGTCTGAGAACCTTCTGCTCACAATTGAGTAATTAAGCATAGTACATTCAGTAAAGTAATTAAGCATAATAAATTCAGCTTTCATTTAAAAATATTGGGTTGCTTATCAATCATTGTTATTCTATTGGCTCTGTCAGGAAAAGTGGACAGAGCTCTTGATCAAAGCAGTATTAAATTCTTTTAACCTGAAAAGCTTATATACAGCACTTGCTTCACTGTCAGGCTAATGGGACCAAAAGGTTAGATTAAGAGAAAAGGAAGCAGGGAAACCATCATGCTCTCAGTGTAGGTTCAATTTGAGCCTGACCAGAGGTACTGACAAGAAAGAGCTTAAGAGCCCAGACTGGGAACTAATTTTACTTTGTAATGGTATATTTAATGATGTTATTGAAGATGATCCAGAATGTTTTTTTGATGGCTTGTACAAATGTATACTGTTAATAAAAGGCTTGTTAAGGCTTTTGAGCTTTGTTGCTTCCAAAGAAAAAGTGCAGCTGCCAGAGGTCCTCATCTTTAGCACCATTGCACTATTAAGTGCTCACTAATTGAGAATAGCCAAACTTAAAATAGATTTGTAAGCCTAATATAAGCCATAAAAGGCTCAGAAGCTGAATATGGTAATTAAAATGGAAACTGTATATGTGATACAACAGAAATCATGAGTGGGACACACGGAACTGTTGTTTCCCTTAGATGATGTCTCACGCTGAAGGACAACAAAGAGACTTAATTAGGCGAATTGAATGCCTTCCTGCTTCTGGCCATCTTAGTTCCTTGGACCAGGATCTCTTAATGCTCAAAGCTACTTCCATGGCGACTATGAACTGCTTAAACGACTGCTTTCATATTCTGCAGTTACAGCACGCCTCACATCAGAAGGGCTCACTGTCTTCAGGTAAGTTGTAGATTAAAAGTAGGACTTAACATTAAGAGCCTATATGTGGAAAGATTGCATTTGTTCTCACTCCTAAAAAGTCTTAATAAAAAAATTAAAAAAAAGAAAGGAAACCAGGGAGCCTCTTGGTTTTTAATTATCACATTAATGTTAATGAAAATCTTATTGTGGCCTTTTTCAAATCTAAAATGATTATAGGCCTAATGTGTAGTATAATTGAATATCACTTTGGAGACCTCAACTCTACATGTTGAAAATTGAACTCAAAACCCATATCTCCTACATTTCTGTTAAAATTGGTGGCATCATTATTTATCCAATTGACCTTAGTAGAAATATTGGGATCATTTCTTAACTTTTGGTTTAGTCCACAGTTCATTATATCCATATTGAGATATGGATACTAAAGTCTGTCAGTCACTTATCAGTTTGAAAAAGAAGGTGTACATGTAGCATTTGAGAGCACTTATTTGTTGAAATTAATCAGCTGGGGAAAATAATGTTACTGCATGGGCGGACAAAACATGAGGTTTTCTACTAAATGAGATGAATAAACTCATCACATTTTTCTTTATTGAGATATAATTGACATAACATTGTGTAGGTTTAAAGTAGACAGCATGTTGATTTGATACATACACATATTGCAGCATGATTACCATGGAAGCCTACACCTCAATCATATTACATAATTAACACTTTTGTGGTGAAAACATTTAGGATCTTGTCACTTAGCAACTTTGAAGTATATGATACGACATTTTGACTATAATCACTATGGTGTGCATTAGATCTCCAGAATATATTCATTTTCTCGTTGCAAGTTTGTACCCTTTAACAACGTATCCCCAATTCCTCCATCTGCATCACACTGTTTTAATAGTAGTAACTTAGTTGTTTTCTGACCCAACTAACTCCCCTTGTGGAAGAAGGATAGTTTATATAGATATGGAGTCTGCCCAGGAAAAATTTACCATAGTCAGATCTTGATGTGGATATAATATGACCTCCTTTTTCAAGTGTATGGCTACCTAAATCAATATTTCAAGCTAACAAACTGTGTTTAATGTCAGTTGTGGGCATAGGTCAGGGCAGTATTATACAGGCCAGTAAGCTATGTATGTTTCCCTTAAGAAACTCCTAGTTCACTTAGGGAAGAACAGGTAAATACTTAAGTGTAATATGGAAAGTGTCACTTACGATGGGAACAAAATGCTTAGGGAGAGTATATAAATGGACCAATACTTCNATGAGGAGGGATGCTGAACATCGTTTCATGTGTCTGTTGGCCATCTGGATGTCCTCTTTGGAGAAGTGTCTGTTCATATCTTCTGCCCATAAATGGACCAATACTTCTGACAGAAAAAGGTCTGGGAAATGCCTAGAAAATAATTAGCTTAGGGGTAGAGAGAGATGGGGGTGTGTTCCAAAGAGATAAGATAACCTAAGTTGTGAGTTGTAAACAGGCACTGGGGCCATGGAAGAATTGTAAGTAGTCCAATAAAAATTTTCTTCTATAGCGAAGCAACACACATTCATTATAAAAGATTTTAGGAACTATTATACAATTGAAAAAGAAACAAATCCTGCATTATCCTATCAACTAGAAACTGTCACTGTTAATGTTAGTACATACCCCACCAGGTTTTCTCTCCCTCTTAGTTTTTGTTTTACCCTGTTGTTATTAGAAAATATATATTTTTATCTTGTACTTTCCACTTAATATTAAGTATATTTTCCAGTTTATGTTATGCTTTTGGTAAACATAATTTTTATTGACTGCATTATGTTCCTTTGAAAGGATAGATCTTTGGTTTACTTAACTGTTCTGTGTTGAACATGGGATGAGTTACTTTGAGCTATGAAATTTGGGTTAATTCTAGTGTTAGTAATAATAATGTTGTTAGGGATATGAAAGTTTATTTCCAGTTATTGTATGTAATTTTTGCAAAGCACATTAAGTAGCCCAGTGCTATATACTAGATACTTAATACTTGAATAATTAAATACTATATAATTTTTTAATTCTTAGAAATTTCATTTGTATATTTTAATGAACAGTTCTATTTTTAAATGATTGCTTCGTGATTAGTGAAGCATGTGCAATATAAATTCACATTTTTTAAAGTTTATTTATTTTGAGAGAGTGGGGAAGGGGCAGAGAGAGATGGTGAGAGAATTCCAAGCAGGCTCCATGCTGACACAGCACAGAGCCAGCTGCGGGGCTTGAACCCATGAACCATAAGAACATGACCTGGGCCAAAATCAAGAGCTGGGTGTTCAACTGACTGAGCCTTCCAGGCGCCCCTAAATTTGCATTTTTAAATTAACAAATGAAACAGACTGAACTTTACAGAAGTGTTTAAAAGTTGTTCTCCCTCATTACTATGTTTTAGAGAATGGATTTGTGGGTATGTGGTGGAATTGATTAACTAGTATTGGTATTTCTTACCATAAATGGTCATGTTTTCCAAATTAGGTCCATAAAATTTATTCTTTAGTCACTTGATAATAAAAGTATAACTGTGGAAAGAAAAACTGAATTACTTTTTCTCTCAAATTTTGAGATAACACAAGAAATTAAATCTAAGTTTAAATTATTGTTTAGTCCCATAAGGTCTTACTGTATGCTATCCCAAGGATCATTGATTTAGAGGGGTCCTGAGATCAGATGATTGGTTTGATAAAGAGTATTGTGGTTTCCAATCAGTTGAACAATCTCTTATTTTTTAGTTTTAATATATATATATTTTTTATTTAAAAGTTTTGTTAATGTTTGTTTTTGAGACAGAGAGAAAATGTGCGAGTGAGCATGAGAGGGAGAGGGGCAGAGAGAGAAAAAGACACAGAATCCTTGGCAGGCTCCAGGCTCTTAGCTGTCAGCTTAGAGCCTGACACGGGGCTTGAATCCACAAACCATGAGATCATGACCCGACCTGGAGTCGGACACTTAACTGACTCAGCCACCCAAGTGCCCATTTAATATATTGTTTTAAGTTTTATTTATTTTCAGAGAGAGGGACAGAGAAAGAGCGTGGGGAAGGGGCAGAGAGAAGGGATAGAGAGAGAATCCCAAGCAGGCTCTGCACTGTCAGCACAGAGCTCAATGTATCAGGGCTCAAACTCATGAACCATGAGATCATGACCTGAGCCGAAGTCAGATGCTTAACCAACTCAGCCACCCAGGTGCCTCTGGTTGAGCAGTCAGATCTCTTATATTTTGTGTTTGTGTGCATTTTATGTTTATAAGTAAAGACATCTAGAAATTGATATTAAGAATAAACATTTCACAGGTCCCTGGATGACTCAGTCAGGTAAGCATCAGACTCTTGATTTCAGCTCAGGTCATGATCTCTCGGTTCATGGGACAAAGCCCCGCATCAGGCTCTGTACTGAGTGAAGCCTGCTTTGGATTCTCTCCTCTCTCTGCTCCTCCCCTGCTCACACTCTATCTCTCTGTCTCTCTCTCTCAAACTAAATAAATAAACATTTTAGAAAAAGAATAAACAATTTAATGTAGGAGCAAAACGTTTTCATCTCTTTGAAATTTTGAAACTGGCCCCTTGAACTCACCCAGGGCATTCCCCCAGTCATGAGTCCTCCCCAGCGCCAAATGAGGTAACTGAGTGGCAAGGCAGGATGCTCTGGTAGCCTAGTAGGTACAGGTAATTTATTCCTGTACTGAAGTCTGGCATTTGATTATAGACCAAGTAAATTCCCTCGTGTTTGTAATTTCTGCTGTGATAGTCTGAGCATCCCTTACTGTAGGGCTCTAATAATCAAGCTTCTGTGAAACCTAGATCAGCCTCTGAAATCAAATGGAACATTTTCCATTATTGATTAGGCATAGAATCCACTTTGTTAAACTAGTTGAGGGTAATAAGAGACATTTGAGTCATTAATTGAGAAGATGACAGGTCTCTAAATGTGACCTCTGTCTTTCCCTGGGTCAGCTATTATTTATTCAGTAGGAGAGACTTTCAGTTTAAAAGTATATGGACCTTTTTTATATGGCTGAAAAAAAGAGGAATGGATATATATTTGCAATACTTATATTAGATCAAGGTGGTTATCTTGAATGGTTAGAAAATTTCTACTGAAATAAGGTTCAGTCCCAAAATGAAGAAAATGTTCCTGTTTGATGCTCCCAGGCTCCTCCTGTAATTATGACTCCCTAAATCCTAATGCAGTTAGGTATTTTTTACAGCAAGGGTAGCAAATCAACTATGAAGGGTAGGAATACATTATGATTTAAGGATTTGCCCCAGAAGAAGTTCAGTCCTATTTGGGGCTGATTCTTTTAAAAGGTATCTGATTTCAAGTTGCAAGCCTCTCTGTGGTAAAATACCCAATCATGGTGCTCATGCTAATGAGATACAAGTGGCCACTTTGCAGAGTGTCTTTCTTAACAGGTTGAATTGTTTTAGTCTTGTGGGCTCAAAACAAAATTGTTTAATAAAATCCACATCTGCTGAACTTTCCAGATTATGAGCAAGTTTCAGCGAAAGTTTTCTCTTACTTCATCAGGAACGACAATCGAGTGGTTAGAACCAAAGATACCTTTATCAAACCACTATAAAAATGGAGCTGACCAGCCTTTTGGAACGGAGCAAAGTAAACCAGTGGCAGTCCCAGAAGAACAGTGTGTTGAGGAATCTGGACCATTACTAAGGGTAAGGTAATGTGAAAATACGGTTTTGATGTAAACACTAGGAATCAATGAAAAGGTTCAGGTCTCTTTTCATTGTCAGGGCGTGCAAGTCATCCTAACACCAGAGTAACATTCTTTCAGACTTTAGACATTGTGTTTCTACTTAAAACTACATTGGCTTTAAAGAGGTCTGTTGTATAATACTTGTTCATGTGGTGTTTTGCAGGTTAAATTATGTGCCTTTTTTAGTTTGGACTCACTTTTGCTTGATAAAAAATATTTAAAAATTGCAATTTGCATTTTTTTATTTTTCTAGATAATAACTTTTATTATTATATGATATTTCTCTGTTACATTTCTTACTCCATTATCTTAACATTATTTACTAGATGCTTACTATTAAGTCTACAAGTTTAAAAGTTTACTATTAAGTCCTTTTGTTATAAGCACTTTGCCAAACCAGCTTTTTTCAAGTGTTACTCTACTTAAAATAGCACAGTCCCAGGGTTTTATAATATTTTTATAAAGCATTATTCATTCCACATTCTCAGAAGCTAAAGAATGTCTTATTCTAGTCATAGTTCCACCACTGTAGCAAATCATATTGGTCTTTTTGCCTTTTGTGTTCATATCTCTTATTTTTATGGTTATCATAATTACATAGATAGTTTTATTTTAAGCTCTTTTTACTTGATACTTCCCATAAGCATTTTTTTCTGGCCTATATAATTAAAATTTTAAAGGTTGAAGTAGGCCTTTAAATATCTAGCCTCTGTTATTTTTTGTTATTATAAATAGCACTAAATCATCTCGTCTACTTTTTTCTCTCTCCTCTTTATTTAGGTTATTTCTTTAGGTTATATTCCCAAGTAGAATTACTGAGTCAAGAATAATGAACAGCTTATGGTTATTTATATACTAGCAAATTACTTCTCAAAAGAAGAACATAACACAGAAACTCCCAAAATTGGCCACGGCCTTGGCTTAATGAAGTGGACAATGGTAGCAGTGTGGGTGGGAGAGAAGAAAAAGAAGTATGGAATGCTTTGTGACCATTTCTAGAGTCCAGCAGTTGGTCTTTATTAAGCTATCCAGTGTATAACAAGTCCAAAGTTAGAAGTTAAGAGGAGACACAAAAAATTGAAAACATAGTTCTTTCACTCAAGAGATTTATAATCTACTTGGAGTCGCAATTACATATAGACTGAAACAAGGAGAGGAGAACATGAGGCAGCATTTTCCCCCCATCTTAATTGATGTGGTTTAGGCTATCAGGATATGGACATTCAGAGAAAGAAGAGAAGTGTATTGAATAGAGTGGAGGGGAATGCTTTGGAAAGAAAGTAGAATTAGAATCAGGCTTTGAAAGAAGACAGGATTTGAAGAGAAGAGGAGTAGTAGGGGATCTTGAGATGGAGGAATAACAGGAGCAGGGATGCTAAAGTACTTATGCTTATTGTGGTGAAAGCTTACCTGATGGTTTTATTTTTTTATTAAAAAAATTTTTTTTAACATATACTTATTTTTGAGAGACAGAGAAACAGAGCATGAGCAGGGAGGGGCAGAGAGAGACAGAGACACAGAACCCAAAGCAGGCTCCAGGCTCCAGGCTCCAAGCTGTCAGCACAGAGCCCAATGCGGGGCTCCAACTCATGAACTGCGAGATCATGACTTGAGCCTAAGTCAGCCGCTTAACTGACTACGCCACCCCAGCCCCCCTGCTTGATGGTTTTAAAACCAGGTCTTATCATTGACATGTGGACCAATAATTAACCACTTAGCTTCAATTTTATCATAAGGGATATTAATGTAAGATTGTTATGAACATAAAATGAATTTAGCAGAGCACCTGGTTTGTGGAAAATGATTACAAGGTGGTTGCACTTTACAAATCCAGATGGCCTTTCTTTCATGTTGTGTTCCTGGGGAGTCGTAATTCCTGGAGCCACTGTTCCATAGAATACAGTGTGAGCTGTACCTCCAAGGAACATACAAATCATGCAGGAGAATCTAGTCTTAATGTAACAGATGATAAAATCATGAGCATGGGATGTTTAAGAAGATCGGTATATGATAACGATCTAGAATTGAAGTGTGGATAGAAGGCTATGGAAGTAGAAAGGAAGACAAATGAATAGGTAATGTGCATTTCATTTAAAAAAAATTTTTTTATGTTTTATTTATTTCTGAGAGAGAGAGAGAGAGAGAGAGAGAGAGGCAGCATGAGCAGGGGAGGGTCAGAGAGAGAGGGAGACACAGAATCCGAAACAGGCTCCACGCTCTGAGCTAGCTATCAGCACAGAGCCCAATGCGGGGCTCGAACCCACAAACATGAGATCATGACCTGAGCCGAAGTCAGACACTTAACTGATTGAGCCACCCAAGTGCCCCCGTAATGTGTATTTCAAATGAAAATCAGCTGGACTTGGGATTGACTGGATGTAGGGTTGGATAAAAAATGACTCCAAGTTTGTGAGCTAGATGACTAGATAGAATTGTGGTACCATTCACAAAGTTAAGAAAATTAGGAAGCGTCTTTTGAGAGAAAAGGTTTGGTATGGTTTATGAACATGTTGAATTTTTAAAGATTATTTTTAAGGAATCTCTATGNCTTAAACACAGACACATGTATGTTCATTGAGAGCTGGGATAGAATTGTCAGCATTAGGACCAATTAGGATCTTGGGTATAAATTTCTTTTAACTAAGCTCTACACCCAATGTGGGGCTCGAATTCACAACCTTAAGATCAAGAGTTGCATGATCTACTGACTGAGCCAGCCAGGTGTCCCTGAACATGTTGAATTTTTTGTAAAAGGAGGATATATGATTTAAACATATATAAAAAGCAGTTAGAAATAATGAAACCAAAGCTTTGGAGAGAGATCAGGACTAGAAATATAATTTACAAGTGAAAATTACAAACTATAAGTCCTTTACTCCAACATATTTATTCTTCTTAATGAGAATACAAAGCATGTTGGGGATCAGGATAGAGTCGTAAGTTAAAGATGTAACTCAGAGGTGGGCAGGAGAGCATTGCTATATTTCTAACTCTTTTGAAAGAGTGAGTAGACCAGATCTATCACCTAGTGTAAGTAGAAAAAAAGTAATAGATATTATTTTTAATAACAAAAGACACTAGACTCTACTCAAGCATACCAGAATAGACCTGCATTTTCTAAAAATTTCATACATGCCTTCTCTGAAATAACAGTGTTAATACAAGCTGGAAGCAGACACATGGTAGTGGAGATTTTGCTGTCAGGTGATGGAAGAAGTAAACCCTAGTGAGAGGCCAGAATGAAGCCCATAGTTCCTTTGTGCCCAAGTCAGAAATCAGAAGGACAAAGATGGGGTTAATATGTGTTTTGTGAAATATTGGGGTTTCCCTTTGCCATGTAATCTCCAAATATTCTGAATTCCTAGAAACCCAGTAGCTGTTGCCATGGTCTGCTACCCATTCTGGGTTTGTAGGCATTTTACACATTTTAGCACATTCATTTGAATTTTGTAATGCTTTTTCCTTAAGCTTTTCTTTTATTTTTTTATGTTTATTTATTTATTTGGAGAGAGCGAGGGCACTGTCAGTACTGAGCCCAACGTGGGGCTCCATTTTGTGAACTTTGAAATACAACCTGAGCCGAAATCAAGAGTCAGACACTCAACTGACTGAGCCGCCCTGGTTCCCCTAAGCTTTTCTTTAAGAAAGACATGATGACCTCTAAGAAGAGACATTTCAAAAAGAAAAGAGAGCCTCCAAATTCTGCCATTCACACCAAGATTTAGACTCAATTAATAGAATGCCCCTTTTTTCCTTCTATTCAAATGAAGATGACTATTTTTTTAAAAACAACAAAAACTATACTCTTTTAAATAGATTTTCTACCAGGTTATCTTTTATTTCTTTAACGTTATTTTCATTAGAGGAAGTTCCAAAACACCAAGTCAACTTTGTATAATACAGTAATGTTAAGGTTATATTTGCATTATTATTCTGGGTCCTAGGTTCTGACCCTAAGTGTGATGGTACCTCTTCAGAGGGTTAGAGGACATTATTTAATCAAGACCTAATAGAGATTTTCTTAATATTTCCCAAATTATTAATTATATTTGGTATCCATATGTAGAGACGTGGATGATCAACTTTTCCCCATTACATAGTGAATAAACAGTCACAAGTGTACTTAAACTTTATTGGACTATATTTTGCAACTGATTTAGGGTAGACAACAGGAAGTACTTCCTGACAGACTTACTAGCCCTTGTAACGGGGAATTTAGAAAGCCTTTGGGATCTCTCCTTGAGTTTGTAAAAGCAGAAGCAATTCTGAAATATACAAACAATAGTTGTCTGTGTGGTCTTAACACGAGGAAATGAACTAGACTTTTAATTGAATTATGAGAATTTGAGCTGATAGTAGATTTCCTTGGTATGTAATTCTTTTTTTTTTTTTTTAATGTTTTATTTATTTCTAGGAGAGAGAGAGAGAGAGAGAGAGACAGCGTGAGCAGGGGAGGGTCAGAGAGAGAGGGAGTCACAGACTGAAACAGGCTCCGAGCAGTCAGCACAGAGCCCGACGCGGGGCTCGAACCCAAGAACCGCGAGATCATGACCTAAGCGAAGGTCGGACGCTCAACCGACTAAGCCACCCAGGCGCCCCTAGATTTCCTTGATAAAAAGGAAGAGGAAAAAGAAAAACAAAGGCGAAAGAAAGACCAGAAACCTATTATTCTTTAATTTTATTGTTGCATTTTAGATTTTGTTTTTAATAATTTTTAACATCTGAGAACATAAGTTCTTGATTTTATGCCTGATTAAGTTTGGTTTTTGCCTAGCTACCAAGAACAGATGGACTTCTTATTTAATAAGATTTGATTATATGAAGAGAAAAATCAAAGGCTGAAACATTATGAAAATCTTATTCTTTCTAAAATCTTCATAATTTAAAATCTACTATAACATCAAAGCTCTCTTGCACAAAGGTACTAAAAGGAGGTACCACTGAGAGAAATGGGATACCGCCCCTCCCCACATAAACACGAGAAGTGAACATGATAAGATTCTATAGAATTTTGGAATTTGGAACTATTACTTATTGTTTAAGCAGAAATAAATTCAATTTCTCTTAAATGATTATCTGAAACTAAGACCCTATTGAAATGAAAGTAAACCTTTTCAGTTTTTCAAGAGGTTGTTTGATTGATTGATTGAAGAGTTGTGCAGAAAACTTCTTGTCGCATTAAGACTGCAGGAACAACTATAAGGTTTCTATACCTGCACTTAGGATTCTCTTCAGCCCCCCACGTTTGTTCCTGACAGTTCCAAGAATGAGTGAATATGAAAAGATACATTATAGTAATCAGACTTGACATGTAGAGTCACTTTTCTTTTCTTTTCTTTAAATTTTTTTGTTTATTTTATTTTGAGAGAGAGACAGAGAGTGAGTGGGGGAGGGGCAGAGAGAGAGGGAGACACAGAATCTGAAGCAGGATCCAGGCTCTGAGCTGTCAGCCCAGAGCCTGACATGAGGCTCGAACCCACGGGCTATTGAGATCATGACCTGATCTGAAGTCGGATGCTTAACCGACTGAGCCACCCAGGCACCCCATACAGTCACTTTTCAACATTACCTGTATAATTTTAGCTTTAAAGAAGCTAATATTTTATTTATTTTAGATGAGACATTCTTCACTCTTTTTGAAAAACCCCATGCTTATAAAATATATGTATTTCATATATTATTTTTGTGGCAAAACCACAGTATGTTCTATGTAAATGATAATGGGTTCATTGAATGAAATCTATTCCATGGCTAGGTGATGAAGGTATATTTTTAGAAAGACTTTTGCTCCTTCTCAGATTCATTTAGGCCAAATATAAATATTTTCAAATCTGATGTATACTTTTATTCTTTTTTTTTTTTTTACTGTGAATTCTGTCCTTTGATTCGTATTCCTATCTGTTGCAAAGCTTGCTGTTAAATCTGATTTCTCTGTTGAAAAGACAGAAAACACAAAAGTCTTATTGTACAAAAAAAACAGTGACAGAAAAGAGACTTTATTCTTCATGGATATTAATAAGCACTTATAACATTAGACTTTTATTTTGTTTTACCTCAAGGAGCCTGAAGAAATAAATGCAGATGACGAGGTAGAGGATACATGTGACAACAAGGAGGATGACCTGGGAGCTGTGGAAGAGCAACGTAGTGTTATCCTACATCTCTTGTCACAGCTTAAGCTGGGCATGGACTTGACCAGAGTAAGTAATGAGATAAACTGGCTGTGGAGATCAGTAGGTCAGGATTATACCTGTAATCGTTAATGTTGTCAGGGCTTTTTATTTTTTATGAATTTGTTTTTTAGTCTCTCTTTTTTTTCCTTAAGATTTTATTTTTTAAGTAGGTTCTCCACCTGACGTGGGGCTTGAACTTACAGTCCCGAGATGTATGGACTGGGCTAGCCAGGTGCCCTGGTTTCTTAGTCTCTTGATGAAAATTTCTTATTTCATAAAAAAATATGACTTACCTTGTGCAGCAAGAAGTCATATGGCAAGTAAACACCTATTATCTTATTTCTGTACAAAAAAGAGGTCCATTGGTATATAGAACTGGAAAATTGAAAGAAAAGGATGTAATCACAGAAAATCATGAAAGGCTTTGACACTTCTATACTCTTCCCATGTTGGATAGTACATTCGGGGTGTTATCTATGATAAAGATCAGCAAACATTTTTTTTGTAACGGGTCAGATAATAAATATTTTCGTCTATGTGGACACAGGTCTCCTTTGGATAATAAGAATTTTCGGGTATGTGGACACAGCTCTGCCTTTATAGTATGAAAGCAGCCATAGATAATATATTGGACTGGGCATAGCTGTGTTGCAACAAAACTTTATTTATAAAAACAGAGGCCAGATTTTCCCCCAAGGCCATATTTTGCAGTCCTCTGGTCTGTAGCCTTGCTTACTTTATTATTTTTTTTTTATTTTTTTTTTTTTCTAGGAGAGAGAGAGAGAGAGAGAGACAGCGTGAGCAGGGGAGGGTCAGAGAGAGAAGGAGATACAGACTCTGAAATAGGCTCCAGGCTCTGAGCTGGTAGTCAGCACAGAGCCCGACGCGGGGCTCGAACCCACGAACCGCGAGATCATGACCTAAGCGAAAGTCGGACGCTTAACCGACTAAGCCACCCAGGCGCCCCTAGCCTTGCTTACTTTAAAAGTGTGGTCTGAATTAACTGATGTGGGAATTATTTGACAATGTACTCATATATCAAATCATCACAATGTACACTTTAAATATCTTAACAATTTTGTCAATTATACCTTAGTAAAACTGGAAAAAAAAACATTGCTGCCTGAAGACCAGTAACGTCACCGTTGCCTGAGAACTTTTAGAAATACAGAATCTCAGCCCCCAACCCCAAACTTAGAGGACCAGATCTACATTTTAGTAAGATCCCCATGTGGTTCATATATACATTAAAGTATGAGAAACACTAATCTATAGATTTTAATTTTGGTCCAGGCTTTTCCAGTTCCAGTTTATCTAATTAGTGTGTCTTAATTTGTTTTAGCAATCAATCTATGATGTTAATTTAAAAAGCAAATTAGGGCACCTGAGTGACTTAGTTGGTTAAGTGTCCGGCTTTGGCTTGGGTCTGGTCTCGCAGGTCATGGTTTTATGAACCACGGGTTCGTGGGTTTGAGCCCAGCATGGGGCTCGTTGCTATCAGCCTATCCCCACAGAGCCTGCTTCAGATCCTCTGTCCCCATCTCTCTGCCCCTCCCCTGCTTACACTCTCTCTCTCTCAAAAAAGAAATAAAACATTAAAAAAAACTTTTATAAAAAGCAAATGAGAGGGGCACCTGGGAGGCTCAGTCAGCCAAGCATCCCACTCTTGATTTCAACTCAGGTTGTGATCCAAGTGTCGTGGGATTGAACCCCACCTTGGGCTCCATGCTGAGCATGGAGATTACTTAAGATTCTCTCCCTCTCTCTCCTTCCACCCCTCCTTTGTGCTCTCATGTGCATGCACACTCTCTCTAAAAAAATAAAATAAAAAGCAAGTTAGATTCAAAACCCATATATGTCAAATATTACTACTACGGGATTATGTATTTTGAATTATTACTAACACTACTTTGCATTAGTATGGGATTTCAGGATTGACTTTAGGAGGTATATTTCAAATTAGGGATTTTTATGCCATTGATGGTAGTGAAAGTATAGATTAAAAGTAATCCAGGGGCGCCTGGGTGGCTCAGTAGGTTGAACATCCAACTTTGGCTTAGGTCATGATCTTGCAGTTCATGGGTTCAAGCCCCGCATCTGGCTTACTGCTGCCAGCCCAGAGCCTGCTTCATATTCTCCATCTCCTTCTCTCTCTCTGCTCTCCCACTCCCCCACTGTGTCACTCTCTCAAAAATAATAAATAAACACTTTTAAAAATCTTCTTAAAAAAAGGTAACCTAAATAAGGGGCATCTTGGTGGCTCAGTTGGTTGAGTATCCAACTCTTGATTTGGCTCAGGTCGTGATCTCAGGGTCCTGGGATTGAGCCCCACATTGGGCTCCACATTGGACATGCATCCTGCTTAAGGTTTTCTCTCTTTCTCTCTTCCTCTGCTCCTCTCCCCTGCTTGTGCCACTTTCTCTAAAAACAAATGGGCATCTGGGTGGCTCATTCAGTTAAGCCACTGATTCTTGATTTTGGCTCAGGTCCAGATCTCACATTTTGTGGGCTCAAGATCTCACATTTTGTGGGTTCAAGCCCCTCATCAAGCTCTGTGCTGTCACAGTGCGAAGCCTGCTTAGGATTCTCTCTCCCTCTCTCTGCCCCTCCCATGCATGCTCTCTCTCAAACAAAAAAAAAAACCTTTAAAAAATTAAAAACAAAGACAAACAAAAGAAGTAACTTAAAATCTAAGTTAAATAGTAAGCATTTTGCCTTTAGCATTTGCTTTGAAGCATCTCAGAATCAAAACATTTTTTTCTTTACTTAGACTTACAGTGATTACAGAAAAGGTTAAAAAGAAGTGGATTGAATTAAAAACCTACTAAGAAGCAGACATTTTAGGAATTACGAAAAAAACTCATTAACCTTCCCACTTTCATCTAACCTTAATATTTCATCTGGGTATCGTTTCTATTCTGACAGTGCAGAGCCTGCTTGGGATTCTCTGTCTTTCCCCACCTCTGCCTCTCCCCTGCTTGTGTTCTCTGTTTTTGCACATAGATTTCACTCATTCGTCACTATTTTAGCATTCCTGTAAACCCTCGGATCCAGAGGTACCTGATGCTGTCAGTTCCACTTCCTGAGCCCTCTTTGGAATCTATAAACCCCTGCATGAGAGTCAGCTTTCTAGTTAACAACTCCCAAAATGTTGTTGTTCTGTCTGCTTTTCTGGTATCTGGGCTTGTCTTTATGTGAAATATATTTAATACAATTTTAATAGATTTCAGTAGAAAGTGAAATTAAGATGTATGTGTTCATCAACCATGAAATGAACCTGAAACATTGGTGTCTTTTGTATTACTTGTATTATCTGCATAACCATCTTTTTAAATGATACAGTAGTTCATCAGGTGAAAGTTCCATATTTAAGTTCTCTAGAACCACAGTTAAAAGCATAGCTTTTAATTTTGTTTTTGCATTTCTTTTTCTTGATTCATATTGTTTCCTAAGGCTAAATTTCTAGAAGAATAATTACTAAGCTAAATGGATATGAACATCTTTGAGTTCTTAAAAAATATTGCAGCATTGCTTTCTCAATTTGTTGAACTGGTTTCTAATGCCTCTCCAGTTCTTCTCTAAGGAAAACTAGTCTTCCTTGTAGTTACCTGGCTTTAGGTATCAAAAGTTACCTTCTTTTTTCGTGGGGTTTTGTTTTGTTTGTTTGTGTGTTTTTTTGATGAAAAATTGTATACTTAGATTTAGCCACCTAGACACAGTTTAGATGATCCCAATTTTGTTGGCAACATCCATACTCAGGAGCCAGTTGAACATAATGCCTTCTTATCTCTCTAGGGCCTGATCAAAACATTGACTGTGGCCACCTCAGTGTCTTAGAGCTTCCTCATTGCCTTTTGATCTGGTGCTTGTTGGCCTTGACATCCACAGTGGATAAAAGTGTGTCATTGCCTTCTATTTTATTCATTACTGACTGGGTAGTTAGGGGGAATTTGATGACGACATAGTGGTCAAGCTTGTTTCTCCTGGGGGTACTCTTTTGAAGATACTTGTGTTGCCTCCGGAGATACAGTGTCTTGGTCCATCAGAAGGTAGGTGAAATGGAGATCTTTTTTGTGTGTGACTGTGAACACCTTTCAGCATTGCTTTCTTGGCCTTCAAAGCCTTTGCTTTGGCCCCTGCTTTGGGAGGTACAGAAGGCTTCCTTCTTTACTTTTGATGCCATCTTTGTGAAAGGCAAAGGTTCCCTTCTTCAGGGGTGCCTGGCTGGCCCAGTTGGTAGAGCATGGGACTCTTCCATCCCTAGGTTGTGAGTTCAAGCCCCACATTGGGTGTGAAGCCTACTTAAAATTTTTTTAAAATTCCCTTCTTAAAATTAACTATAAGTTAGAATTTATGCTTGGGTCAGTGATCTCTTTAGTCTGTTTATTTTCAAGGAATGGCGTTTATTGGCTCTTTTCATATCTCATATCTTAATCAGTCAGCCACAATTTATTTTGAAAGGAAAAAAGGAAAAACATGGGTAGCATTTACTTTTGAGTTTTACCACCATTTCCCTAATGCTACTTTTATCCAGTCTAGGAGTTTAAGAATATTTTTAAAAATTTCTTCTACCTGGCCCTCTTGGTATNTCTGAGCTGGCAGTCAGCACAGAGCCCGACGCGGGGCTCGAACCCACGAACCGCGAGATCATGACCTAAGCGAAAGTCGGACGCTTAACCGACTAAGCCACCCAGGCGCCCCTTTCATTTCCTTTTAAGCGTGCTTACTTTTTAAAATTTTTTAAGATTTTATTTATTTTTTAACTAATCTCTTCACCCAACATGGGATTCGAACTCACAGCCCCAAGATCAAGAGTCTCACACTCTTAAAACTAAGCCAGCCAGGTGCCCCAAGTATCCTTATTTTTTAATGAGAGCAAATATTTTTGTGACTTTGTTTTTAATATTCATCTAGAATGAAGTGTTTTCAGAAAGGTAAGAATAGTTATCTACATATAGATAAACACGTGGATTAAAATTTTTCTTTGGTTGATTATTTTGTTGTTGTTATTTTAGGTGGTGCTTCCTACATTTATCCTAGAGAAGCGTTCCTTGCTGGAAATGTATGCAGACTTTATGTCTCATCCAGACCTATTTATAGCCATTACTAATGGAGCCACAGCTGAGGATAGAATGATTCGTTTTGTTGAATACTACCTTACCTCATTTCATGAAGGCCGGAAAGGAGCCATTGCTAAGAAGCCGTACAATCCTATCATTGGAGAAACATTTCACTGTTCTTGGAGGATGCCAAAAAGCGAGGTTGCATCCACTACTATCAGCAGCTCTTCTACCCAGGCAGTCACAAATCATGCTTCTCTGTCAGAAGAGGCTTTGAGCCAGGCGGGATCAGACTGTTACACAGTCAGATTTGTTGCTGAGCAGGTTTCCCATCATCCTCCAGTCTCAGGATTTTATGCAGAATGTGCAGAGAGGAAGATGTGTGTAAATGCACATGTCTGGACTAAGAGCAAATTCTTAGGCATGTCAATAGGTGTGACGATGGTTGGAGAAGGTAAGTAGAAAAACTGTCCTCCAATTTTTAATATCAAACTGCAATCTTAAATTTGGGGAAGCTAGATAAATATTATGAATCCGAAATGTTATGTGTACTACTTCCAGTTTTTAGTGTGTTCCAGAGTGGTGGGAGGGCTCATATTAAGGACAAATATAAATTATCTTCTTAAGATTTTTCCCTGATTTTAAATATAAAATATTTTTATTGTAGAATATTTGGAAAACTGAGAAAAAAATAAAGCATCTCTAAACCCTCCATCCAGAGAGGGATTAATTTAGCTAGCATTTTGTATTTTTTTAAATTGTGTATATGTTCATAATTTTATTTCTTTTTTATAAAAATTGGGATTTGTTCTCTCTGTATAGTTTTGTGTCCTGCTTTTTTTTAATACTAAATATTCATTTTTCCATGTCATTGATAATCTTTAAAACATGTTTTAATGACTGTATAATATCCTATGAAATGAGATATTTACCATCTTATATTTAACCATTTCCTCTATTTGGGCATTAAAGGTGTTTCCATACTTTCATTATTATAAAAAGCACTCAAGAAATTACCTTCTAGGTAAATCTTTGTCTACATCTTTTATATGTCCTAAGGAGGTATTCATAAATTATTTAAAAATACATCGCCAGACTTCAATTCCACTTCATCAAAGGTTATAAAAAAAATAATTTAAGGTAATACCCAAAAATCAACATCATCAAAAAACCTCCACAGAAATCATTGCAGAGTTAATGAGAATATAATGGCGGAAAAAAAGCCCTACCATTAAAAACATTTTTTTTTACATTTATTTATTTTTGAGAGAGTGAGACAAAGCATGAGTGGGGGAGGGACAGAGAAAGAAGGAGAAACAGAATCTGAAGCAGACTCCAAGCTCTGAGCAAGCATTCAGCACAGAGCCTGACTCGGGGCCTGAACCCATGAACCATGAGATCATGACCCGAACCGAAGTTGAACACTTAACCCGACTGAGCCACCCAGGCATAACCCCCGCTTTTTTACATTTCTACCATTTTAATGTTAAAGGAAAACTCTTATGCATAGAATAATTTGTTCAGAATGTAAACTTGCAATGTAAACATGGTATAATTAAGCCTGTGATGCTAACATTTTGGTACTTTGTTATTGCAGCTGTGAGGGAAATACTTTATCGATACCTTTTCAGTTTTCCCCATTTTTAAGATCTGTTGTGAGGAGTCTTAGCAATTTCCAAATGTTTTAAGTTAATCAAAACTTTTATAACATTAGAAAATACTCATGTTTTGTTAATTAAAAGGCTTGCCACCTCCAGTTATAAACTTTGTCACATTAGCTCTCTAAGATCTTCATGAATCAATTTATTTTACTTTATAGATGAAAAAAAGTCTAGAGGTGATGAGACATATTCAAGGTCATAAAAGTTAAGGCCTAACCAGGTTTAGAACTTCATCCTTTAACGTACTCTCCCTGAGGACAGTTAGTTCTTACCAGTTCATTTGACAGAAAGAATCTGCAGTGATAGCCTCTCCAAGAAAGGAAATACTTCAGGAAATAAGGAAAAGCATTAATCTTAATCTTGCACTAATCATGAGAGTAGTACCAAACAGGTAATTTTTATTATTTAAGTATTATTTATTATTTAAAACAATTTTAATTCTTATTTAATTTTTATTTATTATTAATCCATATATTTATGGATTACCTTTCAGAAATTAAATTTCTATCAGTAATCTAATTAGAAAGTAAATGAAATCAGGGAATGGGATGCAACAATTCATTTTGCTCCAAATAACGACTATGTTTTGTATTTATTTGTTGGGGGAAATTCTACTTACTGATTTACTAAGTGAGGTTTTAGAATTCTGTTATCTTAACTAGTTTATTATCATATATATTCAAAATCGTACATTTCTTCAGATTTTAAATTCTATAGTGTGTGATACTAATGCTAAATATATCCTTAGGAATCAGATCATAAAGCCAGGTTGTATGATGACATTTTTAGAAAAGTAATAAAGACAACTTTTCAAATTAAAATGAATCAGCAGTTATTATTAAACTCAAGGATGTTGTCTATATGTCTTCTGACAGCTCCCATTATATATAAATGTATTAAAGCCAGAACCATNCGAACCGCGAGATCATGACCCAAGCGAAAGTCGGACGCTTAACCGACTAAGCCACCCAGGCGCCCCAGAAATGGCTTGATAATTCTTGATTTATTGTTGCCCTTTGTGAAGACTATAAAGGTAATTCAAGAAAACAGTTGGTGTTACTTTATGTAAAGTAGACTGCTTTAGAATCTCAGTTTGTCTATTTGCTTATCTTAAAAATTAACTATATTAAAATATTTATTATAACTCTTGACCTTATTTGTGAACATCAAGAACTGAGTAGTTAATGGACTTTGATTAAGAGAGAGATACCATTAGGGGCACCTGGGTGTTTCAGTTGGTTAAGCATCTGACTCTTGATTTCAGCTCATGTCATGATCTCATGGTTCATGAGTTCAAGCCCTGCATCAGGCTTTGTGCTGACAGGACAGAGCCTGCTTGGGATTCTCCCTCTCCCTCTCTTTCTCGCTCTCAAAGTAAATAAATAAACTTAGAGATAGAGAGAGAGATACCATTAGAGTTCAGACTCTACATGTTAAGTATTTAGTCTGATGGTGACCCAGGTAATGAGCTTGAGTTAGTATAAATTGATTATTCATTAATGTAATTTTTCTTCTTATATATATTATTAAAAATTTGTTAATGTTTATTTTTGAGAGAGAGAGACAGTGTGAGCAGGGGAGGGGCAGAGAGAGAGAGAGAGGGAGGGAGACAGAATCTGAAGCAGGCTCTCGGCTCTGAGTTGTTAGCACAGACNATATATATATATATATAAAAAAACATTCTTAGGGGTGCCTGAGTGGCCCAGTCAGTTAAGCATCTGACTTCAGCTCAGCTCATGGTCTCACGGTTTGTGAGTTCGAGCCCCTCGTCGGACTCTGTGCCAACAGCCTGGAGTCAGTCTGGAGCCTGCTTCAGATTCTGTGTGTGTGTGTCTCTCTCTCTGCCCCTCCCCTGCTCATGCTCTGTCTCTGTCTCTCAAAAATGAATAAACGTTAAAAAAATTTTTTTAATAAATAAAGTGAAAATAAATTAATTAATTTAAAAACCATCCTTAGTATAGCATCACTTAATATAAAACTAGCCCCATTAGAATAGTATTTGTTTGAAAACTTTACTTCTATTTCTTATAGCCTTACACCAAATACTTCAGGATTTGTCAGAGTTATTATGATGGCCATAGTTCTTATGATAGAATTAGTTTTTTTCTTCCTAATATACATAGACTAAAGAATGCTTTTTTTTTTTAATTAAACTGAGACTAAGTTCTATGACTACAGCATTAGACATTATTTATTACTAAACTGAACAAGTTATTAGTACTAATGATCAGACCATAACATGATGCAGTATAACATATTCTTAAAATCTGACTTAATAGTCTAATAGAGGGAAATCTTGGTCTATTTCCACTGCAGCATTTTCTGGTTCTGTGAACCCCAAAGCGATAGCAACATTGTAATGAAAGTAACCTTGATTAACTATTACCAGGAATATTACCAAATACAATTGTAAGTGAAGTTAGTTTAATGCAAAGTTAAATGAACATTAACAAAAATAGAGTTTATTTACTAGATTCAAGAAAATAAGAATGGACCAGAAGAATGGTTTTATAACTCTTTTTTTTTTTTTTTTTTTTTAAAGATGTTAACCACCTTCATGTTTTCACCTTCAGGTATTCTCAGTCTGTTGGAGCATGGAGAAGAGTATACATTTTCTCTACCTTGTGCATATGCCCGGTCAATTTTAACTGTTCCTTGGGTAGAACTTGGTGGTAAAGTCAGTGTCAACTGTGCAAAAACTGGGTATTCAGCCAGCATCACTTTTCATACTAAGCCATTTTATGGTGGCAAACTGCACCGGTAAGAACATTTTAATGATACCTAGCTCTAACTCTATGAGTTTGATCTTATATTATAACTCCTTATTCTTTTTCTGCTTTGTTTAATGTTAATGGAGTTGGAGTTTTATTTATTTTTTCAAGGCATTCTGGACATCCTGATCTAGTCTTTAAAATAGTGACAAATCTATCTATTCATATAAACATTTCCTGGTTAAGTAACTAAGGAGAAGTAGATTACAATTACTAACAAATGAACTTGGCAATCTTTGGCCCAGTTTCTGCCTTTAAAGGGGTTTAGACTAGACCCGGCCCCAGTGAAGACAGCTATTTGTACAAATTAGCATGAAAATGTATCTAATCATATGAAATAGTTCAAGAAGGACAGTGATGGAAGCTAGTGTTTTTAGGTACTAATACTGTGAATAGTGGCTTTGTTCTAAGTCCACACAGGAAATGTCCAGTTCTTATACTCCCTTCTCACCTTCTCTCAGTCTCTTCAGCACTGGTCCAGATCATCCAAACTACATGAAGACAATTGATCCAATAGAATCCTCAAAAGGATACTGACTCTTTTCCTTAAGCCCTTGATATCTATTCTTTTTTTTAAATGTTTATTTATTTTTGAAGGAGAGATAGACAGAGCATGAGTGAGGGAAGAGCAGAGAGAGAGGAAGATACAGAATCCGAAGCGAGCTCCAGGCTCTGAGCTGTCATCAAAGACTCGGACACGAGGCTCGAACTCATGAGCCACAGGTTTGGACACTTAACCAACCGAGCAACCCAGGCAACCCTCCCTTGATATCTGTTGTAACTGTCCCTAATGTAGGGTTAGTTTTCTCTGTCTATAAACTCTTGATTGAAAAATACCTTGTTGATGATTTTCACAAAGTGAAAATTTGAGTACTTTGATCTAGACCTGGAACATTACCGGCTTCCTAGAGATCTTTCTCATGCCCTCTTACAGGTACACACACACCTTCTTCCTAGGGTAGCCACTTTCCTGACTTCTACACCATTGATTAGTTTTGCCTGTTTTTGAACTCTATATAATGATGAAATTATACACTATGTGTTCTTTTGTATTTGACTTTTTCCTGAACATTATGCTTTTAAGATCCATCCATGTGTAGCATAGTTCATTCTCCTCACCGAGGATTGTATTACATTACATGACTGTCACGATTCACTTATTCGTTCTAACTTGGAGCCGTTACAAATGATGTGGCTAGAACATTGTTTAGTGAATGTATGTATGAATTTCTGTTGGATAGATACCTGAAGGGGAATTACTGAGTCTTAGGGGATGGAAGTTGAATTGGAGTAGGTGCTGCCAAACAGTTTTCTTCAGTGGTTATTACCAAAGCACACGCCCTGCAGCCATGTTTGAGACTTCCAAATGCATATAGCTATTTTACTTTTTCATTCTTAGATGACCGGTACTTAACAATTTTAGAACTGGAAAGAAAGATTGATTGATTTCCAGACATTGGGTGGCCCTTTAGAAATATTTCTTTTTTTTTAAATTTTTTGTAATGTTTTATTTATTTCTGAGAGAGAGAGAGAGACAGGGTGAGAATGGGAGGGTCAGAGAGAGGGAGACATAGAATCTGAATCAAGCTCCAGGCTCTGAGCTAGCTCTCAGCACAGAGCCCAATGCGGGGCTCAAACCCACAAACCGTGAGATCATGACCTGAACCAAAGTCGGACGCTTAACTGACTGAGCCACCCAGGCACCCCCCCTTTAGGAATATTTTAAACACTAAATATTTCAAAACACTAAAGCAGAGAATTAAAACACACACATACACATACATACTACCCAAACATAACCACTAGACATTGTCAGAATGGTCACCTATTACCGTTAGGGTATTAATATGGTTAACACTTTGCTATATGCACTTCTACTTACTTCTCTCATCATAGTAATCACAGAATTCACACCTTACAATCAGCTGGGGTTTTAGAAGTCACTACACCAGGGGCATCTGGGTGGCTCAGTCAATTAACGTCTGACTTCAGCCNACCCTCCCGTGCGCATGCTCTCTCTCTCTCTCTCTCTCTCTTTCTCTCTCTTTCTCTCTCTCTAAAATAAATAAACATTAAAAAAATTATTTTTAATAAAAAATTTAAAAATCCAACCCAGGTCATAATTTTTTTTTACTTTCAAATTAAGTATGTCTGCCTATATTCCTATACAATCCTTGCTATTTGAATATCTCTCTTTTTTTTTTTTTTAATGTTTTATTTATTTCTAGGAGAGAGAGAGAGACAGCGTGAGCAGGGGAGGGTCAGAGAGAGAGGGAGTCACAGACTGAAACAGGCTCCAGGCTCCGAGCTGACAGTCAGCACAGGGCCCGATGCGGGACTCGAACCCACGAACCGCGAGATCATGACCTAAGCGAAAGTCGGACGCTTAACCGACTAAGCCACCCAGGCGCCCCTGAATATATCTCTTAACTTTGGTATAAGAATACAGTATATGGGGCCCCTGGTTGGCTCAGTCGATTAAGCGTCTGACTTCGGCTCAGGTCATGATCTCACAGTTCGTGGATTTGAGCCCCGTGTCAGGCTCTGTGCTGACAGCTATCTCAGAGCCTGGAGCCTGCTTCAGATTCTGTATCTCCCTCTCTCTCTGACTCTCCCCTTCTCACGCTGTGTCTATCTGTCTGTCTCTCTCTCTCTCTCTCTCTCAATTTCTCTCAGAAATAAATAAAAAACATTAAAAAAAAAGAATAGAATATATTCTTTTGCTGACAAATCTGATCCTTAATCTGAAGGCAGTGGGGAGCCAATTAAAATTTTAAGCATAGAAGTAGTAAATAAGCATGTTATTTATTTTTATCTTTTATTTTGAAATCATTTCAAACCTACAGAAGAGTTGTACAAACTCTAATATACCCTTGGCCTAGTTGCTAGGATTTTGCTTCGTTAGCTTTATCAAAATCTTTTTTCTCTCTCTATTTTATTTTATTTTTTTTAAATGTTTTATTTATTTCTAGGAGAGAGAGAGAGACAGCGTGAGCAGGGGAGGGTCAGAGAGAGAGGGAGTCACAGACTGAAACAGGCTCCAGGCTCTGAGCTGGCAGTCAGCACAGAGCCCGACGCGGGGCTCGAACCCACGAACCGCGAGATCATGACCCAAGCGAAGTCGGACGCTTAACCGACTAAGCCACCCAGGTGCCCCACTCTCTTTATTTTCTTGTTATTTTTCCTGAAACATTTGAGAGTTAAAGATCTCCTGACATGTGTTAAAATATCTTAGTCTGAATTTCCTAAGAAAAAGGAAATTCTCTCCTATAATCACAGAACAGCTGTCATTTAAGAAATACATATAGTCTGATATATAGTCCGGATTAAATTTTGTCAATTTTTGCAAAAATCAGCCATATTTTTTCTCCTAACCCACAATCATGCATTCATGTTTGTTTTTTTGTTTTGTTTTTTTTAATTTCTAAGAGAGAGGTAGACAGCGTGAGCAGGGGAGGGTCAGAGAGAGAGGGAGTCACAGACTGAAACAGGCCCCAGGCTCTGAGCTGGCAGTCAGCACAGAGCCCGACGCGGGGCTCGAACCCATAAACCGCGAGATCATGACCCAAGCGAAAGTCGGACGCTTAACCGAGTAAGCCACCCAGGCACCCCACAATCATGTATTCATGTCATTGTTACATCCCTTTAGTCTTCTGGAATATTTCCTTAGCTTTTCTTTGTCTCTTATGACATTTTTTTTAGAACACAGGCCAATTTTATAAAATGCTTCCCAATTTGGTTTTCTTGTTTGTTTGTTTGTTTGTTTTTAGGTTCAGGTTATGCATTTTTGACAAGAATACATTGTAAGTAATTTTGTTTCTGGAAGTATTTATTTTTTAAAAGATCTCTGTGATGGCAGGTGAAGAATGTACTGGAGGGTAAGGGGAGTGAAGAGAGATTAGAAGAAAGGAGACTGGTTAGACATTCAGAGGTGACCTTTCAAGGAGTAACTAACAGGATGTAGAGGGATCAAGAGCCATCTAAGATAGCTTTGGATGACATCCTAATTATTTACTGCTAGTAATAAACTTCTCTAAAACTTAAATGCTTAAAACAGCAATTTATTATTATCTTTCACAGTTCTGTGGACTGACTAGGTTCAGCAGGGTGATTCTCACATAGTGTCTTTCATGTTGTTACAGTTGGATGTTGGTTGAGGCTTCAGCCATCTAAGGGCTCGATCCAGCTTGATATCCAAGGTAGCTCACTCATGTGAGAGGCAGTAGATCTGGCTGTTGACCAGGAACAAAGCTGGGGCTGTCATTCAGAGGGCCCACATGTGGCCTTTCTGCATGACTGGGGCTTCTTTCACCTTGGCAGCTAGATTCCTAGAGGAAGCATCTAATAGCATTTTAAAAGACTTACTGGCTTTTGATACCTGGTTTTCATATTTTGACTTTTTGAAGACCCCTAAAGATTTCAAATAGACATCCTCATTTTTTGTTAATGATCAGTCATCATATTTACTCTCTTGTTTGTTTCAATTCTTATTTAAGTTGGCGTCTTTTGCCCCTTCATACTCTTTATAAATTTTTTTTAATGTTTTATTTATTATTGAGACAGAAACAGAGCATGAGCAGGGAAGGGTCAAAGAGAGAGGGAGACACAGAATCCGAAGCAGATTCCAGGCTCTGAACTGTCAGCACAGAGCCTGATGTGAGGCTCAAACTCATGAACTGTGAGATTGTGACCTGAGCCGAAGTTAGCCACTTAACCAGCTGAGCCACCCAGGTGCCCCTCCTCCTTCATACTCTTTACCTATCTACAGTGCCATACTCATTTGATTTTTCTGTCACTTGGAAGTGCTACCTTTTTCTCTAACAGTCTCTTTCTTTACTTTCCATACATATATACTCTGTCCATAATTCTTGACGGATACTTTCAGCTGACTCTGAAGTTTCCTCATTTTTTCCATTCTGATCTCTCTCAAGACTGGTGATTTCACCTAATTTCTCATTTAAAAGATTCCTATTGCAAATAAACCTCTCTATTGTTAATAAAATATTATAAAGAAGGATTTCTTTTTTGCCTTCCTCTTCAGGCAGTCTAGTTGTTTACTGCTATCTGCTATCAGAGCAGACACATTATCTGCTGTCTGTATTTGATATAAAATATATTATCTTCCACTTGTCTTCCCTTACTTCATTTTCTACAGCTCTCTCCGTTGCAGCCAAGTGAGCCTACTTAACTATTCCTCATGCCCATGGCTATCTCCTAATCAAATTTTCCGCACTCACTTTAGGATGATGATGATTATATAAATCATCCTAAAGCGAGGTCAGAATTATCAGTATAGATAAATAGACACAGCATTCTACCTGTCTCTCTATCTACTAGTATGATATTAAGATTATGTGGACTGTCTGCTAAGTGACATACTTTTCTGCATACAGGAGATACATAATAGAAAGAAAGACTATCTCTGCCTTCAAGAAGTTTTCAATGTAGTATTAGAATCAAGCACCCTATCTTTGGAAACCATTTGTAAAGCTTTTATGGAAAATGGCATATATAATAGACATTTAAAAACAGTCTGTTATTGTAATAATCATTGCAATGGAAGGGAGATTAGATAATTACTATACCGTAAAAAAAAATTTATAGTTTATTTTGAGGGAGAGAGAGAATCCCAGACAGGCCCTGTGCTGACAGCACAGATGCAGGGCTTGACCCCACGAACCATGAGATCATGACCTGAACCAAAATCAAGAGTCAGATGCTTAACAGACTGAGACACCCAGGCACCCCTGAAAATAAAATTTAATTCTGACTCCTATGTTAAAAGTAAAAAAAGAAACATGATGCTCAACATACACTTCTTTGTCTGATAAAGGAAGCCTATCACTTTTTCGAGAGAGACAGACTATTTTCCTGGTATTAAATTTTAAAGGAATGTGTTGTAGTATCCTTATATAGTAGCATTTAGGAACATAATAGTATCTTTTTCAGTAGCTCTGCATAAAATGTAATTATCCTTCGTGTGAGCATTTCAGATATATATCAATAAAACTCAAAGCTAAAGTCTTTTTTTTTTTTTTTAAATATTTTTATTTATTTCTAGGAGAGAGAGAGAGAGAGAGACAGCGTGAGCAAGGGAGGGTCAGAGAGAGAGGGAATCACAGACTGAAACAGGCTCCAGGCTCCGAGCCGGCAGTCAGCACAGAGCCCGACGCGGGGCTCGAACCCACGAACCGCGAGATCATGACCTGAGCGAAAGTCGGACGCTTAACCGACTAAGCCACCCAGGCGCCCCTCAAAGCTAAAGTCTTAATCAATAAAAACTTTCTTATTTTTGTTTTGTGAGATTTTTTTGTTTTTAAGTAATCTCTTTACCCAGTGTGGGGCTCAGATTCACAGTGCCAAGATCAAGAGTCACATGTGCCAGACTGGCACCACAATCAATAAAAACTTTCTATATGAAGCCAAGTTAATATATCCAGTGATTTTTCTGGTATTCCAAATAGCTGTAGAGCTAGAGTCTAGACCACTTAAAAGGCTAACTTGATGTCATGTTTTCAGAAAGTGAGAGAACAAATGCCTTATCAGTTATCAATCATCCTCACTTTAAAGATGAGTAGGATAAAAACGTAAGATGTAGCTCGATTCTTAGTATCTTAAGGACCATATTCTACGTTATTGGTTGATACAAGATCTATATCTACATGCTTTAGATATTTAGATAGTCATTTACTTATTGTCTATAATTGCTTTCATGCGACAGTGACAGAGTTAAGTAGTTGTGACAGAGACAGTCTGGCCTGCAAATCCTGATATTACTTCCCAGTCCTTTACAGAAGAATTTGCCAGCCCTGCATTAGGCTGTTATGAAGAATTATTATAAGCAGAATGAGGTGAGGCCCTTGCTCCTCCTTGTGTTGCTTTTGCATATTCCTCATGCAAAGGAATGGAAATGGCCCATTCCATTTCCATACAGTCCTCCAGTGTGTGTGATTCTAGTTCCCTGCCCCAGTTCTCTTTGTGCTGCTCTTACTGTACAGCCCCACTAGGTGACAAGACCCCAGCATGCATGAATAGGGATCTAGGGTTTGCTATTTGTCGAGTGGAAAGGCATGTGAGGGAGATAATGATAACTTGAGAGATAGTGCTATGGTAGTACAAGATCAGGTGAGAAACAGATTATGGTCCCTCAATTATCAGAATATAGTTCTGAGGGTGCTTGGGTGGCTCAGTCCATTAATGATCTCATGGTTTGTGAGTTCGTGCCCTGTGTTGGGCTCTGCACTGACAGTGACAGTGTTGGGAGTGACAGCCTCTGTCCTTCTCTCTCTGCCCCTCCCTCACTTACTCTCCCACCCCTTTCAAATAATTAAATAAAATTTAAAATATATATATCGTTCTGGGTATATGTGGATGGAGAAGAGAAGAGATAAGTGTTCTGTATCATCTCCTCATATCCTGTTTCATTGGAAACAAATTTTCAAGGAAGAGAACAATGTTGGCAAGTGGGATCGGAGAAGAAATATGGACATCACAAGAAATAGTCAGGCAAGAAGCACTTAGCAATAGAATTATTTAAATTTATATACAGTAAAACGTTGGATTCCAAGTAACTTGTTCTGTGAGTGTTCTGCAAGACAAGCAAGCATTTCTAATAAATTTTAAGTTGATAAATGATGTCTTGCAATACGAGTAGTACGTGATGCTGAATGTCATATGATCACAACTGAACCAATGGTTCTTTCTCTTTTGCTATGGAATTGTGGGTGATTGTGTCCCGTGCTTGTGTGTTCAGTCTCAGGGCACGGTGTTTGGCAGAAATCAGTGATTTTTCAGAATGTTGGAAGGTGCCCACAACTGGCACTAGTATATTTTTGGTCATTTTAAAGCACCTATGGACAGTCCTTTGCTTTTCCATTCAAGAGTAAGCTTAGGAAGGTTTTGTTTCATTCTGGGTCAGGCTGCCTTCAGATATAGACCATGTCCTCTGCTGCCTTATTGCCAGTTGCATTAAATACAGTAAATGGCAAGAGTTATTAATACTGTACTATAGTCAACATCTATGTGAGCATATACAGTGGCCCTGATGCAGAAAGATTCCATTGAGCCAAGAGGTAGCAGTTATTCCTTTGGTAATAGTGACAGTCGTCCTACACAATAACCCTCCTCTCTCTTACCTCCCTCACACCAGCCATGAAGGTTTTTAAAGGTAAGTGCAGGTTAATGTGTTTATTTTTCTATATATTTTATATTTTTGTAATTATTGTGTATTATATTACAGTATTGTAATCATTTTTATATTAATATTTTTGGGTTGTGGAACGAATCATCCGAGTTTCCATTATTTCTTATGGGGAAATTCGCTTTGATATACAAGTGCTTTGGATTATAAGCATGTTTCTGGAACAAATTATGCGTCCAAACCAAGGTTTTACAACACTTAGAAATAAAACTGAGTTTCCACCTCTGTTGTAATCAAGCAGACTTGTTAGTCCTGGTTTTCTTTGTGTCCAGTGAGCTATAGGTATGCCTAACTTTTGATTTTGGATGTTTGGTTTGCTCTTGGTTTCCAAACCTTTCTTACCTTAATCTCAAAACCTAGTTTATAGATCATTTGCTTATCGGCCTCTATATCTCTGCCTTGAGTTCTGAGTTTGCAGACCTTTAATTAACTTATCTTGTTTGAAAACTATGGGCTCCCTAAATTCTGCTGCATCCTTCTGGTTCTTAGGTCCTTGGCTTATACCTGACAAGTACTGCTTACGGTTCCTGTCTGGGACTTTAGTCCTATGGACTGCCTTTTGAATCCAGATAAACCACAGTCACTGGTACACTGATTAGACCTTAACATTTGCTCACTGTTCTCTAAGTTCTGAACCTCTATCTTATCTGACCCTGTTGTTTCTTGTGTCCTACGGTGAACACAAAATACTTCATTAAAAATAATTAGACCTGTTTATTCCAATCTTCATTTGAACTGCATTCCGTCTGTTGATACACTATCCAGATAACTCTCCATTAAACTTTTAACAGCAGTAGTGTTTGAGTTCTCTCTGAGTTCTGTGTTGATGATGATAATTTTTGTATACTGTTACTCTCTCTTTTAATTTTTCTATTTTGGCAAGAGAATATTAAGATTTTTTTACTTTTTCTATTTTTCTACCTCTTACTGGTTTAGCTGGTTTCTATATTCAATTTAAAATTAGGCTTATGTGATTTTACACAAAATCAATATATCCAGAACTTCAAATATAGGGACCCCAAACTTTTTTTTTTATGTGTATTTATTTTTCTGAGAGGGAGAAACAAAGCGTGAGCAGGGGAGGGACAGAGAGAGAGGTAGACACAGAATTCGAAGCAGGCTCCAGGCTCTGAGCTGTCAGCACAGAGCCCAACTCATGGCATGAATTCACAAACCATGAGATCATTACCTAAGCCAAAGTCAGACACTTAACCAACTGAGCCACCCAGGCACCCCTAAACTTTTAAGTAACTAGGACTAGTTTTTTAAAAATGTTAAATTGTAATGTTGTAACATTTTAAAACTATAATGAAAATGTTAATATTTTTCATATTTCTATTTAGTTTTAATATTATAATAGTTTTGTTTGTAGCAAACATTTAAAGATCATACTTTGTGATCATTCCGGTAACTTAGTCTCTAGTTTAATTCCCAGTATTCTTTCTAAAGATTAAAGTTGAGGGGCACCGGGGTGGCTCAGTTAGTTAAGTGTCAGACTTCTGGTATGGACTCACGTAATGAGCCCCCATTTCGTGCTGACAGCATGGAGCCTGCTTGTGATTCTCTCTATCCCGCTTTCTCTGCCTCTCTCCCACTCACTCTGTCTCTCTCAGAATAACAAAATAAATGAACTCAAAAAAATTATCTAGTAAGCTGTCATGGGATTTAATGAGTCTGACTTTGGCACTCACAGACTGAAGTGAGCTGTATAACCAGTTTAAACATAATTCAGAAGGTACGTTTGTACGTTTCACAATTCTAAGAAATAAGCCCAGTTTCACTTATTAGAGCATATCTTTATTTTTTACTTGCTTCTAGGGTTACAGGTGAAGTAAAGCACAACATCACCAATACTGTGGTATGCAGAGTGCAAGGCGAATGGAATAGTGTTCTTGAGTTCACTTATAGCAATGGAGAGACAAAGTATGTGGATTTAACTAAATTGGCAGTAACAAAGAAAAGAGTAAGACCTCTGGAGAAGCAAGAGCCATTTGAATCCAGGTATGTCACCCTCACATCCATCCAAGAAAGAATCAGAAGCTCTGAATCTTAATCTAAGCCTTTTTACTAATTTGCAATCTTAGGCAAGTCACTTCACCAGTTTGCATTTGTAAGTTGGGTAAAACTATTACAATATTTAATAGTCAAAAGATTCCTATCCCTATCAAAAAATGTTTACAAATTATTAACAAGAAGATAGGTACCCTAATAGAAAAATGGGCAAAGGACATAAAGAGGGAGTTCATAAAAGTAGAAAAAAATGCCCACTAAGAAAATGAAAAATTGAGGCACCTGGGTGGCCCAGTTGGTTAAGCATCTGACTTTGGTTCAGGTCATGATCTCACGGTTTGTGAGTTTAAGCCCCACATTGGGCTCTGCGGTGAGAGCATAGAGCCTGCTTCAGATCCTCTATCTCCCTCCCTCCCTCCCCCTCTCTCTTTCTCTCTCTCTCTCAGAAATAAACATTAAAAAAATGAAAACTTATTCAGTGTAATTAGAATTCAAGGAAATGTAAGTTAAACAATAGGACAGATTAGTTTTTAAAATAATACCTCTTGGGGCGCATGGGTGGCTCAGTCAATTAAGCATTTATCTTTGGCTCAGGTCATGATCTTGTGGTTCGTGAGTTCAAGCCCTGCATCGGACTCTGCTGACAGCCTAGAGCTTGTGGAGCCTGCTTCAGATTCTGTGTCTTTCTTGCTCTCTGCCCCTCCCCCACTCACACTCTGTCTGTCTCTCTCAAAAATAAGTAAACATTAAAAAAATTTTTTGAAATAATGCCTTATTTGAGAAAAGTGAGTAAATAGGCATTTTCATACTGCTGGTTAGAGGATAAACTGGTACAACCCCCACCGGAGAGTATTTTGGCAATATAGGTCATAGGCCTTTAAAAGTGCATAAAATGGATGTCCGTGTGTGTGATAATTGAGTAAAGTTCCCTAGATGTGTTTATAGTGGGTACTTGTGGAGAGGAGTAGTGGGGTGTAGGATAGGAAGGAGACTTACCTTTCACAGAATCCCCTTTTTGAACCATTTAAATTTTCTGTCATGTGGAAGTATTCCTGTATCAATTTATAAAAGATAAAGGGAAATACAAGGAAGCATTAAACATCTTAAGTTAAGACCATGTAACTAGAACTAAACCATTTATACTGTATGTGTAAAGGAATTAAATTCATTAACCAAAGACTCAGATTGCATTGAGAAATAAAACAGTAGTGACTGGGGAAATTTTTTCCTTTTGAATTTATCCTGAAGAAGTTCTTTTTATTCTATTTTAATTCCAGTGGAGTTAACACACAGTGTGAAATTAGTTTTAGATGTACAATATAGTGATGCAAAAGGAGAGGATCTTAGGTTTGGTCTGTGGACCCCTAGTGGTCCTTGAGATTTTTTATAGGATTTGCAAGTTCAATTTTATTTTTATAATAATGCCAAGATGCTATTTGCCTCTTTCATTCTGTTGGCACTTACACTGGTGGTGCCTAAACAGTGGTGGGTAGTGCTGTTGGGCCTTAGCAGTAATAAAGATAGTGGCACAGAACTGTACAGATGGTCATTATGTTCCTCACTGTCCATGTACTTGCATTTTTTTTTTTAAGATGCCAGGTTGTTTTAAAAAAAAGTCCCTGAAAAGACACTATAGATTGTTAGTTTTATTAAATCTGTATCAGAGAGGACCTATCTTTTTAATATTCCACATGACAAATTGGGAGTAAGCATAAAGCACTGTTGGTAAATACCAAAGTACGGTAGTTATCTGGATAACTGGTATTAACCGGTATTTTTCAGTCTCCACACTGCAGGCAACCTTTAAAAAAAAAGCTACCACCTGCTGAATTTGATACAGTATCAAAAATTTGAATTATTTGAAGATATGTTAAGATATCATTCTCTTTGGGGCGCCTGGATGGCTCACTTGGTTACGTGTCTGGCTCTTGGTTTCAGTTCAGGTCATGATCTCATGGTTCATGGGTTTGAGCCTCAAGTCAGGCTCCATACTGTCAGTGCAGAACCTGCATGGGATTCTCTCTCTCTCTCTCTCTCTCTCTCTCTCTCTCTCTTTCTCTCTCTCTCTCTCTCTCTCTTCCCCTCTCTCTCCCTCTCCCTCTCTCCCCCCTCCCCCTCTCTTCCCCTCCCTCTCTCTTTCTCTCTCTCTCCCCTTTGTCTCTGCCCCTCCCTGCTCACTCTCTCTGTCTCTCAAAATAAATATACTTCAAGAAATAAAAATTTAAAAAACCTTACTCTCTTCTCCAACTATGCATCAATGTGAGGCCAGGTTTTCTTTATATACTTTAACTAAAACAATAGATCACAGCAGACTAAATGTAGAAACAACTATAAGAATCCAGCAATTATTAAAGCATATTTTTAAATGTTTATTTATTTTGAGGGGGGAGGGGTGGAGAAAGGGACAGAGAATCCCAAACAGGCTCCACTCTGTCAACACAGAACCTCATGTGGGGCTCAGTCTCACAAACTGAGATCATGACCTGAGCTGAAATCAAGAGTTGGACGCTTAACCTACTGAGCCATCCAGGCACCCCTAAAGTAGATGTTTAAGAAATACTGCTGGATTCTCTTTGCTAAAATTTTATTAAGGATTTTTTACATCTACATTTATGGGGGATATTGATTGTTCTATTATTTTCTTTGGGGAAAAGTTTTTAACTATAAATTCAATATCTTTTTATGGATATTGAGGTTGTCTTCTTGAGTGAACTCTGGCAGGTTGTATATCTTCAAGGAATTGATTCATTTAATCTAATTTGTCAAATTTATTGGCATATAGTTATAATATTCCCTTAGTTTTCTTTTAATGTGTGTAGGATCTGTAGTGATGTCCCCACTTTTAATTCTTTATGTTGGTAATATTTTCTTTTCCTAATCATTGTAATTAAAGACTTAATTTTACTCAGAGAACTAGTTTTTGGTTTCATTGGTTTTCTGTCTGTATTCTATTTTCTTCATTGATTTCTGCTTGTTTTTATTTCCTGTTTCCTGCTTACTTGGTGCATCATTTGCTCTTCCTTTTTCGCATTTCTTAAAAGGGAAGCTTAGGTCAGGGTCAGCACACTTTTCTATAAAAGGCCAGAGAGTACATATTTTAGGCCTAATGGGCCAGATAGTCTCTACCACAACTGCTCAACTCTGCCACTGTAGCATGAAAGCAGCCACAAACAGTGAAAGGATAGCCATCACTATTGTTACAATAAAAATGTGTTCACAGAAATGGGCAGCCAACCATAGGTATCTGACCCCTGATTAGGCCATTGGTTTTCCTTTTTTTTTTTTTTAATGTTTTTTATTTATTTCTGAGAGAGAGAGAACAGCATGAACAGGGGAGGGTCAGAGAGAGAGAGGGAGATACAGAATCTGAAACAGGCTCCAGTCTCTGAGCTGTCAGCACAGAGCCTGACGTGGGGCTTGAACCCACGAACTGTGAGATCATGACCTGAGCTGAAGTCGGACGCTCAACCGACTGAGCCACCCAGGCGCCCCTTCCCTATTTTCATAATATGTATGTTTAATATATTTCCAAGTCTGCTTCATCTGTATCTCACTACTTTCGTTTTTTTTTGTTTGTTTTTTTTTTTCAATATTTTTATTTATTTCTAGGAGAGAGAGAGAGAGACAGCATGAGCAGGGGAGGGTCAGAGAGAGAGGGAGTCACAGACTGAAACAGGCTCCAGGCTCTGAGCTGGCAGTCAGCACAGAGCCCGACGCGGGGCTCGAACCCACGAACTGCGAGATCATGACCTAAGCGAAAGTCGGACGCTTAACCGACTAAGCCACCCAGGCGCCCCTGTATCTCACTACTTTTGAATTCTTGATATGTTTTTCTAATTTCCCTTGTGACTCATAAAGTTATTTAAATTTTTTTTTAATGTTTGTTTTTGAGAGAGAGAGAGAGAGAGGAGGACACAGTGCAAGCAGGGAGGAGCAGAGGGAGAGGGAGAGGGAGACGCAGAAAGAATCCAAAGCAGGCCCCAGGCTCTAAGCTGTCAGCACAGAGCCCAATGCAGGGCTTGAATCTTCGAACCGTGATATCATGACCTGGGCCAAGGAGGGACACTTAACCAACTGAGCCATCCAGGTTCCCCTCATGAAGTTATTTAGCAATGCATTATTTAATTTCCGAATATTTGGAAAATTTCCAGGTACTTCCCCTTATTCATTTTTGTTCTAACTTAATTTTGGCCAAAAGATATATATATACTTTGTATGGTTTTAATCCTTCAAATTTATTGAGATTTATTTTATGACCCTGAATCCATTCTATCTTGGTAAATGTTTCATGTGCACTTAATAAGAATGCATATTCTTTTGATGTTAGGTGGCAGTAATCTATAAATATCAATTAGTTCAAGTAGGTTGATAGTATTTTTCTAGTATTCTGTGTCATTACTAATTTTCTGTGTACTTGTTCAGTTGAGATCAGTAATTGAGATCAATTATTGAAATTACCAATTATAATTGAATATTTCTCTTTGTAGTTCTGTAAGTCTTCATGTTATTTGAAGCTCTGTATTAGGGGCATACACGTTTGGGATTGTATGTCCTCTTGATGTACTAACCCTTGATCATTATGAAATAATCTTCTTTACCCATGATCATAGTTTTTGCTTTGAATTCTACTTTAATACTAAAAGTCCCACTTTAAAAACTTTATCAAGGGGCACCTGAGTGGCTCAGTCTGTGAGGCATCTGACTCTTGATCTCATGGCTTGTGAGTTCGAGCCCTGTATCTGGCTCTACTTTCGGTGCAGAGCCTGCTTGGGATTCTCTCCCTCACTCTCTGCCCCTCCTCTGCGCATTCTCTCTTTCTCCCTCTCTTTCTCTCTCTCAAAATAAATAAACTTTTAAAAAACTTTGTCAAGATATATTTCACATATTATAAAATTCACCTTTTTCAAGTGTATAATTCAATGATTTTTAGCAACTTTCCTGAGTGGTGCAGTCATCGCCATAAATCAATTTCACAGTCTTCATCCTCCCATAAGATCACTCACGCCCATTTACAGTTAATGTCCATTCGTATCCGCAGTCTCAGGGAACCTACTTTCTGTCTCCATAAATTTGCCTTTTCTGGACACTTCAGATGAATGGAATCATACAATATGTGATAACCTTGTGCCTGGCTTCTTTCATTTAGCACAATGTTTCTGAGGTTTATCCATGATATGGCATGTATCAGTAGTTCATTTTTTTATATTGCTGAATAGTATTCCATTATATGGAACCACATTTTGCCTATCCATTCACCAATTGTTGGACATTGCCAGTGTTGGACTATGATGGTTAATACTATTATGAACATTCTTGGGTAAATCTTTGGGTGGATATGTTTTCATTTCTCTGGGTAAATATCTGAAAGTGGAATTGTTGGGTTGTCTGGAAGTTTTACATTGGACTTTTCAGGAAACTGCCAAACTAATTTCCAAGATGGCTGCATCCTTTTACATTCCTGCCAGCAATGTGTAAGTGTTCCAGTTCACATCCTCATCAACATTTGTTACTGCCTGCCTCATACCCATTCTAGCTGGTGTGAAATAGTGTCTTATTATGATTTTAATTCACATATTCCAAATGACTAATGATGTTGAACATACTTTCATATGCTAATTTATCAATCATTTGTGTATCTTCCTTGGTGAAATGTGTGATTGTCTTCCTACTGGGTTGTAGGAGTTCTTTGTGAATTCTGGATTCAAATCTTTTACTGGGTATGTGTTTTGCAAATATTTTCTCCTTGTTGCTCATTTTTTATAACTTTCTTAGTGGTTTTTTTTTTTTTTTTCAGTGTAAAGGGTTTTATTTCTCTGAGATAAGATTATCAATGTTTTCTTTTATGGATTGTGGTTTTGGTATTATATCTAAGAAATCTTTGCCCAACCCAAAGACTTACAGATTTTCTTTTGTTGGGGCACCTGGGTGGCTCAGTCAGTTAAGCGTCTGACTCTTGATTTCAACTCAAGTCATGATTTCATGGTTCGTGAGTTCGAGCTCCGCGTGGGGCTCCATGCTGAGAGTGCAGAGCCAGCGTGGGATTCTCTCTGTCTCCTGCTCTCTTCCCTTCCCCCTGTTTGCACACTCTCTCTAAATAAATAAATTTAACAAATTAACTAACCAACTAAAAAAAAAGATTTTCCTCGTGTCTTTTGTAAAAGTTGTATTATAAGGTAAGGCCTCTTTTGGCTGGTAGATATCTAGTTGTCCCAGCACTATTTGTTGAACAGACTCTTCTTTCCCCCAAAGAATTGTCTTGCAGTTTTCTTTTGCTTGGACTTTGTTGAGATTTCCTGTCTCTGCTGTGCCTATAAACTCTAGGCAGTGAGCTGAAGCACCCATAGGACTCTCCTCATTTATTTCCCTATTCTCAGGGATCACTGTCCTGTGCTGCCTCTTGTTCAGTATCCACAAACCGTTGTTTCAATATATTTTGTTTGGTTTCCTACTTGAGTAAAGGCAGGAAGGTATATCTGGTCCCCATTATTTATTTCATCATGACCAGAAGCAGAAGTGGTCTCTCTTACCTTTCAGCTGTTAAAAAATTTATTTACCTTTTTTTGTTTATTATTTCCTAAGTTTCTTAAAAATAAAACTATATTTATAACTTGGGAAAATACAAATTATTTTTTAATTTTTTTAATGTTTTTTATTTATTTCTGAGAGAGAGAGAGAAAGAGAGACCGCACGAGCAGGGGAGGGTCAGAGAGAGAGGGAGACACAGAATCCGAAACAGGGCTCCAGGCTTTGAGCTAGCTGTAAGCACAGAGCCTGATGTGGGGCTCGAACCCACGAACCGTGAGATCATGACCTGAGCTGAAGTCAGACGCTTAACCAACTGAGCCATCCTGGCGCCCCTAAAAAGAAAAGGCAGAAGCAGCAGAATAGTTGTCAGTGTTCTTATAACTCATAAGCATGAAATTATACATCTGATTTAGGAAACATAATTTTAAAAGGTTACAGTTATTTTCAAGAGTATAAGTTCTGTTTAATTATCTTTTTCTAAAAAATGCTTGTAAAATGTGTGGCTTTTCAAATTATAGGCGATTGTGGAAAAATGTGACAGACTCTTTGAGGGAATCTGAGATCGATAAAGCCACAGAGCATAAACGTACCCTGGAAGAGCGCCAGAGGACTGAAGAAAGGCATCGTACGGAAACAGGCACACCCTGGAAAACCAAATATTTTATTAAAGAGGTTTGTCCTACATGTCTTCAGACTAAAACTCGTCTACATTGTGAGAACTGTAATTTACTAGGCTTTCTTGAATTGTTACCACTTATACATCTTTATTTCTAAAAATAGGCCAGTACAACCATGAGCTTTTTCATGGAACTTTTCACAATTTGACAAAAAAACATAGTTTACCAGCAGTTCAGATGAAATGGATTTTGGGATTAAGTTGGCCACAAACAAAAATGCTAACATAATCTCCAGTCACAATAATAGAATAGACAGTTTATAATTTATTGCCTTTCAAACTACACTGAAACTTTCTGTTCACTTGCAGAGACTACATTTTATTTTATTTTATTTTATTATTATTATTTTTTTTAATTTTATTTTTTTTTTACAAATAGTTTATTGTCAAATTAGTTTCCACATAATACTCAGTGCTCATCCCCAAAGTATTATTATTTTTTAATATTTTTATTTATTTCTAGGAGAGAGAGAGAGACAGCGTGAAGAGGGGAGGGGCAGAGAGAGAGGGAGACACAGACCCCGAAATAGGCTTCAGGCTCTGAGCTGGCAGTCAGCACAGAGCCCGATGCGGGGCTCGAACCCACTACTGCAAGATCATGACCTAAGCGAAAGTCGGACGCTTAACCGACTAAGCCACCCAGGCGCCCCATCACAGAGACTACATTTTAAAGGAAGACATGAGAAACTTAACTGGCTACACAAAGGCTAGTGCAGTGGCTAGAATCTTTGCAACATTTAAGGATAAAAGAATAAAGTGTGAGGTTTTCAGCCTAGAAAACCAAAAGTTGGGACCACCATTTGTTGTAACCTTTCAGATATGTGTATGCTTTATCACAGAAATCTTTTATCAGTTTTTATAGCAGGCCTGAGGTAGGTCCAGACTACCAGGAATTTTGAGCTTAACATAAAAAGGAATTGTATAGGGGCGCCTGGGTGGCTTAGTCGGTTAAGCGTCCAACTTTCGCTTGGGTCATGATCTCGCGGTTCGTGGGTTCGAGCCCCGCATCGGGCTCTGTGTGCTGACTGCCAGCTCAGAGCCTGGAGCCTGTTTCAGAGTCTGTGACTCCCTCTCTCTCTGACCCTCCTCTGCTCACGCTATCTCTCTCTCTCTCTCCTAGAAATAAATAAAACATTAAAAAAAATTAAAATTAAAAAAAGGAATTGTATAACAATAAAAAATATCCAGTAATAACATGGGGGAGTACATTTTATAATAATGCACCACGAGTCCTAGATGAGACCATGGCTTAGATAGAAGACTTCATGCACTTATTTTGCAGCTAGACCAAATAATTGCTGGAGGCTTATCTAAATTTAAAGATTTTTGTTTGGTTTAGTTTATTGGTTTCTGGTAGAATTCAGAGTAATGTGAATAATTCCGGACCAGGGCTGATATCAAGAAAAATTTTCTCGGGGCACCTGGGTGGTGCAGTCAGATAGGTGTATGATTTCAGCTCAAGTCATGATCTCACAGTTCATGAGTCCAAGTCCTGCATTGGCCTCTGTGCTGACAGCTCAGAGCCTAGAGCCTGCTTCGGATTCTGTTCTCCCTTTCTCTCTGCCCTTCACCTGCATTTTTTTTTTCAATTAAAAAAAAATTTTTTTTTCTTATCGGGGTACCTGATGGCTCAGTGGGAAGAGCATGCGGCTTTTGATCTTGGGGCTGTTAGTTCAAGCTTCATGTTGGGTAGAGAGTTTACTTAAAAAGAAAAAATAAAGTTTCTTGTCCAAGACTTGTTGGCCAAGTCTACAGAAGCCCCCACTGAATTTTAATATTGGTCCATCAGGAATGAATTTTAAAGAAGTAATTTGATCTTGATTTTTGCGTAGTTATTAACCTTAAAAGTCCATTTATTTTTTGTTTATTAAGATTTATTATACATTTGTTCAAGTTTACTATACTCGCTTCATTACTTTCATTTTTCTAATCATTGGATATCTATTATAAATACTGGCCATTTTCATGGATAGGAATAATAAAGAGGAAGTATTTTACATATTATTCTTTTATATGAAAAAATAAAGCTTTGTAATTATTATTCAAAGGTATAGTCTGATAACCTTGGTTTGGTGTTTTTTTTGTTTTGTTTTTTGTTTTTTTTTTCATTTCAAACTCATTAAGAAAACTGAGATATCAGGAACAGATTCTAGGAGGAGAATTCCTAAGGCAAGACCTCTCTAATTAATTAAAAGTGAACTCTGGCGGCTGAGAGCAGAGAACTGTAATGGCTGCAAGATACAGGGGCACCTGCCCCGCTCAGTTGGTAGAGCATGCAACTCTTGATCTTGGGGTTATTTCAAACCCCATGTTTGGTGTAGATATTTTTTTTTTAATCTTAAAAAAGAAAAAGATACAATTAATGAGATTTTAAAAGGTGGGCACCCTAAATCTTGCTGCTAACATGGCATGTAAAGTTGCTACTTCTCATGTATACTTGGACAGATATTCTTAAGAGCCCCTGTCGATCTAGCATTCTGTGATAGGGTTAGGTTACATCGTTTTCAGAGAACAGTACTATAGAATTGAGAATTATCAACCAGGTGATTTAATATAAACAACCTAATGGTTGCTGTTATTAAAGAAAAATTATTCTGACACTTACTAAAAACGTCAAGGAAAACTTCATTCAGGACTATTGTAAAGAGAAGAGGGATTGTACTTAACTATGAGTACAGGAACAAGTGGAAATGTGAGGGAGTGGGTGGAAAAGAGAATCTTGGTTGGATATCAAGGATGGGGGTGAGATGGAAGAACTTGATTAGATATCAAGGGTGGAAGAAGAGGTGTTTAGAAATCAGGATTTGGAGTAGGGGGAATTCTTGGTAAACTGGCTTATCAAGATTCCTTGCTAAAACTGGGCTTAATAGACTATGGATGAGGCTCATTCAACAAGAGAGCTCAAAGGAGTCTGACTAAAATTCAGTCAAGGAGCTGGGGTACCTGGGTGGCTCAGTTGGTTAAGCATCCAGCTCTTGATTTTGGCTCAGGTCATGATCTCATGCATGGTTCATGGGATTGAGCCCTGCTTCGCTGACAGTGCAGAGCCTACTTGGGATTCTCTCCCTCCCTCTCTCTCTCTGCTCCTCCCCCATTTGTGCATGCCTGCTGTCTCTATCAAAATAAATAAGTGAACTTAAGGAAGAAAAAAAACAAGTGTGGGGAGACTGGGTGGCTCAGTTGGTTAAGCGTCCAACTCTTGGTTTCGGCCCAGATCCTGATATCTTGGTTTGTGAATTCAAGCCCCACATCGGGCTCTTTGCTGACAGTGCAGAGCCTGCCTGACAGTCTCTCTCTCCCTCTCTCTCTCTCTCTCTGCCCCTCCCCTGTTCACTGTCTCTGTTTCTGTCTCAAAAAGAAATAAACTTTAAAAATTTTTAAATTTTAAAAAAAGAATTCATCATTTAATAAAATTCAGTCAAGAAGAGAGTGAGTCCTTGTCACTAGGAGCCAAGTAATTGCTTGCCTTAAGTCATTTTGGAATAAGACAGGAGATTATTTTTTATTTATTTTATATTAGTATAAATAAATTGAAGGAGCTATGGGGTTAAGGACAGGTTCAGATCTGACTTATTTTTTATATTTTTTTTAATGTTTATTTTTGAGAAAGAGAGAGAGCACTTGAGCTGGGGTGTGGGGGGTTGGTCAGAGAGTGAGGGAGACACAGAAACTGAAGCAGGCTCCAGGCTCTGAGCTATCAGCACAGAGCCCAACACAGGGCTCAAACCCATGAACTGTGAGATCATGACCTGAGTCAAAGCCAGATGCTTAACCCACTAGGCCACCCAGGAGCCCCTCAGGTCCAGCTTACTTTTCTTAGTCCCATAAACACTGAACTCTCCTCTTAGCTACCCTGACCTCAACTGTGGCAAGTCCTGTACCCTGGTCTGTGGCTTCATGCATTTCTTTTCCTCACTTGGTCTTCTCTGGTTGTAGTTCATTCTCTGATTCTAACTTTGCTCCTCACAGTATCCTAATCACAGAAGCCAGGGTAAACTAATGGGAGTAGAGTTAGGAAAGAACTAGAAAATAATACTCAGATACTAGAGATGCCAGTTGAGGTGGAGAACGGCTGGTAGCTTGATGACCATTTCTTTGTGCTCCACCTGCTGCCTGTCACTCTGTGGGTGAGGCTAAGTCTGCAGTGTCTTGGCAAAATTGCTACAAATGACTTTTGCAAATAAAGTGATGATGCAGCATCAACTAGGTGCCCCCAGACCAGAACCTCTCCTCTAATCCTAGCTAAACCACAGACACTATTTGGTATCTTAAACACAGAGATTTTTTTTCCATCACAAAAACTCTTATATTTAAATATGAGAGTAGAATTTTACCTCAGTGAAGATGTAGCTTCTAGTTTTGGTTATTGATCTTAGAGGAATCATCCTTTAATTTATTTTTCTGTTTGTTTCAGGGAGATGGCTGGGTATATCATAAACCCCTTTGGAAAACAATTCCAGCAACGCAACCGGCAGAGTGATATACACTATCTGAGACTCGACCAAATGAACTTCTCTGTTTACCCTACACCCTCCCAGAATGGAGTCATTGCACTGAGTGACCTGCTTCCTGATTGCACAGACTGAATCTAGCTAAACCCGAAGGTCCCTGTTAGGGCACCACAGAACTGCAGCAAGACCAAAGTGTTGAAGACGCACGATGGGCCTCTCACCACCCTGTTCATGTGATATGAGCAATATCATCAGAAAACCTTTCACGTGAATTATCAGATGATTCATCTTTTATCTGGTTCCTGCTCCTAAAGTTAAGTTTAAATCCCCTATTTTTGCATGGGGGCAGCAGATACACACAAGAGTGAGAACTCAGTGATTTTGATTTCTTTATAGTAAAGAGTGAAGTCTCTTTCAGAGTGTGTGCTTTGCTTTCTGTCAGTAACTGAAGTATTCACTGCTCTTACAAACAAAGCAAGAGGAGGACGATGATGACCCAGAAGTGGATTCAGCCATTGTGCCTGAAATCAGTGTTAACAAAATCAACCAGGTTGTAGTAACAAGGCATCCTGTTCCTTCAAAGAGACTGTGTGCCTGTGTCTGAGGAACTTCTCCATTATCCACCTCTGTTGGAACTCTCTTTTAAAAAAGTATATTTATAAATTGATTAGAATTATAACCATGGAGAATTTTTTCTTCTGAGCATTTTAATATACTTGAAAACAACATTGACTTGAAAAATTTCAGAACATTTTTCAATACGTAGTTTTATTAAATATTACACTTGAGAGACAATTTTTTTAAATGTGTTTATGAGATTTTGGCCTTTCTCAAGAACTGAGGCATTAAAGAACAAAGCAAACATTTAAAAAATAAAACTGTTACTTTTTTTTTCTTCCTTTTTTTCACTTGTAGATTAATATCCAGTATTATGTGCTATCCCTCTGAATAAGTATGCTTCATCTTACCTCTGTTCATTCAAATTTAAAACAGCTATTCATATTTGTCAGTAATTCAGAAGTTATATTTGTGGCTAAGTGCATGTATGGTCTGGTTTTCTTTTCAAGAAGATTCAAATCCTGGAGAAACAATAAGAAATAAAAAGATATTAGGAAAAAAGATATCAGGAAGTTATATTCAGGTACAAATCTCTTTTTTTAAAAAATAAGTATTTTATTGAGGTTGAAGGATTGCTGGCAATTAAAAGAATAGTGCTAATTATGGCTCTCATCATTCATTCAAGTATTTATTGAGCACCTACTTATGGTGCTCAACACTTGTTACTGCAAGCTACCTTAATTTTCCAAGAGTGGTGCCTTACTCTGTTTCTTCTGATGTGGTCTTCCAATCAGTGTGTGTAACATATGCCTGTAAGTCATCAGCCATTGTAGGTGGCTGTGTCTCTTGCATCATCATAAGGAGTTTAAGCTTTGTGCTCTGATAAATTGTGTTTTATTGAAGGGGTTAATAGGATGAAAACAGCAAAACAATAATTTTTGCAGCAAATTGTAAATTATAAGAAAATAACTGGTTTATGTACAACCATTTTAATGATTCCCTTGTTCATTTTTGCTGTGAAATGCACTGAAAAATCTCAAAATGAGTTATAGTTCATGTGTTGGGAAAATTGAAAAATAATAAAACTAGAGAACAATAATGCCTTTGTCTGTTTTGTGAATGGAGAGAAACAGAAGGTTTTTTCTTTAAATCCTTCTCTTCAGGAATCTCTTAGGGAGATAAGGAAGTATATTCAATAAGAGTTTTTAAAAATTGAAATGTTTAAATAGCCTGGAAAAATCAAGAATGTAAAATTAGAGATTTTGTTTTATTCTTTGAACCATTTGAATGCTTATTTCTTTCAATTATTGAATCATTTTAAGAATTATTGAAATGTGGTTTTAAAAATTCTTAAGAAAAAATACATTTATAAGTAATTGAAATCTCCTCATGATAGTGGGTTAATTCTTTGACAAGAGTGAAATAATAATACTAATTTTGGGTAATTATTTTACCTTGTCTTCATCTTGACTTTTCACTGCAGGTTATTTACCAGACAAGAGCTAGAGGTCTTTTCTGTTTTATTTTTTTATTTACATGTTGATAATTGGCCAGAGAAATGAATCTTTGCAGCACTTGTTACTGTTTTGTATCTTTTACTTTTGGGTCAAAGTTTTATTTATTTATTTACAAAAAAGTTTTTTTTTTTTAAGTTTATTTATTTTGAGAGAAAGAATGAGCGAGCAGGGAAGGGGCAGAGAGGAGGAGAGAATCCCAAGCAGGCTCTGCACGGTCAACACAAAGCCCAATGCAGGGCTTGAACTCCTGTACAATGAGAGCATGACCCAAAGTTTAACCAAGAGTTGGATGCTTAACCAACTGAGCCACCCGAGTGCCCCTGAGTCAGAGTTTTAAATGTGTGCTTTCTTTCTAGTTATTCAGAATTGTGTGTTAAGAAGTCCAAAACCAATAGTGACAAAAAGACAATGCTCTGGCCATGTATTTGGACTTTTTTTTTTTTTTTTTTACCATGATGATAACACTTATCACCCTATACCTTCTGTCAGATATTTGTATTTAAGTTCCATAATTTATATTCTAATTAATTACATTTTTGAATAGATGGCTTTTAAGCCCTGAAAAGTAATTTTTAGGTTGTGTATTGGGTGAGATATGGCATCTACATATTGATTCCCTGAACTCTTCAGTTGTAACCAACATCACCTCTAATGACTACTTGTCACCAAAATAATAAGAAAAGCACTGAATTTCTAATTCAGTCATCCTAGTACTTTACCCACAACTATAAATATTTGGTACTTGATGAACTTCCATAGATTAATTCCTTAAAATTTTTTTTCTACAGATTAATTCTTAAAGGATTTACTAATTAGATAAACATGAAATTTTATTTAAAATATTGCCTTAAGGTAAAGGCTAACTTCTATTCAATGTGCTCCCCCAGAGGAAGGCAATTTTGTGTGATCACTCCACAGTATACACTTGGGAGGGATTCCTTAGAGTTATGACAGTGACTGGAAGCTGAGTGGTGATTCCACAGAGATAGTGGGAGAGGAAAGGGAAGATGATTCTACCAGATGGGTATATAAAAGACAAGTTCATACATGAAAATGGAAATTCCAATAAAATATGTATTGTAGTGGCATAAAATCCTTCCTTACCGGAAAACCAAGCTGCACAGGAAATTGCTACATATTACAAAGCTTTTGCACATGTTTTCACTGATTGATATTCACAGTAACACTGTGAAATTGCAGTGTCAGGGATGGCTGTTCCAGCTTTCACATGAAGAAATTATTGCTCAGAAAGTTTAGTGCTCACTTCAATTCACATGGCTAGACCTTCAACAAACATCTGCTAAGTATTCATTTGAGGTCAGATGATGCGTTAGACTCCAGTGTGACAAATACTACCCCTATCTTTACAGGCTTAGATGAGGGAAGAAACCAAAACCTGAATTCCTGAGAATGAGTTGTTGACATGGGCAAAGCTAACTGGTCTTTCCAACCCCCAGAAAGGCATCATGGTACTAGGTTCTTTAGAAGGCAGTTGATCAATGAGTTGAAAATGAGGGATTTGGGGGGGCGCCTGGCTGGCTCAGTTGGAAGAGCATTCAACTCTTGATCTTGGGGTCATGAATTTGAGCCCCACATTGGGCAGAGCTTACTTAAAATGATAAAAAAAGAAAAAAGCAAGTAGCTTGGCTCAAAGTCTACATTAGAAGCCCCAAACAATGCAACTAGGTGACTAACCCTTGTTCCACCCTATAAGACTGGAAAGATTGAACCAGAGAGGTTTCCAATTCAGGAACACAGGTTGATAAACTGAAAATGAGGAACAAGTTAAAGTCTACATACTTAAGTATGAGACCTCACAGCCTCATCCCCTATCCCATTCCCCAAATATTGGCAGTCAGGCTCATACCTTTAGGCAAGAGATTAAAAGATCCTTTTTGGAACTTCTGTACTGTAAAGGAAACAACAAAACTAAAAGGCAAAAGACAATGGGAGAAGATATTTGCGAATGATGACATATCAGATAAAGGGTTAGTATCCAAAATCTATAAAAAATTTAGCAAACTCAACACCTGAAAAACAAATAATCCAGTGAAGAAATGGGTAGAAGACATAAATAGACACTTTTCCAAAGAAGACATCCAGATGACCAACAGACAAAGATGCTCAGTGTCACTCTTTATCAGGGAAAGACAAAACCACTTGAGAAACCACCTCACACAGGTCAGAGTGGCTAAAATTAACAACCCAGGAAACAACAGATGTTGGCGAGGATGTGGAGAAACGGGAACCCTCTTGCACTGTTGGTGGGAATACAAACTGGTGCAGCCAGTCTAGAAAACAGTGTGGAGGTTCCTCAAAAAATTAAAAATAGAACTACCTTATGACCCAGCAATAGCACTACTAGGAATTTATCCAAAGGATACAGGAGTGCTGATGCATAGGGGCACATGTACCCCAATGTTTGTGGCAGTGCTTTCAACAACAGCCAGATCATGGAAAGAGCCCAAATGTCCATCAACTGATGAACTGCTAAAGAAGATGTGGCTTATATATACAAAGGAATACTACTTGGCAATGAGAAAGAGTGAAATCTTGCCATTTGCAACAACGTGAATGGAAGTATAGGGTATTATGCTAAGTAAAATAAGTCAGAGAAAGACATATGTTTTCACTCATATGTGGAACTTGAGAAAGAACAGAAGATCATGGGGGAAGGGAAGGGGAGAAATAGTTTCAAACAGAGAGGAAGGCAAACCGATAAGAGACTCTTAAATACAGAGAACGAACTAAGGGTTGATGGGGGTTGGGGGGGAGAAGGGAAAATGGGTGATGGGCATTGAGGAGGGCACTTGTTGGGATGAGCACTGGGTGTTGTATGTAAGTGATGAGTCACAAGAGCACACTATACACTATATGTTAGCTAATTTGACAATAAATTATGTTAATTCATGAAAGATATGAAAAAAAAAGATCCTTTTTAGGAGAACCAACTCCAGGAGAAAAAGTCCTACAGATATATTTGGAGGGTCCACCAACAAAAAAATTCTCAGTTGGCAATCCTGTTAATTACAGTAAAGCCAAGTCAGTAACATAATTTTTCACCAGGAAACTACACAGACACCAACACATTGTACATGTAGACAACACATTACCTCTCGTTTTAACAGTTGAGGATCAGCAGACATTTGAGGAAAGATTCTAACATGAAGAAAAAAGATCAAATGGGAAAACATTTTGAGGAAACTGATAATTCAGGAAATGGTGGGAAAGAACTTCAGAAAACATTAAATCTTCAGACAAGATTATCTTGCTTGTATGAAATATGAACAAAATACTATCTTTAAAGTGGACTGTTGAGGGAACAAGAACACGTCTTGGAAATTAAAAATATGATAGCTCAAATTAATCACTCAAAAGAAATTCTAGAAGGTAAGTTAAGGGTAAGCTCTTGGCAGATAGAACAAAAGGACAAAAGATGGACCATAGAAGGGAAATAGAAAAATTAGAAGAACAATCCAGGAAGTCTAACATACAGCAAGTGAGGATTCAAGGAATTAATAAACAATGGAAGGAAAAATATTAAAAACGCATACATATATATGTACAAGACAGTTTCCCAGGACTGGATGGCACAAATCCAAATAAGAATGCCATGAATATCCTGCACAATAAAGGAAAAATAAAAGCCCAAAACAGACCGCATCATTGTGAAATTTCATTACACTAAGGATGAAGAGGAGATTCTAAAAACAATAGCATCAGGCTCTTCAACATCACTGAAAGTTAAAAGGCAAAAGAGAAATACCTCCAGTTTTGCCCAGAATTTTATCCCCAGCCGAAGACGAATCTGACATGCAAAATTTAAAAGTTTTGTCCTAGCTCTTCCTTTTCTGGAAGCTATTAAAAGCACATGCTCCAGCAACACATCAGAGGAAGGAAAAAAGCAGGAATTGGAAAGATAAGAAATCAAGGAAAACAGAGGATCCAACAGAGGAAAGAGTCAAACAGCGGCAGCTGCTCTACAACATCTAGGTCCCCTCCCAGGAGCTAGCTCCCCCAAGAGCTATTTTATCCGTGGACAACACTTTACACCAAAGTTCTCTGTACCAGAACCTGTCTCAGTTCTAGTGGAGCTCATATGAGATGAGAATATTTTTTCTTGTGTATAGCAATACTTTATATCTTTGAATATCAGTTCTCCCAATGCTAATATTCTGAGGTTATTCAGCTATGTTCATATGGTGGGGTTTCATCTTATGATCAGTTTCCTGAGAATGCACCATGTATCAACGTTATGTGGACTACTCAGAAAAGGCCAGAATATTACAAGTGGAGTCTTGTTTTAGACCTATTGTGTCTTTTTTCTTTTTAACAGCTTTGTTAATGTGCAATGGACTTAAACTACACATTTTTAAGTGTACAATTTTATAAGTTTTGATGTGTGTGCATTCCCATGAATCATCACCTCTGTCTTGATAATGAGAATATTTATCATTCTCAAAAGCTTACTCTGGGCTCTTGGTAATCTCTCCTACCCACCTTCCCCTCTTTTCGCCTCTGTCCCATATCCAGGGAACCTCTTGTGTTGGTGTCCTGGGGTTGCCATAACAATTACACAAACTGAATGACTTAAAAGAGAAGTTTATTCTCTCACAGTTCTGGGTCCCAGAAGTCTGAAATCAAGATGTCAGCAGGGCCATGCTCTCAAGAGGCTTTAGGGGATAATCCATTTTTTGTTTCTTTCAGTTTCTGGTATCTTTTGGCTTTCTTTGATTTGTGGCCAATTACTGTAATCTTTGCCTCTGGTCACATTTTGACCTTTTCTCGGGGTCTTTCTCTCTTCTGTCTGTCTCAAAATTTCCTCTGCCTTCCTCTTATGAGGACACTTGACGTTAAGTTAAAATCCCACCTAGAGGGGACCTGGGTGGCTCAGTCAGTTAAACATCTGACTCTGGATTTTAGCTTAGGTTACGATGTTATGCTTCTTCAGATCAAGCCCCATGTCGGGCTCTGCACTGACAGAGCAGAACCTCCTTGGGATTTTCTCTCTCCCCCTATCTCTCTCCGCCCCTCCCACTCTTGTGCTCTCTCTCTTTCTCTCTCTCTCGAAATAAATAAATAGGGGCACCTGGGTGGCTCAGTCGATTAAGCGTGCAACTTTGGCTCAGGTCATGATCTTGCAGTTCATGAGTTTGAGCCCCACGTAGGGCTCTGTGCTGACAGCTCAGAGCCTGGAGCCTGCTCCAGATTCTGTGTCTCCCTCTCTCTCTGTCCCTCCCCCTCACATGCTCTTTCTCTCTCAAAAATAAACATTTTTAAAAAATTAAATAAATCAATTTTTAAAAATCCCACCTGGGTAATCCACAATGATCTCCTTATCTCAAGATTCTTTTTTTTAAAAAAATTTTTAATGTTTATATTTTGAGAGAGAGAGAAAGAAACAGAGTGCGAGTGGGGAGGGGCAGAGAGAGAGGGAGAAACAGAATCCGAAGCTGGCTCCAGGCTCCCAGCTGTCAGCACAGAGCCTGACAAAAGGCTCTAACCCACAAACCCTGTGATCATGACCTGAGCCAAAGTCGGACACTTAACCAACTGAGCCACCCAGGCCATACCCTTATCTCAAGATTCTTAATTATATCTGCCAAGACCCTTTTTCCAAGTAAGTTAACATTCACAGGTTCTGGGAATTGGATGTGAACATATCTTTTGGAAGCCACCATTCAATCCACTCCACCACTAATTTGCTTTATGTCATAGATTAGTTTGCATTCTCTAGAATTTTCTATAAATAGAATCAAACCGTATGGTCTATTTTGAGAGGGAGGTGTGGCTTATTTCATTTAGCATAATTAGTTTGTTTCTTATTCATATTGTTTCACGCATTAGTAGTTCATTCTTTTCTATTGCTGAACAGTAATTCATTGTTTGGATTATACCACAATTTGTTTATTCATTCACCAGTTGATAGACATTGGGGTTTTCAGTTTTGGTCTAGTACATATAAAGCTGCTACGATATTCTCATACAAGTCTTTGTATGGACATATGCTTTGATTTATCTTGGGTAAATACCTAGAAGTGGGATGGTAGGCATATGTTTTTAGCTTTTTGGGAAATTGCGAGTCAGTTTTCCAAAATGACTGTACTATTTTTCACGCCCAGCAACAGTACATGAGAGTTCCAGGTACTTCACATCATTGGCAGCACTTGATGTGGACAGTCTAACTTTTGCTATTTTTTTTTTAATGTTTTATTTATTTCTGAGAGAGAGAGAGAGAGAGAGAAGTGCAGGGTCAGAGAGAGAGGGAGATACAGAATCTGAAACAGGCTCCAGGCTCTGAGCTAGCTGTCAGCACAGAGCCTGATGCGCGGCTCAAACCTATAAACCGTGAGATCTTGACCTGAGCCAAAGTCGGATGCTTAACCGACTGAGCCACCCAGGCACCCTAATTTTTGCTATTCTAATAGGTGTGTCATGGCAGCTTGTTTTGATGTTAATTTGCCTAACTGTAATGATTAGTGATGCAGAACATCTTTTCATGTGCTTATATGCCCCCTGATATACCTTCTATGGTGAAATGTTTATTCAAATCTTTTGCCCATATTTTCATTAGGTTGTTTTCTTATTGAAGTTTGATATTTCTTTATATATTCTGGATATAAGCCTTTTACATTTGGTTTCTAAATAATTTATTCTAGTCTGGTTTCTTTTTTCATTCTTTTAACAATGTATTTCAAGTAGTAGATGTTCTTAATTTTGATAAAGTCCAGTGTATCAAGTTTCTTTTATGGATCATGCTTTTGGTATCATATCCAAGATCTTCCCTAACCCGAGGTCACAAATATTTTCTCCTATATTTTCTCAGAAGTTTTATAGTTTAAGTTCCTACATGTAAACATATAATTCATTTTGAGTTAATTTTCCTCATTGAATATGGCACAAAATATGTGTAAGAAGTTTGTTTTGTTTTGTTTTGCAGTGGATACACAATTCTTTTCAGTGCCATTTATTTAAAAGCTCTATTCACCCTTATGTTCACTGAAGCATTAACTACAATAGCCAAGATATGGAAGAAACCTAAAAGTCCATCTCTAGATTAATATATAAAGGAGATATGATATGTGTGCATACACACACACACACACACACGCACAATGGAATATTACTCAGCCATAAAAAAAAAGAATGAAATCTTGCCATTTGTGACAGTATGGATGAACCTAGAGGGTATTATACTAAGTGAAATAAACCAGACAGAGAAAGACATATACCATATGATTTCATTTATATGTGGAATCTAAAAAATAAAATAAATGAACAAAACAAACAGACTTGTATAGGAAACAAACTGATGGTTGCCAGAAGGGCTATAGGTCAGAGGGTAATCAAAATAGGTGAAAAGAATTAAGAGATACAAACTTCCAGTTATCAAATAAGTCACAAAGATGAAATGTACAGCATCGGGAATATACTCAATAATATTATAATAGCTTTGTGTGGAGACAGATGGTAACTAGACTTATGGGGATAATCTCATAAGGTATAAAAATATCAAATTACTATGATGAACACCTGAAGCTAACAAGATGTTGTATGTCAATTATACTTCAACGAAAGATAATAAAAGACTATCCTTTTTCTATTGAATTGCCTTTACACCTTTGTCTAAAATAAGTTGATCATAAATGTATTTGTCTAGTAAGGACCCTGTTTTGTTACATCAAATTAGTTTGTCTATCTTATATCAACACTGCACTGTCTTGATTACTGTATCTTCATAATAAATCTTAAAGCCAGATAGTGTAAGTCTTCCAACTTTGTTCTTTTTCAACGTTGTTTTGGTTATTCTAGTTTGCATTTCCATATAAATTTTAGGATAAGCTTGTCAATTTCTACAAAAAAGCCTTCTGGGATTTTGTTGTAATTTAATNCGAGATCATGACCTAAGCGAAAGTCGGACGCTTAACTGACTAAGCCACCCAGGCGCCCCAACTTCTTGCCAGTCTTGAGTCTCCTGAACCATGAACACAGTGTATCTCTCCACTTACTACAATCTTCTTTAATTTCTCTTAGCAATATTTTGTGGTTTTTTAGTATACAGGTTTAGATATCTTATATCAGTTATCTCTAAATATTTCATATTTTTTATTTTATAAATGACATTTTAAAACATTTTCAGCATTTTTTAAATATTTTTTTAAATTTTATTTATTTCTAGGAGAGAGAGAGACAGCGTGAGCAGGGGAGGGTCAGAGAGAGAGGGAGTCACAGACTCTGAAACAGGCTCCAGGCTCTGAGCTGGCAGTCAGCACAGAGCCTGACACAGGGCTCGGACCCACGAACCGCAAGATCATGACCTAAGCGAAAGTCGGACGCTTAACCGACTAAGTCACCCAGGCGCCCCAAACATTTTCAGTTTTTAATTGTTGCTAATATATACAAGAAGTACAATTTATTTTTGTATCCTGAGCTTGTATCCTACAGCCTTGCTTAACTTATTTATTTCAACCGGTAGTTTTTCTATAGATGCCTTATAATTTTCTACAAAGAAGTTCTTGTCATCTTTGAATAAAGACAGTTTTATTCTTTTCCAATCTGAATGCCTTATTTCTTTTTCTTGGTTTATTGCATTGGTTAGAACCTCCAGTACAAAATGAAAAGGAAGTGGAGAGAGCAGACATCTTGCCTAGTTCCTGATCTTAGGGCAAAACAGTCTATAACTATTAGATATGGTGTTAGCTGTAGACTTTTTATAGAAATTCTTTCATAGAAACTCTTTGAGGAAGTTCCTTTTAATTCCTACTTTACTGAGAGTTTTTGATCAGGAATTGTTGGTTGGTTATTCTTACCTAAGTTTGCACTTGAATTTGGAAGCCACTTGGTCAATTGTTTATTAAACATATAATCAATTAAAAACCTCATGGTCTTAATATGCCTTATGGCTAAATCAAAAAGCATTACTGAAGAGTAGGCTTAGTAGAATTTGAAGCCTAAAGACCCCTTCTTAATTTTTGGTTCTGCTATTTACTATTAGTGAGACGTTAGTCAAGTCCTCTAACCTAGCTCTAAGATTCAGTTTCCTTATCCTTAAATCAGTAATAACAAGGTAATGTTAATCAACCATACAAGATTGGCACTTGCATGAACCAGAGAAAGCACCTTCTTAAATTTTGCACCCTAAGTACCTAGTTTGCCTCATGCTAGTTTTGACCCTACCTTATGACATTCAATTCACTGTGTTCCTGGAAGTTACAGTATTCTTCAGCACTGTCACTCTGAACCTAGTTCTCACTCTCAGCTGGATTTTTTTGAAATATGACATAGTGGACAAAATCCTACATGTATGCTTTCAAATGCCTTGAATCTGAATTGACATTTCAGCTCTGTTTTTTAAGAGCTGTGCGATCTTGGGCTAATTACTTAACTTTTCCAAACCTTACTTTCACAAACTACAAAATGAGTAATACCTGTTTTACCTGCCTTTTCAGGTGTTTTGAAGCTCAACATAATGATGAATGGACAAATACTTTAACTGCAAACCATCTCTCAACTATATAAAGTATTAGTATGCCCACTCTGAGAGCAGATTGCTGCTGCTGAATTCCTGTAAAGCCTAGTCACACTAAAGAAATGACACAAAAATGTTTCACATCTCCAAATGTATTGAGCCCTTTCCTTAAGTTGGTGAATCACGCAGTCATTCACAAACATATTCAAAGGGTAGATGATTGGTTTGCTCTCTATAAGGCCAAAAATTACATCTCAGAGTGAGCAACTTTGACTTGGCTTTCAAATGAATTTCATTTCATTCAAATTCTCTTTAATCAAGGTTCAGTTTATCAACAATAAAATGTATGTACCTTAAGTATTCTATTCCGTTCAGTGAGTTTTGACAATCGTATATCTCCATGTAACACCCACACCAAATCAAGATATAGAACCTTTAACTTAACTCAGAGGGTTCCCTTAGGCCCCTCTGTAGTCAAATCTCCCATCCTCCCCGAGGCCACCATTCTCATTTCTGTTACAGAATATTAGTTTTGCTTGTTTTGGACTTTATACAACTGAATCATACAGAATGTAGTGTTTGAAAAACTTTTTATTTTTGTTCTGTTAAGTAAGAGTCTAGTTAAACAGGGCTCAAGCTAGGGTATATTCCCTTGCCTATTTAAAAGCAGAGGTCACTTGGGGCGCCTGGGTGGCTTAGTCGGTTGAGCGTCCGACTTTCGCTTGGGTCATGATCTCGCGGTTCGTGGGTTCGAGCCCCGCGTCGCGCTCTGTGCTGACTGCCAGCTCGGAGCCTGGAGCCTGTTTCAGTCTGTGACTCCCTCTCTCTCTGACCCTCCCCTGCTCACGCTGTCTCTCTCTCTCTCTCCTAAAAATAAATAAAAAACATTAAAAAAAAAAATAAAAGCAGAGGTCACTTAAGGTTTATATTTCCATTCACAGTTGTTATACAGTTACTTTCCAATCTTCCTGGTTATCAAAACCACCTAGAAGAGCAGTAAAAGACTGACTACTTGAGTGGGCAGTCAGGAAGCTTGGGTTTCAGTCTTTACTCCATGACCTTGAGCAAACTCTTAGCTTTAAGGTCTGGCCCATAGGAATTTTTAACTTTAATTTTAATGAAGGTCACTGTTAAAAATTTCTCATAAACATTTGAAACTAAATTTTCTGTTGAGGTGAGCTTTAGGGAAAATTAACATTCTCTTTAGACCTGTTCTGCTGGGCTCAGAACATTTAGATAGCCTGCATTGTATGTGGCTTCGTCCAAATTGGGATGACATTGTGCAGCCCAGATACCAGGCTGAAACATTTCTAAAAACAAGTCATTCCAATTCTGGAAAAATCCTATCATGGTTGACTCAAGGTGGGAAAGTAAGGGAGTGGAGATGAGGAGTTGAAGCCTGACTTCCTTTTTACTGTATGTATATCTGTTTGTGTCACTTAACAACCGAACTAAGCACATGTATTAATTTTTCAAAATTCTTTATTCTTTTATTTACTCTTTTTTTTAAGTCTATCCATTTTGAGAGAGACAGAGTCAGTGGGGG
>NW_027530544.1:3838675-3980451 GCF_008692635.1 Crocuta crocuta | reverse complement strand
TGGGGGGGAGTGGGGGGAGGGGCTCAAATCCATGAATCATGAGATCATGACCTGAGCCAAAACCGAGACCCAGATGCCTAAATGACTGAGCCACCCAGGTGCCCTTAAATTTTCAAAATTTGTAAATAAAATTAAGAAATGGAGGTGAATTGAAGTGCACAAATGAGTATGAGTTCTGAGGCCTACAGGAGAGACTTGTCCTACATAAATCAGTTAAAATTATTTGGGAAACACTTGATAACCAGCAAGCATGGACCATGCCTGATGGCTGAGCTTAAATGATCATTTTCTGCCATCTCTTTTCCTCCCCTACCCACCTCATCATCACTTCCCAGTATTACTCACCCCTGTGCTCCAGGACATGATAATGTCATATGTGCCCAAAATACATCTGCTTCATGCCTTAGTGCCTCTCTTGCAGAGCTTCTGTGGCCCACCCACTCCACCTCTTGACCTGAGTAAATTCTTCCCTCTTCCTTCTCTCACCGCCATTCCTGTTTGGATGAGGACTCCTCCTCTGTTCCTGTGCTTATGACATAATATTACTACATAATTATTACATAATATTGCTTTTTTTCTTTTAAATAGCTTGTTTTTTAGTATAAAAGTAACAGATGCTCATTGTAACATTTCAAATAATGGAGGTGCTTGTATATAAAAAGAACTTTCCTAAAAAAAACATTAAATAAAAAAATAAATACATAAAAAGAACTTTCCTCTCGCCGACCTCCATTCCCATCTGGAAGGGTGACTTTCCATACTCAAGAAAAAATTGCTTAAGCAGAACTTGAGTTTATTTCCCTTTGCGAAAGTTTAAAATCACAGGAGTTTATAAAGCAACAAGTAAACGCTGCCCTTGGATTTCACCTTTACTTTCCCTCCCCAAACCATTGACAGTGTGCTATGTATCCCTCCATCCCCTCTTTCTACCCATTTCACAGAAATGCACATCCATTTGAGTGGCAGACACTAAAATACCAAAGCTCAAAGTGCTGTCATTCCAGATCCTCCCTTCCTCTTCCTCTGTGTCCTGCTTTAAGGGGGATTCTTTGTTTTTCAGAGCAAGGTTATAGACAGAGATGTCCACTGAAGATTAGAGAAGCAAAAGATTTCTCTGCATAAGAAAGATCTTGGAGAAGGAAAGAAAAGATCTGGAGGGTGGTGAGGAAAAAAGAAACTTGCATGAGCAGGGAGTTTTGAGGTAAGGGGGCAAGGGGAGAAATGGGGAGCAGCTGCTTTGAGGGTAGGACATTGAAGAGATATAGATATGTAAAGAGAATTTTTAGCAAGTTTTAACAATTTAATATAATTCCTCATTTACTATCTCAAGAGACTTTCAGTAAAGCTCACTGTTAATTTTTAAGGCTTTAGGGTGTCATATTTGTGATTCTTGTGGAAGTATCTATAGGTCCATATGGATCGGGGGTGGAGTGAGTCTCTCTTGAAGCACATGGGCTGCATTCAGGAAGTTTGTGGAAAATCAAGGGACAAATTCAGGACACTATAAGGAAGGGAAGGGGAAGTGGGAATGAAAGTTGGGGATGCAGCAAACAAACATTCACTATGGTGGCCTTTGGGGCTGCTCTCATGTAACACCCAATGCCCATTATACTCAGCCTAAGCAAAGTTTGCCAGTTGACGAACCTGCCCACATATACAGAGCTTTTTCAAACTCCTAAATTTAAATTATTGAAATATTAATTCATAACTAAGGATCATCAGACATCATCATAAAGCTCCAAAATGAAAGCAAGAAACTTTTAAAAACAATGACCCAGGAAGAAACAGAAATAACAGAGGAAAAAGGCAAAGAGGTAAAAGGTTCCGGCTGGTAATCTTGATGATTCCAGGGGCGCCTGGGTGGCTCAGTCAGTTAAGTGTCCGACTTCGACTCAGGTCATGATCTCACAGTTCATGAGTCTAAGCCCCTCATTGGGCTCTGTGCTGACAGTGCAGATTGCTTGGGTCTTTCTCTCCCTTTCTCTCTGCCCCTCCCCCACTCACTTGATGTCTCTTTCTCAAAAAATAAAAAAATAAACTTGAAAAAAACTTGATGTATGGTAAATTTAATAACAATAAAGAACAGAAATTTGTAAAGAGGAACCAGACAGAAGATTACCAAGGCCACAAGCTGATTCTTTATAAAAAGGGCAACAAAATTGTGAAACTCTAACTTGATGGACCAAGAAAATAAGAAGAGAATATAAGTTACAGAACACAAATATCAGAAATAAAAAGGAGTTATAGATCCTACAGACATTAAAAGGATAATAAGAGAATATAGCAAACAAATTTGTGCCAACATATTTGATAGTTTGGATGAAATGGACAAAGTAGAACTTAACAAAAATGACACAAAATGAGACAGAAAATCTGAACCTTCCTATATCTATTATTAAAGAATTTTAGGGGCACCTTAGGTGGCTTGGTCGGTAAAGCGTCTGACTGGCTCAGGTCACCATCACAGGGTTTGTGAGTCCTAGCCCCACGTCGGGCTCCGTGCTGACACCTCAGAGCCTGGAGCCTGCGTTGGATTCTGTGTCTCCCTCTCTTTCAGCCCCTCCACCCCTTGTGCTTTGTCTCTGTCTCTCAAAAACACAGTTTAAAAATAAAATAAATAATAATTAACAGTTTTTAATAATAAATAAAGAGTTATATTGATTATAAGAACTTTCCCCACAAAGAAAGCTCCGGGCACATATTGTTTCAGTGATGATCTACAAGAAATTTGAGAAGGAAGTAACACTAATCAACCATTCCACTGAGTAGACAAGGGAACACTTGGAACTTATTTTATGTAGCTGGTAGTACCTGAGTATCAAGAAAAAGGTAATTTTAGGGGCGCCTGGGTGGCTCCGTTGGTTAAGTGAGCGACTTCGGCTCAGGTCATGATCTCACGGATCGTGGGTTCAAGCCCCGCATTGGGTTTCGTACTGACAGCTCAGAGCCTGGAGCGTGCTTCGGATTCTGTGTCTCCCTCTCTCTCTCTGCCCTTCCCCCACTCAACCACTATCCCTTATGAATATAGAGGCAGAATACTTAAATAGTTAGATTCATCAAAAGATGGGCTAACAGTAGTTGAAATTTTTCTGAAAACAGTTCAATATATGGAAAGAGCCAAAACTAGGCAAAGAAGAAATGGTTGCCTCAGAAAGTGGTAAAGTGCAAGTAATAAAAACTTCAAAACTAACTGCAAAGTCCTAGACTGCTCCTGAACTTTTCAGAAGGGTTGAAACTATTCTTTCTAAACTTGCAAAAATGCTCCACTGACTCTGGGACAACAGTGTTTTGGGGTTTTTTTTGGGGGGGGTTTTGTTTTTAATTTTTTTTACATTTATTTAGTTTGGAGAGACAGAGAGAGACAGAGCACAAGTAGGGGAGGGGCAGAGAGAGAGACACACAATCCAAAGCAGGCTCCAGGCTCTGAGCTGTCAGCACAGAGACTGATGCGGGTTCAAGCCCATGAACCATGAGATCATAACCTGAGCCGGAGACAAGCACTTAACTCACTGAGCCACCTGGGCACCCAGGACAACAGTGTTTTGAATCATGGTAAACATCAGTATTTGTTTCACAGATATAGCTTTTTAAAATGATCAACTAACAGAGATTCCATTATGCAAACTATGAAGAATGAAAATGGTATGAAATATGCTTAATTTAGTAAGAAATCTATATTTTAAGAAAAATTAAAGGCTATTATAAACCCATGTACTTTTTTTAGTTGGAGGATACATAGTAGGCAAATACAACAGATATAAATACAAGTGGACCTTAGAGATACTGTAGGCTCAGTTCCAGACCAGTGCAACAAAGTATCACAATAAAAAAATAAAAACAAAAGTGGAGATTCAGTCCAGGCACCTTCTGTTCTTAGATTCAGCTCTTTATTGTAGGAGAAAGGCAAGACCAAGTGAGTGAAAATATTCACAGTATTGAGTGTAAAAAAAAAAAACAGGTTTCATACAAAACATCATATAAGACTTGATCCTATCTTTATGGATTATATTTGTGTGCATGGCCATGGTGGGGGGAGACTGTTCAAAAATATAAATAGTGATTGTTTCTGGTTCTTGGTATTATGGATGAGTTTTATTTTCTTCTTTTTGTTTGTTGCTATTTCTTTCTTTTTTAAAAAAGTTTTAATGTTTTTATTCATCTCTGAGAGAGAGAGAGAGAGACAGCGTGAGCAGGGGAGGATCAGAGAGAGAAGGAGACACAGAATCTGAAGCAGGCTCCAGGCTCTGAGCTAGCTGTCAGCACAGAGCCCAATGCGGGGTTCAAACCCATGAATGGTGAGATCATGACCTGGGCCAAAGTCGGACACTCAACTGACTGAGCCACCCAGGCGCCCACTGTTTGTTGCTATTTATTAAATTTTATCTATTTATTTATTTAGTTATTAAAGTTTAGTTATTTATTTTGAGAGAGAAAGAGAATGAGAATGTGAGTGGGAGAAGGGCAGAGAGAGAGAATCCCAAACAGGTTCTGCACTGTCAGTGCAGAGCTCGATGCAGGGCTCGATGCAGGGCTTGAACCAGGAGATCATGACCTGAGCTGAAACCAAGAGGTAGACCGACACTCAAGTGACTGAGCTACCAGGGTGCCTCTATTTCCTGAATTTTAAAAATGATGATTAGGGTGCTTTGGTGGTTCAGTCGATTAAGTGTCTGCCTCTTGATCTTACAGTTCATATGTTCAAGCCCCACATTAGGCTCTGTGCTGACAGTGGGAAGTCTGCTTGAGATCCTCTCTCTGCCCCTCCCTGACTTATGGGCACGTGTGCATGCTCTCTGTCTCAAAATAAAGAAATAAACTTTAAAAAATGATGATCTTTGTCATTTCTGTAACAAGAAAAAAAAATTAAAAATCATTAAAAGAAATAGTGTGATTCTTGTCTGTGGTATTGTTTACAAACCCTAGTCTGAATAATTCTTTGGTGGGTATGTTGGCAGCAAGTTTAAGCCTCAGGTAGCATGTTGGACTTGACTTCTTTGGAAATCCCTTTTTTTAAAAAAAAAATTCATTTATTCTTGAGAGAGAGAGGTAGAGAGCAACCAGGGGAGGGGGAGAGAGAGAGAGAGAGAGAGAGAGAGAATCCCAAGCAGGCTCCACGCTGTCAGCACAGAGCCTGATGCGGGGCTGGAACCCATGAAATGTGAGATGATGACCTGAGCCGAAACCAAGAGTCAGACAATTAACTGACTGAGCCACCCAGGTGCCCCTGGAAATCCCTTCTAATCTAATTGTGATTTAATGTTTTTGTAGACATATGTGTTATACATATATGACTCCAAGTGTTAGTCTGTGTGTCTATCAATGAATTTTATGTCTTTTTATTTTGTGTTTTTGGTGCTTTGACATCTTGGGGCCTTGCTGACCCTTGAGAGATTGCCCCTCCCAGGGCTAGCCAATTTTCAGCATACTTTTCTTGTGCAAACCAACCAATGCAGAGCCCATACTCCCAAATACCTCCTTTATGGGCTCTTACATATTTCTCCTTCCCTAACCACCCCAGGACCAGCTACCAGGCAACTAGGAACTACCTTTGCCCCAGAGCCCTCTGAAATTATTCAAACTAGCCAATCCTAAACCTATTTATCCTGCCTTGCCCCATTTCTTCCCCAGATACCACAATAAAGGCTCCTGTGGTATTTTCCCCTCTCACTCTGTTTCTCTGTGTGGTCACTATGCACGGCATTCTGTACCGTCTGTTTCTAGGGATCTGTGGGCATGAATAAACTTCTTCTTGGGGTGCTTGGATGACTCAGTCAGTTGAGTGTCCAACTCTTGATATTAGTTCAGATTGTGATCTCATGATCATAGGATTGAGCCCCATGCTGGGCTTTGTTTGTGGGGCCTGCTTGAGACTCTCTCTGTCTCTCTGCTCCTCCCTTGCTCACACTCTCTCTGTCTCAAAATAAATAAACATTAAAAAAGTAAGCCTCTTTTTTTCATGGCATTCATTTCTGTGTCTGCATGTCTCACTGTACTCAGTTAAAACAATTCCAATGCCTAGGTCGCTCAGTTGGTTAAGCATCCAACTTTGGCTCAGGTCATGAACTCATGGTTTGTGAGTTCAAGCCACACATTGGGCTCCATACTGACAACTTGGAGGCTGCTTGGGATTCTTTCTCTCCCCTCTCTCTATTCTTCCCCTACTTAACCTTGTGCACTCTCTCTCTCTCACAAAAATAAATAAGGAACAATAATAAAAAAAAAACCGATAACAAATAAAAGAGAGGATTCATATTAAAAAAAATTCTCAAGAGCTCTTACAACAACAGTAGCTCCATATACATGTACCTAGATTTCTCCTACTACTAAATTTGTTCAGAATAAGCAGAGTTAGATGAGATTTTGTTCTGGCAGCTATCTATCTTACAACCTATAAGCTGCTTTCCCCCCAATAGGATCTATTTTATTCTTCTCAGAGCAGAGTATCTACTTATTTACTCTATCTATTGCAGGGAGAGGAATAATTATGACTTCTCCAAAAAGTCTTAACAAAGTCTCCAAAACCAAAACACCCAAATGGATTTAATATAATTTTGGAGTAGAAAGTACAACAAAACCCAAAACACAAACACACACACACACACACACACACACACACACACAGTCAGGTAATATATCCTTAGAAACCTTTAAGCAGCCCTAGTTTTCAAACAAAGATCAGGTGGTCTAATAGTTTATCAATATCAAAGAAAACTCTCCATTCCTTGTCAGTTGCCAGGCTGACAGGCTCTTCTGAGCTTACGAAGTATCCTTACCCTGTAGATAGGCTGTTAGTCATCTGTACAATATTGGTTTATGGGTGCCATGAGACCCACTTATTCCAAAATGCCTTGGCCAATGACCTGCCACAGTGCTCTCCCTCCCAGCTTATCTGGCTTCAGTGTCCTAGTTGTAAACAATTATTTTCTTTAGAAGATCTTTATCAAAGTGTATTTAAATTATCTGAGAAGGGAGAAGTATTTTTTTTAAGATTTTATTTTTAAGTAATCTCTACACCCAATGTGGGACTCTGAAATAAAGAGTCACATGTTCTACTGACTGAGCCAGCCAGGTGCCCAACGGAGAAATATTTTTCTCCTATGGCAGCTTTCATGATTTTTAGCTACAGAAGATTCTAGTACCTGGCTTGCTGTAGAACTTTTGGGGAGTTTCTCAAGCCATATGGGTTTAGGGGATGGTTCTGCGAGCATATCCAGTCTTCTCTATGGGCATACAGCCATGAAGCAGTTTGTATGACCACCTTGGCAGACAACAAGATTGCTTCGGACAGGGCAGGTGTCTAATAAATATTTATTGCATGTTTAGTTGAATAGATAGGAGCTCCACTATGTCAGTAATGGCTCTGTGCCATATAGACCAGAAACCAACACTAGTCACATCAATGAAGTAGAGAAAATCCTGGAAGGATATCAGTAACTCACAGAATGAAGGCAGGTAATCTGGTGGTAGAAAGTTGCAGAATCAAGGTAGCTCTGGAGACTCAGCACAAAACCCACAGGAAATTCATGGCTTGAGAACAATTTGGCCCTTGCACCACTATGGGCCTGATGACAGCTCTAATTTCCAGCATCCCCTCTGACCCAAGATTCAAAGTTTTGGGACTTTCAGGGTCTGAATGGCTGAGTTGAAATAATTTGCCCATGGGTAGTAAAAGAAGGATCTGAACTCGTCAACTGAAATGAAAGACTGTATACCGAGACTTGGTTTCCAAATGAGGCCAGAAAGGAAGATGGTAATATTAATGGGAAGGGGCCAAATTAGATATTATGCTGTGAACAAGGACAGATGTCAGCCACACTGACACTAAACTGAGAGATGAGGTAGGGCTGGGGCTGGTTGCTGGTCAAGGCTGAAGGAGAAGAAGGGTGTAGTTCTAGAGGAAGGAGAAGAACATGACCGTTAGACACTGGGTGGCCAGGAAGATGGCAGAATGCCAGGGAGGGGATAACAGAATCTGGATGGGGAGGAGCAGAGAAAAGGTGTTTTGTGGTGTTCCTAGGCTAACATAGAACCTGAATAAATATGTGTTAAATAAACAAATGGAAATCTAAATCATGCTATTGAGATAGATATAAGTGACTGAAGTTCTCGTGGCTGGATGAGGTGGGGAGTGTGTCGCCACAGAGGCTGACTCATTCTTAGAGCCAGCCTGGCTAGTCATCCCAATCCCTTCTCCTGAGGCCTTTCCCATTCATTCTGGAGCAAGAAACTGCAAGCTGTTCCCTGGAAAGAGATGTGTGTTGGGAGAGGGGTGTAGGGGGGTGCAGAGGTGGATATCCTTTCTCTGCCTGAATCTGAAGAACAGGGAACATCTGTATCCAAAATGTCTATGGAGTCATCGCGTTGGGCTTTCCCAGACTTTAGCCAGACTAGAGTGACTTTGCCTTTATCTTCCAAGACAGTATGCTTCTTTATTCTTTTATTTTATTTTTTGATGTTTACTTATTTATTTGGGGCGGGGGTGCAGAGAGAGAAGGAGAGAGAGAATTCCAAGCAGGCTCTGTGACAGTTCAGAGCCCGATGTCACAAACCATGAGAGCATGACCTGAGCCGAAATCAAGAGTCAGATGCTTAGCTGACTGAGCCACCTAGGTGCCCCTCAGGGAAATATACTTCTATCTCTAGGTTTTCAGGTGAGGAATCAACCCTTGATTTCTGCCAGTTACTTTCCTCCTTTTCCAGAAGAGTCTCCCTTCCTCCTCTCTTCCAGCAAAGCAGCATGGCCAAAATGGATTCTGAAGTCGTATAAATTTGGGTTTGATTCTCAGGTTTTCCCCTTATTTGATGGCTGTGTGACTTTGTCAAGCTTGCTCCTTCCTCTGTGAAATGGGGAAAATAATGTCTGTCTTGCTAGGGGCATCATGAATATTATGTTAAAGTGCCACATACATTAAAAAAAAAAAACAAAAAAACCCAGGGCAGGAGTGCCTGGCTGGCTCAGGCATTACAACATGTGACTCTTGATCTGAGGGTCATGATTTCAAGCCCCACGTTGGGCATAGAGCTTACTTAAATTAAATTAAATAAAAATTAAAAATTCTTGAATTAAAAACAAAACAAAACAACAACCACAAGGCAAGTTGTCCAAAAGATGCACAAAGGGCACCTGGGTGTCTCAGTCGACTGATCGTCTGACTCTTGATTTCAGCTCAGGTTGTGATCCCGGAGTTGTGAAACTGAGCCCCACATTGGGCTCCACACTCAACAGAGAGCCTGCTTGGAATTCTCCCTCTCTCTCTCTCTCTCTCTGTCTCACTCCCTCTGCCTCTCTCCCTGCTCACATACACTCTTTCTCTAATTAAAATAAATAAGTAAATAACTGACTACTTATTAAAAAAACAAGAACAAATAAAACAAAAACAACCCCAAAAGATGGATAAGAAATTCCAGATACCACCTCTTCTCTCAGTCTAGGTTTTTTAAAGACTAGTTATTGTCTCTTTATGAAGAGTGTTAGCTTGTAGGCAGCCCCAAGGTTAAGACATATTATCTAGTGGATGTAAATAATAATTTTTGAGAAATAAAATATTTTGTAATAGAGCAGAAATAATTCCTCAGGCACTATCAAAAGTTAAATAAAATTTCTCTTAAAAATCTCCCAGTTCCTATTGAGCTTAAGGTTGGGTACACAAAGATGTTATGTAGAGGGATGGTCACTGCAGTGTTGTTTATAAAAGTAAAGCTTAAACTAAACTTAAACTTTAACTACAGAGGAACACTTGGCTGGCTCAGGCACTAGAGCATGCAACTCCTGATCTCGGGATTGTAAGTTTGAGCCCCATGTTGGGTGTAAAGATTATTTGAAAATAAAATAGTTTTAAAAATAACTATAGAGGATTATAAGACCAAATAAATTATAGTAATTTTTCTAAGTTTATTTATTTATTTATTTTTAGTAATCTCTACACCCAATGTGGGGCTGGAATTTCTAGCCCCGGAAGTTGCAATGCTCTGCTGACTGAGTCAGCCAGGTGCCCCAAATTATAGGAATTTTTTACAATAGAACTCTATGTAGCCTTTAAGAAGATATTGTAGAAACATATTTAATCACATGGGAAGGTGTTCTTGCTGTATTAAGTGAATAAATTATAAATTAGCATTATAGTATGATTCCATTTTTATTATATATATGTACAGTATTTGAAGGGATATATGTTAAATGTTAGTACTTTGGGTGTCAGAGTATGGAGCTTTTAAATTACTTTTATTCAAAACTATGTTCTAATTTCCCCATAATGAACATGTATGATAAGTATATAAAGGATGAGGAAATTATTATCTAATCCTTTTTGCCCTGAATTTAGACTTTTCGAGTACCCTTTTGTTTTTCCAAATTTGGTTTCTTCAAGGCTATCTCTTAAGAAAACATACGGACAAAGTTACATCTAGGTAACTTAAAATTGATATCAAAGACAGTCTTTGTTGGCACAAAAACAGACACATAGACCAATGGAATAGAATAGGGAACTCAGAATTGGACCCACAAATGTATGGCCAACTAATCTTTGACAAAGCGGGAAAGAGTATCCAATGGAAAAAAGACAGCCTCTTTAACAGATGGTGCAGGGAGAACTGGACAGCAACATGCAGAAGAATGAAACTAGATCACTATCTCACACCATACACAAAAATAAACTCAAGATGGATAAAGGACCTGAATGTGAGACAGGAAACCATCAAAACCCTAAAGGAGAAAGCAGGAAACAACCTCCTTGACCTCCACTGCAGCAATTTCTTACTTGACACATCCCCAAAGGCAAGGGAATCAAGAACAAAAATGAACAGTTGGGACCTCATCAAGATAAAAAGCTTCTGCATGGCAAGGGAAACAATCAATAAAGCTAATAGGCAACCAACGGAATGGGAAAAGATAGTTGCAAATGACATATCAGATAAAGGGCTAATATCCAAATCTATAAGAAACTCCCCAAACTCCACTCCTGAAAAACAAAGAATCCAGGGAAGAAATGGGCAGAAGACATGAACAGACACTTCTCCAAAGAGGACATCCAGATGGCCAACAGACACATGAAACGATGCTCAGTTTCACTCATCATCAGGGAAATATAGTAAATCAAAACCACACTGAGATACCACTTCACACCAGTCAGAGTGGTGAAAATGAACAAATCAGGAGACTATAGATGCTGGCGAGGACGTAGAGAAACGGGTACCCTCCTACACTGCTGGTGGGACTGTAAACTAGTACAACTGCTCTGGAAAACAGTGTGGAGGTTCCTCAAAAAACTGACAACAGAACTCCCCTATGACCCAGCAATAGCACTGCTAGGAATTTACCCAAGGGATACAGGAGTGCTGATGCATAGGGGCACATGTACCCCAGTGTTCATAGCAACACTCTCAACAATAGCCAAATCATGGAAAGAGCCTAAGTGTCCATCAACGGACGAATGGATCAAGAAGATGTGGTTTATCTATACAATGGAATACCACATGGCAATGAGAAAGAATGAAATCTGGCCATTTGTAGCAAGGTTGTTATGCTGAGCGAAAGAAGTCAGGCAGAGAAAGACAGATACCATGTTTTCACTTATAAGTGGATTAGGAGGAACTTAATGGAGGACCATGGGGGAGGAGAAGGGAAAAAATAGTGGGGGAGAGGGAGGGAGGCAAACCACGAGAGACTCTTGAATGCTGAGAAAAAACTGAGGGCCGATGGGAGTGGGGGAGAGGAGAAGGGGAAATGGGCATGGAGGAGGACACTTGTGGGGATGAGCACTGGGTGTTATACGGAAACCAACTTGACAGTAAACTATGAAAGAAAAAAAAAAGGACAGTCCTTTTTTTTTTTTTTTTTTTGGTGCAAAAAGTGATTTTATTAAAACACAGGGACAGGACCAGGGGGCAGAAAGAGCTGCCTCAAAGGCTGTCTTGACTTTTTTTTTTTTTTACTGAAAAAGAGAAGTAAATTGCAAGGGGTGGGGAATTTTGCCCTTATCATTCTAGATTCTTTTGGCTTGTCTATTAATTAACTTGACATAAGACAGATTAACAGTAGAAAAATAAGTTTAATTGTGTAGGTATGGGAGCCCCGTAAGAACATGAGACCCATGAACATGTCAGGAAATAATTGAGGCATAGATGCCATCCTGGGCTAAGGAATGGGATAGGGGCCTGGGATTCAAAGGAGAGGAGGGTAATTCACAGGACAATAATAAGAGCCGATGTTTGGTAATTAGAGGTTTGCCTAGCTGTACAGACAGGTCACTCAGATAAAAAGTTATCTCTGGTAATCATTGTCTTTCTGGACCAGGCCTCCATATATTCTTTTATGTATTTAAGGGAAAGATAAAAGTAAATTTCCTGACTCTTCTGGGTCTTGATTGCCTTCAGCTCAAAATAATACACATGGCAAAGTGACATATTTTGGGGCTATGTATTCTGCTCCCCCTCAGAATGAAGGGGAAACAGATATTCCTACTCTGTTTTAGGTTTTTTGTTTTTGTTTTTGTTTGTTTGTTTTTTTAAGAAATATCACGTAGCACTATGGCCTCCTGTCTGTAAAGCCCCTTTCCTTGTTCTTACTGCAGGATGAGATACTCAAATCACCAGGCCAGAGGCAATATCCTCATGGCTCTAGAAACTTGTTGAGGATCTCAAAACTGGGAGAAAGTCACAGGATAACAGTTACAAATCTGTCCCTGGGAAGATATCTATCCCTCTTGCGATAAATTAATAGTCTTCTGATTTAAAAAATATGTTTCCTGAGAATTTGCCTAGCATGAGTAATCCCTGATAAAATGCCTTTAAACTTTTGGGTAAATGTCCTATGTTGCAGGATTCTCATACAGAGGCTTTTCTTTCCAGGAAACAACTTTATTTGTGCCAGCACGACTCAGTTGGGTTCTTACCCAAAGAACTGAGCCCCAAAGCCAAAGTTTTTTTTTTTTTTTAAATATTTTCTACTTCTTTGTCTCCCATATATGGTAACACACAAACACGTAGACTGATTAAGTGGTCTCATGTTACAAGGTCCTGAGAGATGTTGTCAGGTAGGTGTATAACCAGGTTGCCTTGAGGTTCTTTCCTTCCTTCCTCCCTCCCTCCCTTCCTTTCTTCCTTCCTTCCTTTATTTCTTTCTCTTTTCTTAGGGAGGGAACCCTACCACACTACTGTTTGGTCAAAGGGGAAGAAAAGTAAGATAGGGTCCTTGCTTTTCTTTTTTTAATGTTTATTTATTTCTGAGAGAGAGAGAGAGAGAGAGAGAGAGAGACAGAGCGTGAGCAGGGGAGGGGCAGAGAGAGAGGGAGACACAGAATCTGAAGCAGGCTCCAGGCTCTGAGCTGGCAGCATAGAGCCCAGGAAGCCCGGCTGTAACTCTGGAAGGTGAGATCATGATCAGAGTCTAAGAAGGAAGTTTAACTGACTGAGCCACCCAGGTGCCCCTAACTGATTTATTAACAAAGTGATATTAGCATTTGGACATTATAACTCGATTGAGGTTTTAGGGATGAGTGGGAAATTCAGGTGGGGGAGGGGGTAGAGAAAGCAATCCAGGAATAGCACATTGTGTGTCTCAATTTGGAACACCTAGGTATTTGGGCAGAACGAGGTTTCTGTCATGGAAAAATTGATGACCAGGCTTCGCATATAAGGGACCGCACTACCACATCCGTGCACCCAGTGAGCATTTCCCATCAGGTTATCATAGTGAATGTTTATCAAGGAAGCGGGTCCCGAAAATTCATTAAGAGATGTTTACAGAAAATGACCATAAGTCTTCGGATTTCTCCGGATCGGAAATCTCTGGATCAGAAACGCAATGGATTTCAAGCACCGCTTCAGCCAAACGCTTCGCTTCTTCACTTCTCTCAAAAACTTGCATGTGCTACCTTTGCTAAATGTGTTACTGGATCTGCTAAAAGTGTTAAATTTCCGCTCTGATCTTTCCGGGTAAAAAATGGAAACTACAAGGCAGGCGAGACAGAGGCCGAGAGCGAGCTCAGAGCGCGGCCTCCGATTTCTTTCGAGTTTCAATTTTTTTCGAGGTGATCACCAATCCGAAAGGTTCCCGTGTCTACTTTGGTCTTCACTTTCCCCCACTTCTCCCTTACTCTCCCTCCACCAGTTCTCCCGGGTTTCTGTGTAACCCGGCTTAGCAGCTGTGGCCAGTTCCTAAGTAGGAGCGCCTTTGCGTCTCAGCCACAGTTAAGGGAGCTCTGTGGGTCTTAGCCGCCGCTGACCGAGGCAAGGGAAGGGGCTCGGCACAGGGCGGGGAAGCAGGGGAAGAGGCTCGCTTCTCGGCCGCCGGGGCTGGGAAAGGAAGGCGGGGCGNGGAAGGGCCCAGTCACAGGTGCAGTGAGGGGGAAGCTCAGTGGAAAAGGGGTTCTGGGGAGCGGCGAGCGTCTTGGGGCTGCGCGACTAAGGGGTGGGCCGAGAAGGCGGCGGCGGCGGTGGTGAGGGGAGCCGAGGAGATTTGTGGGTGCGGTCGGGGCATGGAGGTCGGGGCCCGGAACTCGCCAGGCGCGAGCAGGTGCGGTGTTCAGAGGTCGGGGGACCTGGACCTGAAGAGGAACGCTGTTGTTCTTGGCATTCCGGTGAGGGGTTGTGCAGAGGCTTTGGCCGGGCGGAGGCGTCGTGGAGGGTGGGCAGCGGTGTTGAAGGAAGGGGATGAGGGACTTGAGGAACAAGTTGGGGGTTATAAAGGGTGGTCGGCTTGGTGCCACCATCAGGAAATTGAAGAAAGTGTGGGGTCCGAGAAAAGGTACAGATTAAAAACAATTATACTCCTTATTTGTCTGCAATTTCTTCGTTTGGAGGTAGTGCTGTATTTTCCATATATAGTGACGTTTGTCACCTATATCCCACGTTCCTGCTTTGTGAAGCTCCTGGTAATTAGTGATTTTCATCGCGATAGGAGAGGAGAAAATGCATTATCTTGTAATTGCTTTCATTCCAAAATGTTTTTGCACCTAATGCAAGATAGGTAGACCGGGTTAAATTGAACATTTCAGAAACTAGGCGCTCCACATGAAACCATTCTACCCAAGAGTGTGCATTAATCATCAGTTTGCTTTTTTTTCTGGAACAGGTGTCAGTGCTAATATAAAACTGCCCATCCTTCTAGTATATGCATAAAGAGAAGTTAAAGTTGTTTGCTGAGTGTAACTAGAAAGTCTCTTTAAAGTTTAGAGACCCGTGGGGCGCCTGGGTGACTCAGTCGATTAAGCGTCCGACTTCGGCTCAGGTCATGATCTCACAGTTCGTGGGTTCGAGCCCCGCGTGGGGCTCTGTGCTGACAGCTTAGAGCATGGAGCCTGCTTCAGATTCTGTGTCTCCCTCTCTCTCTCTGACCCTCCCCTGCTCATGCTCTCTCTCTCTCTCTCTCTCTTTCAGAAATAAATAAAAACATTTAAAAAATTTATAAAGATTAGAGACCCGATAACCAGAACTTCACAGGAAGGTTTCTCCTTCTTAGGGAAATGTGGAGAAATATAGGGTAGCATGAGGACTTTTTTGGGTGAATTTTAAGTTTTGTATTTAATTATGGGGCGCCTGGGTGGCTCAGTTGGTTGAATGGCCGACTTCAGCTCGGGTCATGATCTCACGGTTGTGGGTTGGAGCCCTACATCGGGCTCTGTGCAGACAGCTGGGAGCTTGGAGCCTGCTTCGGATTCTGTGTCTCCTTCTGTGTTTGCTCCTTCCCCGCTCGTGCTCTGTGTCTCTCTGTCTCTCAAAAAATAAATAAATGTAAAAAAATTTTTAAATTTTGCATTGAATTTTTTCCAAAATGTAAAATTATTTGTGGAAAAGTTGGGATCTCATATTAAGTGTGGGAGAAGTGTGTGTACTCTAAGTTCAAAACTTGGTTCTTAACACTGTTTGCCTTAAAAGTGTTTTGTTTGGGCTTTTGTTTTTTTGTTTGATTTTTGTTTTGTTTTGTTTGAGAGAGGGAGAGGGAGTGTGCAGGGAACAGGCAGAGGGAGAGAGAGAGAGAATCTTGACTTGAGCTGAAATTGATTGGGGTCAACCAAATGAGCCACCCAGGAACACCGAATTTGCTCTTTATGCAGGTCTTCATTCTTGTGACTTAGTTTGTGTTCCCACTTTTATTGTCAAGTATATCATTCCTGTAGAGAGGATAGCTCACAAAATAATTATATCACAAAATAATTGAAGCCCTCATATGATCTCCTGTGTTACAGCTCACTCCCTCCACCACAGAGGTAACCTGTATTCTGCTTTTTGTATTAACAGTTCTTTTGCTTTTCTTAAAATCTCACCACATATATCCCTAAACAATATACTATTTAGTTTTACCTGACTTTGAAATTTACACAAGTAACATAATTTTACTATTATTTCCTCTCTTTGCTCAGTATGTTTTTGGGATTCATCCAAAATGTGGCTTAGTTCATTTATATTTGTGACTCTATAGTCTGCTATTTTATTTATTTAGATATATAGAGATATATAGATAGCAGAGGAGAGAGGGAGAGAGAATCTTAAGCAGGCTCCATGCTCAGTTCAGAGCCTGATGAGGGCCTCAAACCCACAACCCTGAAATCATGATCTGAGCTGAAATCAAGAGTCAGATGTTCAACTGACTGAGCCAACCAGATGCCCCATATAGAATGCCAATTCCTAGGTGTTGTACAATTTCTTCTTGTACAGACATGGAGGTTGTTACAAGATTCTTGCTATTTTAAAAAATTACTATCATTAATTTTTTTCTTACATATCTCTGTGTAAATGTCCTTTTTTTTTCTCTTTAAAGTAATCTCTATAAGTGTGCAGCTTGAACCCATAACATAAGAGTTGCATGCTTGGTGCAAATGTCTAATATAAATTTAGGTGTGGGGTTCCTAGATTGTAGGGTGTTAGCATATTCAACCCTAGTAGGTGGTGCCAAATTGCTTTCCAATGTGATTTTACCAATTTATTTTCCCATCACCCATGCCTGATGCTTTCTGTCTTTGTCAACACTTAATATTTTCAGATCTTCAAGTATTTGCCAATCTGTGGATACGTATTAAAACAATTTTTGGGGCACCTGAGTGGCTCAGTTGGTTGAGCATCCGACTTCGGCTCAGGTCATGATCTCACAGTTAGTGGGTTCGAGCCCCGTGTCGGGCTCTGTGCTGACAGCTAACTCAGAGCCTGGAGCCTGCTTCAGATTCTGCGTCTCCCTCTCTAATCCTCCCCTACTCATGCGCGCTCTCTCTCTCTCTCTCTCTCTCTCACAAATAAATAAAAACATTAAAAAATTTTTAAAAAAGCAATTTTAGATTGTTTCAAAAGGCAAGAATCTTTTCTTTTGTTGGCAACAAAACATCATGACTTTAATTTTAATTATGATGATAAAGTTTTGGTGGGGCACCTGGTTGGCACAGTTGGTAGAGCATGCAACTCTTGATCTCAGGGTTGTAAGTTTGAGTCTCACGTTGAGTGTAGAAATTACTTAAAAAGAAAAATCTTTAAAAAATGTTTTTTGGTAATCTTTTTGTGAAAGCCTTTAGATAATTAATATGAAGTCACAACTATAGTATAAAATCCATTTATCTTAATTTAGAAGTGATTATAAATACCTCATTAAAAAAAGATTATGTATATTAAGTTTGAGGTATTTGAAAACCCAAAGATGATATCGCATAGTAAAAGCTGTACTACCTGACATTTTAGGAAAATGTTTGTAAAAATACCATTCATTAGTGACTAAACTATGGGGTTTCTTGAAGTACCTCTCTAATTTAGTAATTCTAGAGACATAGGCCATTTGGACAAATATTTTCAGAATCAAATATTTCAGAATCAGGATTTTAAACATGCACATTCACATATACTCTGTATGTTGCCCCCCTCCCTTCCAGAACTCCCAAGCCCTTCCTTAGAGGGTCATCTACTCACTTTCCCTCTTTCTATCCCTTCTCCCATCCATTTCCAGTTGAGAAGTATTGCAGTAACCATAGCCATGTTGTTACTGTTATCGATAGAAATGTGGTCTGAGCAGAAAGATTTGTTGTTTGTGGGTGCTATACACAGTAAGCTCTACTTTTCATTTAATTCTGTTAAGTTATCCTCAGAAGACCTAAAGATCAGAAAGCACAGCTTCAGAGAGAAGTAATTTCACCAAGATCACAAGGTAGTCAGTGGTATGGCTGGAATCTGAGCCTAAGTCCTCCTGGTTTTGAAATCAGTGCTCTTTCCTGCAAGCCATACTACTTCATTCCAAAAAAAAAAAAAAAAAAGTTAAAAATAGACTTGTTAATTGCTCCAATACTGTACTTTAAATCTTTTAGTTGCAATTTTAAGGAGAAAAAAAGGTGCAAAAGATGTGTTGATTTATCAAGCAGTTTTTCACCGCAAGAATATCAATGCAGATGGTGTATAGAGATGCAGAAAGCTTGCCTTATCTTAGCCTTTTTTTTTAGTTTTTAATTTTTGTTAGAGAGAGAGAGGGGGAAGGGGAGAGAGATAGGGAGAAAAAGGGAGAGAGAGAGAGAATCCCAAGCCCCAGCACAGGGCTCAAACTCATGAACCATGAGATCATGACCTGAGCCAAAGTCAGACGCTTAATTGACTGAGCCACCAAGGTGCCCCATCAGCCTTATTTTTGACTGCATGTTTGGGCTGAGAGTAATTATACCAGTTGCCCTATACTTTAGGTAATAGAAACAAGCGCTGCTTAAGTCTCAAATCTCCTTTGGTTTCAGACATCACTAATCAGGATTCTTTAAATTCTACCAGCAGCTCTACTGTAGTCTCTTATTTTTCTTTCTGTGAGTCTTCAATCCTCTTCCTTTCCATTGTTTATTTAGAAGTCTTTTTTTTTCCTTTCATACTTTTTTTCCCCTGTAAGGAAGAGTGCTTTTTTATAAGTATTGTCAGTTCTATTTAAAATAATTTAGAAAATGGAAAAATGAGAGAGGAATCCAATCTCCAAGAAAGTAGCAATTAGCACTGGCAGAAGAGAGACGAAACAGCAAGGGAATGGGAAGTAGGAGAACTTCTTTTTAGGCTGGAAGATTCCGCTGAGTTGATAGTTAACAGTGTGTGTCCAGAGAAAAAAATCTTTGCTGAGGGAGTCATGGGTGATTTCTTTTTTTTTTTTTTTTAAGGAGCACGCTTTAGGCCTAGGAGTGCTGGTGAGGGCCGAGTTCTTGTGTACCTCGGGCTTAATTGCTTAGCAATCGGTGTACCCGGTGACACCTTTACTGATTGTCAGCAGAGAAGTGAGTGCAGTTGGCTGGTACTGTGAGCAAGGTCTGAGGCATGTGTGGGTGAGAATAACATGAAAAAGGAAAAGAAAATATAAAGGGATAGTTACAGAATGTGTCAGTGTAGCAGCAGATGATTAAATCATACTCCAGAATTTTTTCCTCATTTTCTACCTCAGCAGCTCTTGGTTTTTCAAGGGTGACTCACAGTACAAAATATTTTTTCTACATCCTAATCAGCATACATATCCTTTCATACATAATTGTTCAGGAAAGAATACTTAATCATTACTTATATAGTACTTTCTGATGTTCTTCTATTCTTTTTTAAATGTTTATTATTATTTTAATATTTATTTTTGAGAGAGCGGGAGCAGGGGAGGGCTTGGGGGGGGGGCTGTAACACAGGAACCAAGGCAGGCTCCAGGCTCTGAGCTGTCAGCACAGAGCCCAACAGGAGGGGGCTCGAACTCATGGACTGCAAGGTCATGTCCTGAGCCAAAGGCCAATGCTCAACCTTGCACCCCTATTTTTTTGGGGGGAGAATGGGAGAGGGGCAGAGAGAGGGGGAGGATCTGTGCTGACAGTAGAGAGCCCAGTGCAGAGCTTGAACTCACAAGCTGTGAGATCATGACCTGAGCCGAAGTCAGACCCTTAAACAACTGAGCCACCCAGGAGCCCCTATTCTTTCTTTTTGTTTTTTGTTTCTAGATTTGTGTATTTATTAATTTATTTTAATGTTTATTTATTTAATTTTGAGAGAGGGAGCGTGTACACGCAAGCATGAGCAGGAGAGGGGTCGAGAGAGGGGATCATAACCTGAGTAGAAATCAAGAGTCTGACACTCAACTGATTGAGCCACCCCTGTGCCCCAGTTCTTTATGTTTAAAAAGAAAAGTTGGCCAGAAACCACCAAATTGATGTCATGAACTGTGAATATGTTCTGACTTACTTTGGAAGACTGTTCAGACTTACATATTTTATTTTAAGTAAAAATTAATGTGTTCTGAATCACTATTATATTTTAAAAATATGTTTTTATACATAAAAAGTATATTTTTGCAGATACAAGCATATTTTTATATGCTATTTAAAAAGCATAATGACAGAGTGCCCGGGTGGCTCAGTCGGTTAGGTGTCCAACTTCAGCTCAGGTCATGATCTTGGAGTTTCTGAGTTTGGGCCCTGCTTTGGGCTCTGTGCTGACAGCACGGAGTCTAGAGTCTGATTCATTCAGATTCTGTGTCTCCCTCACTCTCTGCCCCTCCCCTGTGTGCACGCTCTCTCTCTCTCAAAAATAAATAAACGTTAAAGCAATTAAAAAAAAAAAGCATAATGTATTATAACTGTGTTTCTTAGTTATCTGCAACTGAAGTAAGATTTGCTCTTAGGCCTATGTAAATACATTATTTTTAACATAATACCTGCTACTTTTGACTATTGTACACATATTCCCCAAGGAAAGTCAATTCGTTGGGTAGTTCTTAAATTTCAGATCTTTGACCTGTTTCGGTAACACAGTTGCATCACACCTGGAAAAAAAGACTGTAAGAAAATACACCAACAGTGGTATATCAGCAGTGGTTAGTGCTGGGTTGTGGGATGTGGGTGATTTCTATTTAATTTTTTCTATACTTTTCAATTTTTATACATTAAGTATGTATTAGTTTCATAATAAAAAAAAAACTGTAAACCTACAGATAATAGCTGATAGGTAATACTTGAGCTCTTGCTACATGCCAGGCAACTTTTAGAACTCTTTACCTGCATTCAGTCATTAAATGTTCCCAGTAATGTTATGAGGTCAGTACTCTCATCCTCATTTTACAGGTGAGGAAACTGAGGCAGAGAGATTTAAAAACTCAAATTCTGGCAAATTGGCTACTAATTTGAGGGTGAATTGATCCTCAGCTCTTCTAATTACAAACTTTTCCCCCCCTGATTTACAGTTATTTTATGTTTTCCTGATTATCTGCTTTGCCTGATGCTACACTGATTTCTTTTGATTTCAGTTTATTTGTATTTGTGTTTGTCCATGTTATAATTTTTATGCCTTGTGTTATGTCTTAAACTTTCTCTTGTTTACCTTAGGGAATTTGAAACATTTTCATTATCCTAACTGGCTTTATTTTTAGTTGATTTTCTTCTCTGAGGTTTTATACTTGCTTATTTTGGTTCTATTTTTGGGTTTTCCTTTGTGGACAATAATTTCTTTGGTTTTATCCTCTGTGATGATTTAGAAGGCGTGTAGTTTTGTTTTTTTTTCTTCCCTCAAACATAACAATTACTTTTGTAAATGTAATGTCTGTTTAAATATTTTTTGAAATAATCTCATTTATAAAAATGGTGTCAAATTTATAAGCAAGTACACTATGAAGATCCCTTTTTCCCATGAACTATTTTGTTTAAGATTTTATTTATTTATTTATTTATTTATAGAGGCAGAGAGAGGGTGCATGTGTGGCACACATGCATGCGAGAGAAGGTCAGAGAGAAAGAGAGACTCCCAAGCAGACTCTATACAGACTCAGAGCAGAGACTGGTTCTAAGCTCGATCTCACGAGCTCTGAGATCTTGACCTGAGCTGAGACCAAGAGTCAGATGCATAACTGACTGAGCCACTGAACTGCCATGATATTCTCTCATCTCATTTCCAAAACTTTCAGTGTGAGGGGTGCCTGGCTGGCTCAGTCAGTAGAGCCTGCAACTCTTGATCTTGGGGTCTTGAGTTTGAGCCCCACCTTGGGTGTAGAGATGACTTAAAAAAAAAAAATACCTTTCAGTATTTCAGGGCAAACAAGGATATTGTCCTATATAGCCACAGTACTGGCATCAAAATCAGGAAAATAACATTGATAAATGACTAGTATCTAATCCTCAAACTGTTTAAATTTTGCCAGTTGTACCAATAGTGTTCTTCATAGCAAAATGATCCAGCCTAGACTCATGAATTGCATTTAATTGTATTATCTCTTTAGTTTCCTCCAATCTGGAAGTTCTCAGTCTTTACTGAGAAAGGTTATGCATCTTTGGCAGAAATTGCCACTAAAGTCGTGCTGTGTTCTAGTTGCAGCTTAACAGTTCACACATGATTTGTATTTGCCCAATAGTTTGATTACATTTTCTGCCAGGCTTCAATATAAAGTTACTCTTTTCCTGTTTGTAATTAATATTTTGTGGGGACATACTTGGAAATTGAAAATATCTTGTTCCTCATCAAACTTTCTATTTGTTTTTTTCAGTATGGACTTATGGATTTTATTTTAAACAACTTTATTAAAGTATTTATATACCATAAAATTCACTCATTATAAGTGTATAATTCAGTAAGTTTTACGGAATTTGCAGAGTTGTGCAACCAACCATCACTATAATCCAGTTAAGAACATTTCTGTCATCCCCCCAAATTCTCTCTTTCCTTTGTAGTTAATCTTCCTTCCCACCCTTAGCTGTAGGTAACCACTGTCTACTTTCTATATAAATTTGGCATGTGGACATTTCATAGTCCCAGCACTATATGTTGAAAAGACCTCTCCATTCCCTATTGATTTCCCTGGGTGAGTCTTTTTAAAATTAATGAACCTTAAATGTAAGCGTTTATTTCTGGATTCTCAGTTCCATTCCATTGATCTCTCCTTCTGCCAGTACCACACTGTCTTGATTACTTTCACTTTTTAGTAAATTTTGAAACTGGGTCCTACAACTTGTTCAAAATTATTTTGGCTATTCTAGGTCCTTTGTATTTCCATATAAATTTTACTAGTTTATCAGTTTCTACAAAACAATCTTGCCGGGATTAAGTGTTTTTGAAGGAACAGTATGTTAGTATGTTTAAATATTTCAAGCATGTCCTCTGCATGATGTTCCTTTGTCATTTGGAATTCATTGTACTTATTCTTTTGTAGGAGTCTTGTTTCTTGTTTTCTGCTTTACTCTTGTTGGGATGTTTAAATTTTCTAGTTCATTACACATGGACCACATGCCTTTCAGTGTGAATCCAGGAAAAATTTTGTTTGCTTGTTTCTCTTTCTTTCTTTCTTTCTTTCTTTCTTTCTTTCTTTCTCTCTCTCTCTTTCTTTCTTTCTTTTTTCTTCCTTCCTTCCTTTTTTAGTTTTTCTTTTTTTTAAANCCTCAGCACTTCTGTATCCCTTGGGTAAATTCCTAGCAGTGCTATTGCTGGGTTATAGGGGGGTTCTATTGTTCACTTTTTGAGGAACTTCCACACTGTTTTCCAAAGGGACTGCATCAGTTTACATTCCCACCAGCAGTGTAGGAGGGTGCCCGTTTCTCCACATCCTCGCCAGCAACTAGAGTCTCCTGATTTGTTCATTTTAGCCACTCTGACTGGTGTGAGGTGGTATCTCAGTGTGGTTTTGATTTGTATTTCCCTGATGAGGAGGGATGCTGAGCATTGTTTCATGTGTCTATTGGCCACCTGGATGTCCTCTTTGGAGAAGTATCTGTTCATATCTTCTGCCCATTTCTTCACTGGATTATTTGTTTTTTGGGTGTGGGGTTTGGGGAGTTCCTTATAGATTTGGATATTAGCCCTTTATCTGATATGTCATTTGCAACTATCTTTTCCCATTCCGTCGGTTGCCTATTAGTTTTACTGATTGTTTCCTTTACCCTGCAGAAGCTTTTTTATCTTGATGAGGTCCCAGTAGTTCATTTTTGCTCTGATTCCCTTGCCCTTGGGGATGTGTCAAGTAAGAGATTGCTGTGGTTGCGATCAGGGAGGTTGTTTCCTGCTTTCTCCTCTAGGGTTTTGATAGTTTCCTGTCTCATATTCAGGTCCTTTATCCATCTTGAGTTTATTTTTGTGTATGGTGTGAGATAGTAATCTAGTTTCATTCTTTTACATGTTGCTGTCCAGTTCTCCCTGCACCATCTGTTAAAGAGGCTGTCTTTTTTCCATTGGATACTCTTTCCCATACATTTGTGGGTCCAGTTCCAAGTTTACTCTGTTCCATTGGTCTGTGTGTCTGTTTTTGTGCCAATACCATACTGTCTTGATGATTAGAACTTTGTAGTAGAGGCTAAAGTCTGGGATGGTCATGCCTCTCGTTTTGGTTTTCTTCTTCAGTATTACTTTGGCTATTCAGGGTCTTTGTGGTTCCATACAAATTTTAGGATAGTTTGTTCTAGCTTTGAGAAGAATCCTGGTGTAATTTTGATTGGGGTTGCATTGAATGTGTAGATTGCTTTGGGTGGTAATGACATTTTAACTGTATTTATTCTTCTGGTCCAAGAGCATGGAATGTTTTTCCATTTCTTTGTGTCTTCTTCAAATTCCTTCATACGTTTTCTATAGTTTTCATCATACAGATCTCTTATATCTTTGGTTAGGTTTATTCTTAGGTATTTTATGGTTTTTTGTGCAATTGTGAATGGGATCAGTTGATTTCTCTTTCTGTTGCTTCATTATTGGTGTATAGAAATGCAACTGATTTCCGTACATTGATTTTGTACCCTGAAACTTTGCTGAATTCATGGATCAGTTCTAGTAGGTTTCTGGTGGAGTTTGTCAAGTTTTCTATGTAGAGTATCATGTCATCTGCAAAAAGTGAAAATTTGACTTCTTCTTTGCCAATTCTGATGCCTTTTATTTCCTTTTGTTGTCTAATTGCTGATGTTAGGACTTACAGCACTATGTTAAACAGGGGGAAAGCTCTGAGTTTTTCCCCATTGAGGATTATGTTAGCTGAGGGCTTCTCATAGATGACTTTTTTGATGTTTAAGTAAGTTCCTTCTATCCTGACTTTCTCGAGGGTCTTTATTAAGAAGGGATGCTGTGTTTTGTCAAATGCTTTTTCTGCATCAACAGGATCATATGGTTTTAATCTTTTCTTTTGTTAATGTGGTCTGTCACATTGATTGATTTGCAAACATTGAACCAGCCCTGTAACCCAGGAATGAATCCCACTTGATCATGGTGGATAGTTCTTTATATGCGCTGTTGGATTCGGTTTGCAAGTATCTTGTTGAGGATTTTTGCATCTGTGTTCATCAAGGATATTGGCCTGTAGTTCTCGTTTTTTGCTGGGCCTCTGTCTGGCTTTGAAATCAAAGTGATGTTGGCTTCGTAGAATGAGTCTGGAAGTTTTCCTTCCATTTTTATTTTTTGGAATAGCTTGAGAAGAATGGGTATTAACACAGATTTAAATGTCTGGTAGAATTCCCCAGGGAAGCCATCTGGCTCAGGGCTCTTATTTGTTGGGAGATTTTTGATAACTGATTAAATTTCTTCACTAGTTATGGGTCTGTTCAGATTTTCTATCTCTTCCCATGTGAATTTTCTTAGTGAGTGTGTGTTTAGGAATTTGTCCATTTCTTCTAAGTTGTCCAGTTTGTTGGTGTATAATTTTTCGTAGTGTTTCCTGATGATTGCTTGTATTTCTGAGGGATTGGTTATAATAAATATATTTTCATTCATGATTTTGTCTATTTGGGTGCTCTCTTTTCTTTTTGAGAAGCCTGGCTAGAGGTTTGTCCGTTTTGTTTATTTTTTCAAAAAGCCAACTCTTGGTTTCATTGACCTGTTAACTGTTTTTTTGGATTCTATATTGTTTATTTCTGCCCTGATTTTTATTATTTCTCTTTTTCTGCTGGGCTTGGGTGCTCTTGTTGCTCTCCTTCTAGTTCCTTTAGCTGTGTTGTTAGGTTTTGTATTTGTGCTTTTTCGAGTTTTTTGAAATATGCCTGGAGTGCAATGTACTTTCCTCTTAGGACTGCCTTTGCTGCATCCCAAAGAGTATGAATAGTTGTATTTTCATTTTCATTTGTTTCCATATATTTTTAAATTTTTTCCCTAATTGCCTAATTGCCCCATTCATTCTTTAGTAGGGTGTTCTTTAACCTCCATGTTTTTGGAGGTTTTCCAGACTTTTCCTGTGATTGATTTCAAGTTTCATAGCATTGTGATCTGAAAGTGTGCATGGTATGATCTTGATTCTTTTATATTTTTTGAAGGCTGTTTTATGACCCAGTATGTGATCTGTCTTGGAGCATGTGCCATGCACACTTGAGAAGAAAGTGAATTCCATTGCCTCAAGATGTAGAGTTCTAAATATATCTGTCAAATCCATCTGGTCCAATGTGTCATTGAAATCCATTGTTTCTTTAGTGATTTTCTGTCTAGTTGATCTATCCATTGCTGTAAGTGGAGTATTAAAAGTCCCCTGCTATTAGCACATTCTTATCCATAAGATTGTTTCTGTTTGTGATTGATTGTTTTATGTATTTGGGTGCTTCTGTATTCAGTGTGTATACACTTATAATTGTTAGCTCTTCCTGATGGATATACTGTAATTACTATATTATATATATATATATAACTATAATATATATATTACTATACTATATATTAAATATATATTAATATATATAATATATAATATATATATATTACTATTTTCTATTATGCTACCCTATGTCTTTTGATTGGAGCATTTAGTCTATTTACCTTCAGTGTTGTTATTGAAAAATATGAGTTTAGAGTCATTGTGTTCTCTGTAGGATTCATGCTTGTGGTGGTGTCTCAGGTATCTTGTGTTCCTTGCAACATTTCCCTTATAGAGTCCCCCTTAGGATTTCTTGTAGGCTGTCTTAGTGGTGATGAATTCTTTCAATTTTTGTTTATTTGGGAAGACTTTTATCTCTCATTCTATTCTGAATGACAAGCTTGCTGGATAGAGTATTCTTGGCTGCATATTTTTTTGTTCATCACATTGAAGATTTCCTGCCATTTCTTTCTGGTCTGCCAAGTTTCAGTAGATAGGTCTGTAACTATTCTGATAGGTCTCCTTTTGTATGTTAGGGCCGTTTTATCGCTAGCTCCTTTCAGAATTCTCTCTTTGTCCTTATATTTTGCCAGTTTCACTATTATATGTCATGCAGAAGATCGATTCAAGTTACGTCTGAGGAGAGTTCTCTGTGCCTCTTGGATTTCAGTGTTTGATTCCTTCCCCAGATTGGGGAATTCTCAGCTATAATTTGTTCAAGTTACTCCTTCAGCGCCTTTCCCTCTCTCTTCTTCTTCTGGGATTCCTGTGATACGGATATTGTTCCATTTGATTGTATCACTCAGTTCTCGAACTTTCCTTTTATGTTCCTGGATCAGTTTGTCTCTCTTTTTCTTGGCTTCCTCTTTTTCTATAATTGTGTCTTCTGATTCACCTATTCTCTTCTCTGCCTCTTCAATCTGTGCATTGGACACCTCCATTTTATTATTTATTATAGCATTTTTTAATTCATCACCACTATTTTTAAGCTCCATAGTCTTCATCAGAAGACTCTGATGTCTTCCATACTTTTTTCAAGTTCAGTGATTAATTTTATGACTATTGTTCTAAATTCTTATTCAGTTGAGTTGCTTATATCTGTTTTAAGCAGCTCTTTAGCTGTCATTTATTCTTGGAATTTCTTTAGAGGAGAGTTCTTCCATTTCGTCATTTTGGCTAGCTTTCTGTCTCGTTAGTTTTAAAAGCTTGTTATGCGCTCTGCACTTGCGAGTACTGCTATATTAAAGAGGGCTCATTGACTGTCTAGGGCCTGTCCGTTCAGGAAGTGTTCTTTAAGTGTTGTCTCTTGGTCTCTCTTGTTGTTTGGTTATTTTATTTCCCTACTCGTAGTGGTATTTGGGACTCTCCACCATGTGTACTTTGGCTTGTTTCTTGAGGTAGTCCTGGAAAAGAAAACAGACAGACAAACACATGGGGAACAAAGCCATGCAAATGCACAGACAAATCCAACAAACGAGCAAACCGAAAGGGAAAAAGAAAAAGAAAATAAGAAAAAAGAAAAGAAAAGAAAAGAGCAAAAAAACCCCAAAGACAAAGGACAGTCTAAAAGCATAAAACCAGAATTCCCAGCTACAAATAGAGAGCAGGGTGTGTGCAGTGCTGATGGAAGAGCATATACACAGAGAGATTTCAGGGTGGGGAGAAACCGAAATTGGACAATGACCAGGCAGAGAGACTAAGAGGCTTACTTAATTCAGAGAGAGAAAGAGGAGAATATGGTAGGAGGTGAGGAGAAAGAAACAAAGATAATGTTACTCAGAGAAACTATATAGTCTGATTACTCTAGAGAGAGAGAGAGACAGAGAGAGACAGAGAGAGAGAAAGGTAGTGGTGTAGGTATAGAATATACATCTAGAGAATGGATTAAATGTGACTGTTTAAGGAAACCAATGACCAGAGTGCCCAGTCCAGCAGAGGAGAGGGATAGGAAAGAGACAAAGGGAAAATATATCTGAATAGAAAGAATTGATCTAGAATTAATCACGGCAGTGCATCCATGTTGGTCTTGCCCAGGGCTCCTGTTAAAAAAAAAAAAAAAAACTCTCTANCTCTCTAGCTGGGGTGGGCGTGGTTTGGTGTAGGCAGGTCTTAAGGTCTTAGCCACAGGCTGCCCCCTGAGCTCCCACCTTGGTAGTTGTAGGTTATGGTCCCTTCTATAACCCAAGAGCTGCCAATCACTCCCTTGGGTCCCATCTCCCTGTGCCGTGGGTGCAGCCAAGGTGGGCCATTTTCTATGTCCCAAGCCCTGCCTCATTTCCAGATTCCAGTCTGTGCGCTTTATTGATACCGCCCGAAACAAAGTCCAGCAGGTCGGACGCTTGCCTGCCTCTGGGGATCAAGCCTGGAGAGCAGCAGCGTAGTTTCTCCTGGCACCGCCTGGGACCAGGCTACCCAGTTTAAAGTCAGCACCCCAGCTAGAACTAAGATCACTCTCCTTCCCGAGCTGTGGTTTTTCTCTTCTCCAGGGACAGTTCTATGAGCAGTTTCAGCTGCACTTCCTTTTCCCTTTGACTCACCAGCTCCCCTCGAAGGGGGTTCCCTCCCCTCCCTCTGTGTCTCTGGTCCCGCCTGTTTTTTGTCTTTCCCAGTTCCCAGTCATGCACTTAGGAGGTTGCCATCCCAGTGTACTCCGTCTCTTTTCTTCCCAAACTCCTGCGGTTTCAGTGTCCTATGGCTTCAGGCCTTCTGTGTTTGAGAGATGGGGGTGTGCGAAATGCAGGGAGCTCCCTGCTTCTCCCCCATCTTGCCTCCCCTGATACAAGTTCATCTGTTGTGTTCCTGTTTTCATTCTTTAGTTTTTATGATAGCTGCTCTTATTCTTTTATTCTTTTCCTTCTATGTAGTCAGATGGCCTGAGGGTAAATTCATGACTCATAGGCATTATCTTTTTGGCTGGGGAGGTAATTTGCTTAGTCATGTCCTTCCAGCATTGAGGGAATTTTTCACTGGAGTAGAGGGTGGTAAATTAAAGCATTTATCTATGGGCCCAAATTATGGTTTTTATAAATACGTATCTCAACCAACAATGGCTTCATAGTCTTGATATTGAGTGGTTTGTGCTTATGTAATTTTTTGAACTTTCTTTTGGTTGAAGTATTTCCTTCTGTCTCTTATTTTTTCTTTTAGTAGCTAAACATACAACTTAATAAAAATGTCTTCCTGCCTTTTGCAACAATGTGGATGGAACTGGAAGGTATTATGCTAAGTGAAATAAGTCCGTCAGAGAAAGGCCAATATATGTTTTCACTCATATGTGGAACTTGGGAGACTTAAGAAGACCATGGGGGGAAGGGAAAGGGAAATGGAAAAACTAGTTTCAAACAGAGAGGGAGGCAAACCATAAGAGACCTTATATACAGAGAATAAACTGAGGGCTGATGGCGGGGTGGAGGGGATGGGTGATGGGTATTGAGGAGGGCACCTGTTAGGATGAGCACTGGGTGTTGTATCACAAGAATGGCGATGAATCACAAGAATCTACTCTCCAAACCAAGAGCACACTGTATACACTGTATGTTAGCTAACTTGACAATAAATTTTATTTTAAAAATGTCGTATTTGACAACTGAGTGATGTATGTTTTTGTTGACTAATAATTCTATTCCATTGGTTCCATTGGGTTGCCTCTTTGTTCTCTGTCCTTTTTATCTTTTTTTAGCACTTTACTTTCTCCATTTTTCTTCAGCATTTTGGGGGCATTTCCTAAATTTGTTGATCATTTAATTTTTTGCAGTATCCTATAGCTTTTTCTGTCCTCATAGCACATAGGCTTAGTTTTCTGTATAAATTATCACTGTAGTTTTTATTGTAGTTTTTTCTTTTCTGTTTTGGTGCATCCATCTTTCTACTTCTGCCTCTTGTTAACCTGAAAATAAAGAGCCACAGTGTTTATTTGGGATCAGAGAATTATAATTTGGAGATTGCAGATTCAGGTAGAACACTCAAATAGTATCCTGCTTCTAAGGTGAAATTAAGAGGTTTTATAAGGAAAAAGAAGAGGGGGGCAGTTACAAGAGTCAGGAGAGAAAAAAAGGCTAAACTCTTGGTTATACATTGATTTACCACAGATTCTATCTTTGGAAAGTTCATAACTTTGTGGACTTGGGATCAGGGTATCTGTTGTCCTGCTGACTTCTCAAGTAGTTGCTTAAAGCATTTGCTGTTGCTAGTCCATAGGTTTTGGTTGAGTTCAAACAGAAACGGATTAGGCAATTTCTCTGCAGTGGTTGCTTTGCTCCCTTTTAAAATGGCTTCATTTGTGTCAGTTTTTCACATTCATCTTCACAAACTACCCTCAATTATAATGTAGTACAATATTTTTAATTAAAATCCACCTCACAACTTAGAGAGAGCAAGACGGAAACCCCCAAAGCATAGCAGTTATCACATGGTCTCACTTTGTCTTCCTTGTTTAGACTTGGAGTTACTTTGGTATTTTCAAGAACCTTCCATTGCACACTTTCCACACATTCAGTCTTTGAAGCGCTAGCGGTGTGTTTATTGTTCTTTTTGGTCCTTTAGCATAGACGTGGGCATGTTTTAGCAGAAGGGAAAAGAGTCTGTTCTTCTTAAACCTTGCTGCTATCTCACAAGTAGAGCCTTTTAAGCACTGCCAAAATGTTTAGGCAAATTTAAAGTTGAATATAAGATGTCTGGTTTTGTTTTGTTTTTTAATTTTTAAATTTAAACTGCCTATTGAAAATCTTGCCTCTTGGCATATGTATAGTATTTTCTTTTTGAGAGAGTAATTTGACTAACCACAGTTAGATACTGATATTGAGGATTATTTATCTTAGTATAAAATGATTTTAAATTTTTTTCTTAGGCATTTAAAAAAAACTAGTTTGAGAGAGAGAGCAAGAGATATTGCTTACATGATCAGGGGAGGGGAGAGAGAATCCCAAGTAGGCTCCACGTTCATCGTGGAGCCCCATACAGGGCTCAGTCTCAGGATGGTGAGATCATGACCAGAGCCAAAATCAAGAGTGGGATGCCTAACTGACTCAGCCACCCACGTGCCCCTTCTTAGGCATTTTTATATTGATTTATTCTTGGTCACTTACACAAAATGTGTTTTAATAATTAAATGTGTGATACATGTTAAAATAGATTTTGGAAAAGTTTGATGTGCTAAAAAATGCTGCTAATGAGACATATGTCATTTGCTGCTATCATTTAGCAACCCCTAGCAACTCAAGAAATGTTAGAAATTTGGGGTGCCTGGGTGGCTCAGTCGGTTAAGTGCTTGAAATATATACCAGTAATGGGTTTTATTATTATAGCTGTTTTTTTCCCAATACTGTCTTAAAGGTTTTGTTTTTGTTGTTCTTCCATTCATTTTTGTCCAGATGACAGAAAATAATTTTGGGTTGAAGAAGATAGAAATTAGTGTTTCAGAAGCAGAAAAGCGAACTGGAAGAAATGCCATGAACATGCAAGAAACATATACTGCTTACCTCATTGAAACAAGGTGAGTGATGAAAATTAGGCCTAGATTTAGTTCGAAAAAGCTTTGTCTGGTAGCTGTGGATGCAAAGTATGTTGTATAATGGAATTGTTTACAGGTCATTGTCTTTTTAGGTATTGGGTTTTTGTTCTTTACTTTTTAACAAATAAACAGATGTGCCTTTTACTATAGAATACTTGGAAGCTATATATGTGTGTATATATATATTTTAAGTTTATTTATTTATTTTGAGAAAGAGAGAAAGAATGAACTAGGGAGAGGAAGAGAGAAAGGGACACAGAGGATCCAAGCCAAGTTCTGTACTGACAGCGGAAAGCCTATGGGGTTCGAAGTGAGATCATGTCCTGAGCCAAAGTCAGATGCTTAACCAGCTGAGCCACACAGGTGCCCCAGGAGGTATATTTTAATGTACTTGTGTAGAAGGTAAAGAGAAGGTTATGGAATACTTTGGGGATCTGGAATGTTACTTGACACATGCTTTGGTGGAGTTTTTGGTGTTAGATATAATAATTCTCATGCAATTTTGAGAAAGGAGACCAGGTTTCCAGCATTGTATGAAGTGGACTTAGGTAAATAAGATGGTTAGCAGAAAAATATAGGAAGAGGGAATATGGTCTGAGTCAGTAAAAAATTAATAGGAAAGAATTGATGGAGACTAGAGTTTAATTTGGGATAAATTGAACAGACGAGAGTAAATCATGGAGTAAGAAATCAAAATTCACCAGAAAAATGGTCTTTTACCTCATTAGGAAAAAGTTAAAGGGATTAGACTATTTTGTCTAGAGAAAGGCAAGGCAAGACTCTATTTTGCCAGTTATAAACAATTTATATAAAGACTAAATACTGACTTGTTCTTTTCTCTCTGCAGAGACTGAGCAGAAATGCTTTCAGTTAAAATAAAGACATGTGCGAGATTTTTTGATAGTCAGTAAAATAAAATAATAGAACTACCAGATCTACATTTTACAAAAATGTAAAGATACCTTTTTAAGGAAAACAAAATTTAAACCTTGCATTTTCATAGGTTTACCAAAGTCACTGAGTTTGCCTTAAGGCTGAACCCTGTGACTTTTCAAGGCTTCTCCAGGTCTGTGGTTCTACCCAAAATAAAAGTTAAAATCTTGGTAAACTTTGTTTAATCTATAGACAATTCTGAAAACCCTCTAAGTATAGCTTTCCTTCTTCCATCAAAAAGAAAAAGAAGAATCTTTCCCAAACCAGAGAAAATTTACATTATAATAGGAGCTTTAGGAACTGAAAGTGGGAAGATTGGTCTTTTTAAAATTAGGTCATTTTGGTTTTGTTTTCTGTGTGTGTGTGTGTTTTTTTAAGTTTTTATTTTAATTCCAGTTAGTTTACATACAGTGTTATGTTAGTTTCAGATGTACAATGTGTTAAATATTCCCATTTATCACCCTGTGCTCATCATGACAATTGCACTCCTTAGTCACCTATTTAACCCATTCCCCCACCAAATTATGTCATTTTGTGACCTAGGTATCTACATATGTATATCAGAGATTTTTAAAAATTAGGTTAAGTAAGCTCTATGCCCAGTGTGGGGCTCGAACTCACAACCCTGAGATCAAGAGTTGAATGCTCTACCAACTGAGCCAGTCAGGCACCCACTCAGAGATTTTTAAAGTGATTAAAAAAAATATGGTCCCATCAGAGGGTTTCATTTCTGTTCTTTTTTTTTTTTTTTTAAATTAAATTAGCAACTTAAAAAATGATACTTTAGAAATTAGTGTGAAAAAATAGAAATTAGTGTTAAGTTTAGCTTACTTAGCTTTACTTAAATTATTTTTTCCTGTGTGTTTTTTTTTTGAGGTATAATTGACATATTAGTTTCAGATACCCAACATTATGTGGCAATATTTGTATGTATTGTGAAATGATTACAAGTCTAATTAATAACCATCACTATACAGTCACAAAATTTTTTCATTTTAATGAGAACTTTTTAAAATTTGTTTTTAGTGTTTATTTATTTTTGAGAGAGAGATACAGAGAGCTAGTGGGTTGAAGGGCAGAGAGAGGGAGACACAGAATCTGAAGCAGGCTCCAGGCTCTGAGCAGTCAGCACAGAGCCTGACGTGGGGCTGGAACTTGCAAGTTGTGGGATAATGACCTGAGCCGAAGTCGGATGCTTAAACAACTGAGCAACCCAGATGCTCCTTTTAATGAGAACTTTTAAGATTTACACTCTTAGCAGCTTTCAAGTATGCAGTACAGTATTATTAACTGTAGTCACCGGGCTGTAAATTCTTAAATTGAAAACTAAAAAAGATATTTTTACTTTAAGTATGTGAGTTTTTTATCATCCAATTTTTAAAAAATGTTTATTATTTTTGAAAGAGAGAGAGAGACCGAGTGTGAATTGGGGAGGGACAGAAAGAGAGGAAGACACAGAATCCGAAGCAGGCTCCAGGCACCTAGCTGTCAGCACAGAGCCTGATGCAGGGCCAGAACCCACCAACCCTGAGATCATGGCCTGAGCCGAAGTTGGAGCCACCCAGGCCAGGTGTCCCATTTATCACCCAATTGAGCAATGAAATTAACTGTTGATTAATTTTACTGCTGGAAGAGAATCTTGATTTGAATAATTTGGAATAATTTATGTTTTTTTTTTTCTTTTTTCTCTAAACTTTTTATCATTTTTTTTTAGTGTTTAATTTGAAAGACAGAGAAAGTGCTAGCAGGAAACAGGCAGACATAGAGGCAGAGAGAATCCCAAGCAGGATCCACACTGTCAGAGCCTAATACGGGGCTTGGTCCCACAAACCGTGAGATCCTGACCTGAGCCAAAATTACAAGTTGGACACTTAACCGACAGAGCTACCCAGGCGCCCCTATATATGTTTACTTTTGACTTTGAACTGAATAGAGTATCATAATTTGAAACTAGGAGTTAGAAATGACCATACTTGAGTAATGTAGCTATACTCTGAGTATTTAAGTGGATCATCATCAAATGTGTGGTACACAGAAGGATTATTGAGTTGACTTTCACAATTGTATTTTAGTATAAATTTGTATTTATTTATTTATCTTCCCTAGTATTTTTTATGGAACTGTAAATTTACTTTAAAATAGTGGTTCTTAGGGGTTCTTGGCTGACTCAGTTGGTAGAGCATGTGACTCTTGATCTCCAGGTTGTAAATTCAGCTACATGCTGGGTGTAGAGATTACTTAAAAAAATCTTTAAAAAAAACAGCACACAAAAGAAAACCCCATGGTAAACTTTAAAGTACATAGGAATCACTTGAAGAATTTGTTAAGCTACAGGGTTTTGGGTGAGGTCTAGGAATTTACATTTTTAAACAAGGTTCCAGTTGTTTTTGATACAGATGAGCCATAGATCATACTTTTGATTATCTTTTAAAGTACAAAGGTTTTACATTTCAAGATAGCCAAATTTATCTTTATTCTTTATGATTTCTTTTTTCCCTATCTTAAGAAATTCCTTCCTATCATATAGATGTTCATTTTGAGAAATACTGTTTTTGAATAGATTAGTTTGTAAATACAGTATTCCTGTGGTTAACTGACCTTTAACAACTGCAGAACCTTCGAATTTCTTAATCACATAGGGTTCTTAGGCAGATAATCTTGGACAATATGAGTTTTATTGAGCCTTTTAACTAAAAGTTGAACTTTATCATGTAACTTACCTACCTACTCTTCATGTAGAAGTAGAAAGTCCATAGTGTTATAGTTTTATAGGCTAAAATTAAGTAAGGCTAAAGTCACTGGTTTTAATTTCTTCAGAGATTTTTGTGTTTTTCTGTTCATAGAATATGAACCCAGTTTTTAGAAAAGTTTTTTAAATTGTTTTAATTTTCATTTATTTTTGAGAGAGACTGAGTGGGGGAGGGGCAGAGAGCGAGGGAGACATAGAATCTGAAGCAGGCTACAGGCTCTGATCTATTAGCACAGAGCCTGACATGGGGATTGAACCCATGAACCAGGAGATCATGACCTGATCTTTCTTTTAGGGCGCCTGGGTGGCTCAGTTGATTAAGCATCCAGCTTCGGCTCAGGTCATGATCTCATGGTTCATGGGTTCGAGCCCTGCATTGGGCTCTGTGCTGACAGCTAGCTCAGAGCCTGGAGCCTGTCTTTGGATTCTGTGTCTCCCTCTCTCTCTGACCCTCCCCTGCTCATGCTCTATCTCTCTCTCTCTCAAAAATAAACTAGTAATAAATTTAAAAAAAAAAATTTTTTTAATGTTTTATGTATTTTTGAGAGAGAAAGAGCGTAAGCGGGGGAGGGGCAGAGATAGAGGGAAACAGAATCAGAAGCAGGCTCCAGGCTCTTGAGTTGTTAGCACAGAGTGGGATGAAGGGCTCAAACCCACAAACCACAAGATCATGACCTGAGCTGAAGTCAGTGCTTAACCAACTGAGCCACCCATGGGCTCCAGAATATGAACCCTTTTAAAGTAGGTAAGAATATTTCTCTTTTAGAATAGCTAAGAATGCCTTGATGGTTTGGGAGACAGTAAAATGTCATTACTTAAGTCTTCTGATTTGTAAAATGGAGCTAATGATATGGTCTGTTATGAGCTTTAAATGTTGCATGTAAAATCAGTGATGTACTATTAAATATTTGTTGAATGATTGAAGTAGTTTTAGGGTCCAAATATAAGTCCTCTCTATGCATTTAGTCAGTCTCCAATGACTAGATTTTGCCTTAAATGGCCTTTAAAACACACACACACACACACACACACACACACACGGAAGTCTTCTAACAGAGTGTGGGTATACTGCTTATAGGCTATATTAATCTACATTAATCTCCTTATTAGCAAGATGTGGATGTTGTTAATAATGATTTTGAATAATTTGAAACCTGATATTAACCCAGATAATTTTTAAGCTAAGGTTTGAGAATCTGAATTTGAATAGTATTAGTTATAACTAATGTTTGGATTAATTCTTTAAAATGAATTATGATTTAATTTATATTTTTGCCATGGGAGCCATTTGTACCATTTGAATTTCATGTTTTGTTTCTTTTTTACTGATATGCAGTGAATAAGTTTAGAAGGAAATCTAATACATAAATGGTAAAAACTGAACATCTATTGTGCTGAGCATGGCATATATACTTTCTTAAGACTACTTTATTTCAAGACTGAATTCGCTTCTGTGCCTTTATGCCATGTTATACAAATGTACATTGTGGTTATTTGTGCATTTCTTGGAGGGCCTGAAAGTTATTGTCAAGCAAACAGAAAGTGGGAAGGTCCTGATAGTGTTTAGAAGACTGATGCTTTCTAAGAATGATTATGCTAGTAGAAATCTTTACTCACAATAACTTCATATATCCTTGGTGTGATTTTACTCTAACTTTCCTCCCAACTGTAAGTTGAACTTTTATATGACATTGTCTGCAGCTCTTTATGGTAAAGATAAGACTAGAAATGAATTTTCACATTTTCCCCTGTACTCATTCATAGTTAACTTTTTGCCTTTGAGGATATTTCCTGACATGTGGATGTATCTGATTCATTTATAGGTCTTGCAGTAACCTGTTTTTGGCATGAACGTTGTTGCCTCATTGTGGCAGAAGTTAAAAATACCTTATGTTTAATGAAACACTAGCTAAGCCAGATTTTACTGTATTGTAAAACCAATGATCATAGATTAACTGAATTATTATACTTTGAGGCTTTTAGAATGTACCTAAAATGATTATTTCTTTTGAGTTCAGATAAGTTTTCTGTAATAGGGAAAGTGATTAGGAGTGAGGGCTTTAAATCAGATAGATATGAGTGCTTTATCCGCAGATCTTTGTGATTGTAGGAAGAGTAGCTGCTTCCTCATCAGCTTCATAGGTGGTTGTAAGGATTGAAAAAGATAATACATGAAGATACTGAGTGCCTGGTTCATAAGCATTCAGTAAGTGGAGTTATAAATTTTAATGGAGGTTGTGTGCATGTATTTGTATTTTTAATAAGTAATAGGGATCTTATTCTATTCTTTTTCAGGTCAGTTGAACATACTGATGGTCAAAGTGTCCTAACAGACTCACTATGGAGGCGGTATAGTGAATTTGAATTGTTGAGAAACTACCTTTTAGTTTACTATCCACATGTTGTTGTGCCACCTCTACCAGAAAAAAGGGTAAGAAATGAAACAGCAGTATAGTTCGGAAGTATTTAGCCTTGAGATTATCCTTCACGATTGTTTTGTTTACCTAGGCAGAATTTGTTTGGCATAAACTCTCTGCTGACAACATGGACCCGGATTTTGTGGAAAGACGACGGATTGGCTTAGAAAACTTCCTCTTGAGAGTTGCCTCACATCCCATCCTTTGTAGAGACAAAATCTTCTATTTGTTTTTAACACAGGTATTTTTCTTTGATTAAGTCTTAAAAGAATTCATTTGATTTTTCTTTTAAACTGTAGAATGCTTATGCTTAAGAATCTTTTTGGAGCAGCTTTGTTAATATACATGCATTTAATTGCATTTTTAAATTTGTTTTAAGTTCAAAATTATTGAGTTACATCACTCTTTCGGCTAACGTTTTTATACTTAAAGATACTAAAGATGGTACTTTCTGGCATCACTTCAATGATATCAAAGTTAGTCTTTATTTTTTTTGAAGCCCAGATCTATAAAATCTTGGGTCCATCTTTTGATAATCTTTTGGAATCTAGATTGCATGTTTAACTTTGAAATGAGTTCTTTTTTTAACCTTTCTTTTATCTCCCCTGAAAGAATAACAGAATAGTAGATTCTTAATCTATTTAATTTGGAGTATTCCTTATTTTTTTTTTTTAATTTTTCAGTGATTTCTAAAATTCACTTTAATTTTTAGGAGGGTAACTGGAAGGAGACCGTGAATGAAACTGGGTTTCAACTGAAGGTAAGAATATTTGTATGAAATAATTTGACAAGTTCCTTTACAATTCCCAGCACAGTGCATTGCACTTAGTGGGTACTTGGTATTTAATGAATGGGTGAATGTTGGAAATTGGCTTTGCATCTAATATCGTTGGTAAGGTTTTTAAAGAAATACTGCGAATTCACTTTGGATTTGTGGAATTCTAGTTACTAGTGAGATTACAGAGGACATATTTATGAATTTTATTCTATTGGGAAAGAGTATTTTGAAGCAATGATTTAGACACAAACTGTAGATTTTTCCCACAGTATACTCATATACTTTACATCTTTTTTTTACTCCTTCTCTCTTTAACACTGCCACTCAAATTCTTGCTCATTCTTTATCAGATATTAAAGACACTTCTGAAGAATTTAGCTTGGGTTTCTGAGTCAGCACAGACTAGAAGATGAGCCATGCATCATGCTAGGACATGGTGGTCATCTCTGAGTGGGCATAGGAGTCATTTTGAAATAGTGTCCGTTAGTGACACAGCTTTTCAAATTTAGCGATTATAATTAGTGTTTGGAATGAAATTATTACCTAAAAATTGAAAATATGGTGTGGTGGGATGGCCACCCTAACTCCTATCTACTCTCCCTGTTGTTTCTAAAAGTAATGTAAAACAGGTTATTGGCAAACTTTTTAAAGTTTTCATCTCTCCTGTAAACTGAATAGGTAAGTAGAAAAATGTAATGTAAATTTATATAATCTATAAATTGATAAACAATTCATATGATAGTATAGTAACAAAAGTTCAATAGGTCTAGACAACAAGAACAAAATGTTCTTAGTAGTTTTGAAAACACCTCCTAGAGATTTAGGTATTGGCACATAGGTATTTGAAGTTTAGCACAAAAAACTAGAAAAAGAAAAATTTGTTTCTGCATAGAAAATATAATCAAGTATCTAATTCTGTCATAAGCTGATTCTAATTTATAAACATTTTGTTGCCAGGTTGTATGAAAAAATTAGAATCTTCTTAGCTGTAATTCATTACTTTATGGCACTCAGAATACTGGAATTTTAACTTAGAATTGGATTTGAAATAACTTGAAACTTTGAAAAATGTTTATATTTTGGTAAGGTTTTCTGAGAACTAGTCCAAGATGTTAGAAGCTGATATTAAGGAAAAGAGAAAAGTAAAACATAGTTGTTTTGGTGACTTCTCTTATAGTCTAGATTTAGTCCTTAATTTAGTAACTAGTTAGCAGTCCTTTGTCCTTGAACCCAGTTTTTGGCCATGACTTTGGTGGTGACCTTGAGAAAGCTCTTGAGTTTCTTCCATCTATATACACTATGCTGTTTTACTGAGTGCATTAAATGTTGTGTATAGGTGCTATTTAAGAGTTTAGTTAAAATGTTTCATGTTTGGGTTGCCTTATGGTAAAACCTCAGTTTCACTTTTAGAAAGTCTTCGAAAGGTAATGTGCAATATTAAGAATTTGAAACTCAGACTTTTAATGAAATGGAGCAGAAAATAAGATGTTAGGAGGAGAGTTTGGAAATCCTTATGTCTTGCTGTATTCCTTATTTTGTTGTGGCAGTTTCTTGTTTTAAGTTTTGTTGTTAGTAAAATGGAATCTTTTTAGACTGCCTCACACGTATATGTACATGCGTACATGCATATACATAAACATGTATGTGAGGTTCATATACTACAGGTTACCATCCCATTTTACCTGTGTTTTTGGTTATAAATTTTGTAATTAATGTATGTAAAATGGGTTTGTAAAGGAAGTATCAGAAACCATTTCTGTGAAAAAGCGATTGTTCTGAATCAGATTAAATATTTATATTTGATTTTGGCCTTTGGATTGTCATCCTCAGATTGAAATGTCAGCTTACTTTAGTTTTCTTTTTCTCATACATGTTTAATTTAGTATATAGTTTTGGGCTACTGGATTAATAGTTTCTTAAATCTGTTTAAAGTCATTATTATACCCAGCAAGGTAATTATAAAAATCTACTGTCTTTTTATCAGTGCTCTATTTAATACAAACATGAGCAATAACTCTTTTCATCACTGCTCTATGTTGGTGTTCTTTGTCTTGAGTATTTATATAAATATTCATGTTAACCAATTCAGTAAAAGGAGAGCAAAGAGTTTATCTAGAGTAATGAACATATAAACTAGTTGGTTTAGAATAAAGTAATATTGTTTTAACTCCATTAACTCAGTAAGTTACTTTCATGAAAATGTCATCCATATGCCCAAACCTTAAATGAATTTAGGTTGACTCAGAAGAATCCAGAACCCTATCTGTTGCTTGGAGTAGAGACTGCCAGTGCCCATAGTCCAGACTTTTATAATTTCTGCTAGAGGCACCTGGGTGGTTCAGTTGGTTGAGTGTCCAGGTCCTGATCTCACAGTCATGGGATTGAGCTGCATTTGGCTCTCTGCTGAGCATGGAGCTGGCTTGAGATTTTCTCTCTCTCCCTCTCTCTTTCTTCTTCCCTCTTTCTCTCTCTCCCTTCTTCCCTCTCTCCTTCCCTCCTTCTTTCTCCCCCTCTGTCCCTCTCCCCTGCTTGTGCACACTCTCTCAAAATAAACTCAAAGAAAAATTTCTGCTAATCTGTATTACACAGAAACTCTGAGAGCGAGCCATTATGGCTGGATGCCTACAGAGTGTCAGATGCTCTTCAATGTGTTGTGGAAACAGTAGTGAATGAGCTGAAAACATTCATAAACTCCCTTACTCTTATCAAGCTTATATTTTAGTAGTTAGATAAATTAACATTTAAATCAATAAGATACTTTAAAATAGTTTAAGTCATCATCGTTAAAGGGTATGATGGTATAGAATTTTTGTTTTCAGGGAGAGTAAAAAAGGGTCCTATTAATAAGGAGTCTAGGACAACAAGCATAATAAACCAAGACTGTCCTGGATAAACTGGGTCACATGGTTGAAGAGATAACATTTGAGCTGAGACAGGAATAAAGAACCTTGCAGTGGAGTCAACTTGGGGGCCGGAGAAGAGGAACATTAGAGAGAGGCCCAAGCTGGGTAGTGGTTTACTAGGCAAGGTTTGGGGGAAGAGAAGAATCAGAAAATGAAATAACAAAGGGAAGATAAGGTCCAGCATGAGGAAACTAAAATATGTAATAGGAACTGGAAGGGAAGGGGAAAGTGGGGCTAACAGAATGTGGGAAGGAAGATAGTAAGTAAGTCGGGGTTATAGAATAGTTGGCATTATTTCTCATTCAGTCAATACTTCCTGCATGTTTGTCTTGTGCCAGGCTTTGGGAGGCATTGGGATATAGCAATAAACAAAGCAGATTAAATAAAGTATTGCTTTGGCAGCCATTGTAAAACTCCAGGGGTACCATTCATATTGTGCTTTTTTATGGCTCTTCTAGTGGGCAGCTAAGAAACGAGTAAACAACTAAGATGATTTCAAGTAGTGCTGTTTTAAAGGAGGTAATATAAGGTGATGTGAAACAGGGACGCCTGGATTGCTCAGTCAGTTGAGTGTCAGAATCTTGATTTCAGCCAAGGTTATGAGCCCAGGGTTGTGGGATTGAGCCCCATGTTGGGCTCTACACTGAATGTGGAGGCTACTTGGGATTCTCTCTCTCCCTCTGCCTCTCTCCCCTGCTCACATTCTCTCTAAAAAAAAAAAAGATTCCTGATTGAACTATCTTTTATGTAGCTTCTGTGCCTGGTTAGAAAAGTAATTCAGTCTTTTTTCTTCTTTCCTTTCCCCTCCTTTTTTTCTGTGTGCATGTGTGGGAACTTCAGATAGGACTTGCATATATTAAGTATAAATTTTATAGATTGCGATTATTATTTAGTGCTGATCCTTCTGTTCCTCCTTTGAGAGCAATTGTCTAGAATAAGTAGAGGTAGTTAAAAAGTTAAAAAAAAAAAAAAGATAGTTAAAAAGTTGTGTTGTCTTGGGGCACCTGAGTGGCTTGGTTAAACTTCCGATTTGGGCTCATGTCATGATCTCACAGTTTGTGGGTTTGAGCCCTGCCTCAGGCTCTGCGCTGACAGCTCAGAGCCTGGAGCCTGCTTTGAGGTCTGTGTCTCTCTCTCTCTCTCTCTGTCCCTCTCCTACTCACGCGTGCCCTCTCTCTCTCTCTATCTCTCTCAAAAATAAACACTTAAAGGGCACTTGGGTGGCTCAGTCAGTCAGCTTTCCAACTTTGGCTCAGGTCATGATCTCACGATTCGTGCGTTCTGTACTGAATGCTTGCTTAGAGCCTGGAGCCTCCTTTCGGATTCTGTCTCCCTCTCTCTGCCCCTCCCCCGGTCATGCTCTGTCTCACTCTTCTCTCAAAAATGCATGAATATAAAAAAAATTTTTAAAAACATTAAAAACATTTTTAAATAGGTTGTGTTGTAACACTTTCTGTCAGCTAGAAAGTAATTTGATTTCATCTTGTTTGTTTTACTGTAGTATGAAGTATGTAATATAGGCATTTCCATAGTTCTTTCTTTAAAAAAATTTTTTTTAATGTTTATTTTTTAGAGAGAGAAACAGAGCGTGAGCAGTGGAGGGGCAGAGAGAGAGGGAGACACAAAATCTGAAGCAGGCTCCAGGTTCTGAGCTGTCAGCACATAGCCCAATGCAGGGCTCGAACTCACAAACCATGAGATGACCTAAGCCAAGTGAGACACTTAACTGACTGAGCCACCCAGGCGCCCAGTTCTAACTTTTTAAAAATACTGATCATGAAAATGAAAAAAAACCAATGTACTTTTGGTGTGGATTCCATCTGAGAACTAACTGCAGTAATGTATATGCTTCAGAGCAAGTTTTACTTAGTTTATCATTCCTTTTCTTGATTTAGAGAAAGGTAAACTACTTTTTCCACATGATTTATTCTGAGTTACAATATTGCAGAACTATGTGTATATATATATGTACCTGTTAGTATATTGATATTTATAATTTTTTTACTTTGGTGTCATTGAATGCCATGTTATTCAGTTTAATTTATAACATTATATTAGTAGTGTTTTCAAAAATAACTACTTAGCTGTTTTTTTCTAGATATGTTTAATGTGTTTGACACAAATGATATGAAGAAAACTATACTTGAGCATCTTAATTCTAAAGAGAAAGTAAAACTGTTTGGATTTATACCATGAAATGTAATTGTATTAAGTGAACAAATTATTTTTTCCAGGCAGACTCCAGGTTAAAAGCGCTTAATGCAACATTCAGAGTGAAAAACCCAGACAAGTAAGGTTTTGTTTTAATAACAGTTACAATGTTGTTTTGAATGGTGTCTATCAATTTATTTAATTTTTCATTTCTGAATGTATGCACTTCATTTGCTAAATAAATAGTAATTCACACTTACTGAAATCCTCTTACAGTCTAAAACTGATTTTGAGATTTGATAATTAGGTTTAAGGTTGCAAGTAATTGAAGTTTCAGAAAATTAAACCACTGTTTTTTCTTAGAAGGATTTATTAAAAATGTTGAAGATACCAGAAAAATGAGAGAAGTAATTTTAATTTCATATGAAAGTTTTTCTTATATGATTTGTTCACCAAATATGTACAAATTTTAAGATAAGATTATATATATTATATATATTTAATAACAAACTATTTTGTACACCAAGAAAACTTGATAGATAAAGGCATACTAGTGTAATAATTTCATGGAGATGTAGCTATATGACAATCACTTGACTTCATTAATGTTAGGTGTTTGTAAGACCGTTTCTGTATGAAAGGAAACCTGTGCATTCACAGTAAAATGTCCTTAGGATGGTTCCTAGGTATGTCTTAAGATTTTGCTATTACTCATTCTCTGAATTAGGTGGATAATTCAGGCTTTTCATTATATGGACCTTTACCTGGCCTTTGATTCAGCTAAACTTTTCAGTTAGAAAGGTACTTAGGCAGATGAGGCTTTTCCATGTTTGGCTGCCAAGTTCATGAGTTGTGTTAGAATTTCTCTAGTTAAGCCTTCAGCATTAATTTCTGTGTGGTGTAAATTCTTGCTAAAGGCTAGGTTTGCATAGTCTGATAATCTATTTTGCCTGACTTTAGAAATCATAACACATTAACATAACGTCTTTGGTTTTTAATATAAATTTTGAATATAAAATATAAATATTTAAACTTTTGATAAATAGGAAATTGTGATGGTAACCATAGAGTTCTTTTTTTACTAGACTTTTTTAGAGGAATTTTATTTAGTTTTACAGGAAAATTGAATGGATAGCACAGAGCTCCCCTATATACCCTCTGCCCCCACACATGCACAGTCACCTCCACTGTTGGCATCTCCCACCATAATGGTACATTTGTTGCAATTGATGAACCTATATTAAGACACTGTTATCACCTGAAGATGTTATATTAGGGTTCCACTCTTGGTGTTGTATATTATATGGGTTTTGACAAATGTGTGATGCCATGTATCCATCATTATAGAATCATACAAAGTATTTTACCTGTCCTAGGGTGCCTGCTTGGCTCAGTTGGTAGAGCACGTGACTCTTAAATCTCAGGGTCACGAATTTAAGCCCCACATTGGACATGGAACCCACCTGAAATTTGAACAAAAAACAACACCCCCCCCCCAAAAAAAAAACCTCCAAAGTATTTTCAGTGTTCTAAAACTCCTCTGTGCTCTGCCTGTTTATCCCTCCGTCCCAGCCCCTGGCAACCAGAGATCTCCATAGTTTTGCCTTTTATAGAATGTCATATACAGTATGTAGCCTTTTCAGATTGGCTTTTTTCACTTAGTAATATGCATTTAAGTTTCCACTGAGATTTCATTGTAAGGGTTATAATGACAGGCATAGTATATAAGACATGCTCTTTAGATAAAAAACTAAAATTCTGAGTCAGTCTCTCTAAAAAACCTAGTAAGCTAGCTTTATGACTTTGGTGAATGTACATTCACTAGAGGAGCATGTAGATGAGACTATTATTAATTAATATTTTAATATTAATATTTTGTCAATGGAATGTTTTTTAATTTAATAAAAATATTTTATCAATTAAATGTTTGTCTTCCCTTTTCTGACCTAACTAGGTTTCTGAGTTATAAAATTTTAATATCCATATTATATATGGAATTTTAAATTTGATATGAACAGTAACATAACCAAGGCAGTTTTTTGCCTCTGTTCTTGTTTATGTACTTACTGTATAATTAGTAATAGAATTTGTTTGCCTTAAGTTCTATATTAAAGAATTGTCTATATTGTTGGGTTTTTTTTTTAAGTTTTATTTATTTATTTAAGTAATCTCTATACCCAGCAAACTCATGACCCACATCTCTTCAAACTAGACTGCTAAGAGCAGTTTGAAGATGAACCTTGAGTCTTCTACTTTTACGTGGCAATATTTAGACAATATTTGGGCAATATTAGGAGGTAGACCAAGTGATTAGTGGAATGAATAGGGCAAAAAATAGTAGAATGAATAGGGCAGGAAATATAGGTGGCACCCAGGTTTTATTCTTTAGAATGCTAGGGAACATAGGGAAGGGGGATCTGGGAGGGACAAGGGAGGATAAGTCGATCTCTAGATAAGTAAAAGTACAAAAGTCTGCTAGACATTTGGCTTTATAGATCTGGCGTTTAGAGATTTGGGTAGGAGGTAGACATTTGGAGTTCAGTAGTACGTACATCATAACTGTGAGGCTTTGTGAATAAGTCACATGAAGTGTGCAGATTGAAAAATTGATAGTTAAGATGGCTGAGGACCCAGGATTGGACCCTAAGGATTGCCAACATCTTGAGGGTGTTTTCCAAAGTATAATCTCAAGATTAGCACCATCTGAATTCTTTGGGTTTAGCTTGCTGTACCTTCAGGTTCCTGAGCCCCTCTAAGGCCTTTGTGTACAGTTTTGCTTATTTGTACACCTGTCTTACTGAGAGGCCCTCGGTAGTATTTCTAACACTTTAGGGCTTCTTTGCATGCTAAAGTTGGAGGTGTAACAGGTAGGTGAAGGAAACGAGTACCGCAAAAGAGCCTTCAGAACCAGAGAGTGAAAGGAAAAATCATGAGAAAATAACACTGATGTCAAGGGAACAAATTTTTGAGGAGGGTGAGGTTAGAAAGATGAGGACTAAAGTATGTTGTTGGATTTTAGCAACATGAGAATAGTGAGTTTGTCAGGAGTATTTCTCCACTGGTGCTGGGGGTGAAACTAGATTGCTGTGGGCTGCACAGTGAATGGAAAGTGGCTGTTGCTAGAGAGAGTGCCTTGTAAAAGTGTGCCTGTGAAACGGCTGGGTAGGAGGGGTGTTAACAGTTGGATGTGTTGTCAAGGGGATATATGTATGTATTTTAATATAGGAGAATTAATTGATATGCTAATAAGAAGGAGCTTGCAGGGAGGGGGATTTAGAAAATAGAAATATGGGGTGTAGCTGGGATAGAGTCTAGAGTACTGATGGGAAGAAAGGTCTTAGAGGGAAGGAAGAAATAATAGATGTAGATGTGCTTACTGGCAGGAGATCGAGGTGGAGTGGTTCCTAGTAATGGCTTGTGTTTAATCCAGTCTCCTGGTTGGAGACTGACTGGTGGTGGTGGTGGTGGTACCAGAAATTTCAGGTCTTTTTGCAGAATGGTAGGTACTAGATTAGGGAAACAAAGATTATTGAGCATCATGAAGGTTGACGTTAGAGACCAAGAGTTTATAGATGCATCAGAAAATTTTTACTATCATAAGGTTTTGTCCTGTTTTTTGTTTTGTTTTCAAGTAACTTTTCATACAACTTTTATCTTTATCTCAGTTCCACAGTATAAATTATGAAATATTTTTCTTGTCTTTAATAATACCAAAAGAAAGTATGGTTGCTTTATTTTAGATTTTTTTGAATTTGTATTGGTATGTGCATAAGGCCAGCATATGGTTAAATAGGATCAGTTTCATTATTCTCAGGAATTACTGATTTGTCTTTCAGTTTTTGACTTGTTTTCTTGAGAAAACAATGATGTTTCCGTTGTTTCCTGTTTCAGGAGATTTACTGAACTAAAACACTACAGTGATGAACTACAGTCTGTCATCTCACATCTTCTTCGAGTCAGAGCTGTAAGTGGTCCCCAGGAGCTTTTCAATGCACGTTTATAAGGAAGTGCTTCTCACCTAATCATGTTTTTAAGTAATAAATAGTATTTATGATGAATAGCTGATTTCTGCATTCAAATTTGGCATGTTCATCATCCAAAACGCATTTAAAAAAAATATGAAATGTTTTCAGTTATAGACAGCTTGAAGCATTGTAGCTGTTGTTTTCTCTGTAGTTTGTATATGGTTATTTTGACATCTTGTGAAAAGGCCTACCATTTCAGTGTTGGAATATTATTAAATAAGTGTGGGAGTTTAAGATCTACATGTAATAACATATTTATACTTTCAAGGTTTTTTTAAAGGTCTGTGAAATAGTTTATATATGTAAGGCCATCTTGTGTCTGTGTCTTAAATTGTCCTAAATAAACTTAGTTGGGGTAATGGTTTGCCATTACAAACTATAAATCGAGGCATAATCACGGTACTTAGCCATATGGTTTGACTATGGTAGATGTGGAACCCTTAATTAGAACTTACCTGTGCTAAAAACTTTGAAAGACCCTGGGTTACCAGGTCTAGGATCTCATTTATACTGATTGGAATATTTTATCTGAGATTTGTTTTAATGAGAGTGGTGAGGAATGGAAAGTGGGGGCAGTTTACATGAAACTAGATTGGCCATATAATAATAGTTGAAGGTAGGTGTTGGGAAACGGAAATATATTCTACTGTTCTCTACTTTTTGTATGTTTGAAGATTTCCATAGTAAAAAGTATTAAAATAAGGGGAAAAAATCCTTCTGAAAATCTTTATATTGGCCCAATTTCCTGTTTAACCATTCACAGTACCATTAGACTCCTTAAATAAATTATAAAATACTTTCCAATAAAAGAAAAGGTCCATGTGAGAATTAGTAGGCTAGAATCAAGAACTGGGTATTGGGAAACTGTGTATTAATAAGGAAATTAGGCAGTAGTTCTTGTTGAAGGGTTGGGGGAGAGGGCAGAGACACACCAGAAGAGTAGAAGAATAATTCATATAGCTTTGACTTTTATACTAGAAACCTGTGAGAATCTGTCAATTTTTTAGGAAAAAAAATTAGAAAAAAATTTTTAATGTTTATTTGAGAGAGAGAGAGAGACAGCGAGTGAGCAAGTGAGCGAGCAGAGGAAAGGTTGATAGAGAGGGAGACACAGCATCCAAAACAGGCTGCAGGCTCTGATCTGTCAGCACAAAGTCCATTGTGAGACTTGAACTCATGAACCATGAGATCATGACCTGAGCTGAAGTCAGACACTTAACCAACTGAGCCACCCAGGCACCCAGAGAATCTATTTAAATTAGAGGTCTGGCTAATTATAGAAGCTGTATCTTTTTATTTCTTTGTATTTTTAAAATTTGTTTGTTTATTTAAAATTTATTAAATTTTTAAAAATTTACTTCCAAGTTAGTTAACATATAGTTCAGTGATGATGTCAGGAGTAGAATCCATCACCTATCTATAACATCCAGTGATCATCCCAACAAGCGTCCTCCTTAATGCCCCTTGGCAAATTAGCCCATCCCCTCCACCCAAAACCCCTCCAGGAACCCTCAGTTTGCTCTCTGTATTCTAGAGTCTTTTATGGTTTATACCCCTCCCTGCTTTTTTATTATTTTTACTTTCCTTCCCTTATGTTCATCTGTTCTGTATCTTAGATTTCACATATGAGTGAAGTCATAATATTTGTCTTTCTCTAATTTCGCTTAGCATAATACACTCCAGGTCCATCCACGTTGTTGGAAATGGCAAGATTTCATTCCTTTTGATTGCTGAGTAATATTCCATTGTACATATATATACCACATCCTCTTTATCCATTAATCAGTTGATGGACATTTGGACTCTTTCCATTCTTTGGTTATTTTCTTTAGCACTGCTGTAATCATTGGAGTGCTGTGCCCCTTCGAAACAGCACACCTGTATCCTTTGGATAAATACCCACTAGTGATTGTGGGGTCATAGGGTACTTCTGTTTTTAATTTTTTGAGGAACCTCCATCCTGTTTTCCAGAGTGGCTATACTAGTTTGCATTCCCACCAGCAGTACAAAAGGGTTCCTCTTTCTCTGCATCCTCGTCAACATCTGTTGTTAATTAAATTGTTAATCTTAGTTCTTCTGACAGGTATGAGGTAGTATCTCATTATGGTTGTGATTTGTATTTCCCTGATGATAAGTCGTGCTGTGCCTCTTTTCATAGGTCTATTGGCCATCTGGATGTCATCTTTGGGGAAGTGTCTATTCATGTCTTTTGCCCATTTCTTCACTGGATTATTTGTTTTTTGGATGTTGAGTTTGATAAATTCATTATAGATTTTGGATACTAACTGTTTATCTGATATGTCATTTACAAATATCTTTTCCCATTCTGTTGGTTGCCTTTTAGTTGTGCTGATTGTTTCCTTTGCCGTGCAGAAGCGTTTTATTTTGATGAGGTCCCAATAGTTCATTTTTGCTTTTGTTTCCCTTGCATCCAGAGACTTGTTGAGTAAGATGCTGCAGCCAAGGTCAGAGAGGTTTTTGCCTGCTTTCTCCTCTAAGATTTTGATGGTTTCCTGTGTTATGTTTGTGTCTTTTATCTATTTTGAGTTTATTTTTGCGTATGGTGTAAGAAAGTGATCCAGGTTCATTCTTGTGCATGTCACTGTCCAGTTTTCCCAACACCATTTGCTGAAGAGACTGTCTTTGTTCCATTGGATAGTCTTTCCTGCTTTGTCAAAGATTAGTTGGCCATATGTTTGTGGGTCCTTTTCTGGGTTCTCTGTTCTGCTCCATTGATCTGTCTGTTTTTGTGCCAGTACCATACTGTCTTGATGATTACAGCTTTGTAATATAGCTTGAAGTCTGGAATTGTGATACCTCCAGCTTTGGTTTTCTTTTTCAAGATTGCTTTGGCTATTCCGGGTCTTTTCTGGTTTCCTACAAATCTTAGGATTGTTTGTTCTAGCTCTGTGAAGAATGGTGGTGTTATTTGATACGGATTGCAAAAGCTGTATTTTTTTACTTCAACCAAAAGGAAGGGCGGAGGGCACTTGTAGAAAGCTTTGTTTAACAGGAAGGTCAACAGTTCTGAGAGTGGAGTAGGCAGAGGTATACTATTATATAGGCACATGACTAACGCCAAGTATTGAGAGGCTCTCAGTCTTTCAGACCCAGAAGAAACTAAAGTATAAAGCAGAGAAACCAGCTAGAATCAGAATTATCAGAAATCCCAGAGATGAGTAGTGAATTGAACAGAGTGTAACAGTTAAACACTCAGAAAATCCATGAAGCAGTGGGAATACATTTAAGTGAGACCTTAAGGAGGGAGACAGGACTGTCATTGTTGTGAGATTGTGTCCTGAAGGGAGGTTTATGTGATTGCTTTCATAAAACAAGAAAACTGTCATAAGGCATGATATAGTAGTGATTATGTCTGGCTTTCTGCTGAAAGTATATTTTTAAAAGTGATTAATATTTAATAACCTTTAAAGATTATGGCAAAGTTTAAGCATACCAAACTTGTTTCTGCCCTAGGACTTTTGTTTGCTCTTCCCCACGCGTGTCACTTTTCCCTCATGCCCCACCTTCAAGAACCTCTCTTGGCCTGTTGTCTTTTGCCATTCATTTCTTGCCTCACATGCCTCCTCAGAGAAATCTTTCCTGGCATCTTATATAAAATAAGATTCAGTTTTCTATCATTTTCTGTCATTTCTCTCTCATATTCTGTCATTGCTGTTATCTTTATAACAGCACTATCTGACATTGTATCCCGGATTAATCTGTTAACTATCTCCCCTACTAGTGTATGTGAGCTCCACAAGAGCATCTTTGTTTTCTCACTGCTAAATCTCTGGAATAATACCCGACTCATAGGAGACATTCATTATCTAGTCATTGAATGAACAAACAAATGTATATGCTGACATTTTTAGGTTTAAAAAGACCTGAAAAAACAGATAAATTGCTTCTTTTATTTAAAAAAATTTCTTAAGTTTTATTTATTCTTTTATTTTATTTATTTTATTTTATTTATTTTCAGAGTATCAAGAAGGCTTAGATGCTGCTTTAGACAGATGATGAATTTTTTAAATTTATTATTTATTTTTTTTTGAGACAGTTGATGAACTCTTAACTGATGAAAACAGAATTATTTGTCTTTTCTGATAGAATTCTTTTGAAAGTAGAAAAGGCAAAAAATAAGTTACAGATCAGTTAAAAAGTTAAATATTTAAGACATCAAAACAGAACAACCAGAAAGGGAGTGGCCTTGGACCAAGAAGAGCTGGCTTTGGACCTGTCTCTGCCACTTACTGGGTCCTCCCAACAAATCCAGTAACGTTTCAGTGTTTGTTTCTTTGCTAGGAAATGGGAACATCTGCTTGGCACTAGTAGGTACTGAATAAATATTTGTTATATAAAGGTGCCTTATTCATAGAATTATGAGATTCAGATGAAATAATTTGTGTTTTGTAAACAATGAAAAGATAATACTGATCTCTAACCTTTCTTTACCACTGTATATCAGCCAGTGCTCAAACATATTGCAATGTTCTTGCCCAGTTCCCACAATAGTCTTTTAAAGATTGTTTTTGTCCCCATTTTGTAGATTAAGAAACAGAGGCAAATGAAATTAACCAAATGAAGTTAGTTAATTTTTGTTGGATAAAATTTGTCGGATACCACACTATAATAGATGTGTGCAGCCAGATTTTCCTCCTGTCTGTCTGACTCTAGAGCCTATGCTCTAACTACCTACTAATGGCTTATTGACAGAGGACGTGAATTCAAGTAGATTGAGAAGAAGAGAACAGATTTTCATCAAGTCATCTTGCTTATTGCCAGGACCCTTACAAATGTCATTGGATCCTCACAGAGTCATGTGATGAAAGTCATTTCCACATTTCCAAAAGAAGGATATAATACCAAGGCTCACATGGTTTAATAAATATCCAAAGTCAAACCTTAAAGTAGGAAGGAGCTGGAATTTGAACTCCCATTTGTTTGACTGCAAATCCTATATTTCCTACTACAATATATGCTGCCTCTTTAGGGAAAAATCAAATTTGAAAGGGAGGGAAGAATGTTTAAGTTTACTGATATTATAAAAATTCACATTACAATTATTAAGATACTACTCAACATTTAATTTGTAGTCATAAAGATAATAATATCTAGTGTTTGTGAACTATTTAGTGATGGTGCAGTGTAAAGTATTACATGCAGCTCTTTGGGAACCAATGTGGCAGTAAGTAATAAGAGTCTTAAATGTCATAATCTTGAATCCTTAGGAGATCGTTCAGAAGAAAAGAAAAGCTAGTCATGTCTAGATTTTCAAAATAAGATAATTTAATAGAATGTCCTAAAACTGTCCTTTTTTCACATTTAATCAGCTACTACTTCATTGAGGAGAGAGAAGACATTCTTACAGTTCCAAATGATTCCAAGCTGGGTAGAATGATTGGATATGTCTGTTACATTTCTTCTGTTGTCATAGAATATTCTAGGTGTCACTCTTTCTATGTCAGATGTCAGATGATCAGTTTTCAAAAAGAAAGACTTGTCAACAGAAACAAAATCAAATAGCAGTCTTGGTAAATCATTGGGTTCAGCCCCTTTTTCCTGGCACCAATATTCTTGATTACCAGTGACCAGTGAATTAATATGGTTTTAGGTTTTAATTATTCCTGTTTTAGTTCTCTATCATTTTTGCTTTTCCTTTTCTCTAGAAATGATAATTTTTGGTTATAGTTTTTCTTTGCTTCATCCTCTTTCTCACGGCTTAATGATCGACATGCAAGTCATTTCATGTTTTAGTTGGCTAGTCCCATGAATGGTTGATAACAGAAACATTGTTGGTCCCATGAGAGGTGCTTAGTGTCTATTGTCTAGTTCCTGGGTAGGTAATTCCTCATGTTGCTCACCTTTTTGGTATAGGAAGACTCTTGCCTCTTTTGGGCATGCTCTGTGGACCAAAGCATTTTCCAGAGTTCTAATTACTATGGTAGAAGCTCCTTTTCTACAAGCTGCCAAGAATGATATACTTTAAGGAAATAAACTTTTAAGTAGTTGAGATTCATAAACTTTATCTTTGAACATTTATTTTGCATCTGCATTTTGTACTTCAGTATCTTACAGTTTTTGTTTTTACATGGTTGCTTAATAAGCTCTCTCCCCCTCTTTCATACTTAATATCTTAGTGGATGATAAAATACTCAGCTTTCAAGAAGAGGTTTGATCTTTAAAGAACAAAGAGCTAGGGGTGCCTGGGTGGCTCAGTCAGTTGAACGTCTGACTTCGGCTCCATTCATGATCTTGCAGTACATGGGTTCGGAGTGCCACGTCGGGCTCTGTGCTGACAGCTCAGAGCCTGGAGTCTATTTTGGATTCTGTGTCTCCCTCTCGCTCTCTGCCCCTCCCCCACTCGTGCTCTGTCTGTGTCTCTCAAAAATAAATGAACATTAAAACAAATTTTTTTAAGTACAAAGATCTAGAAAACTTACTGTTCTAGAATGGCATTTTCCATCTTATACTCTCTGATGCCGGTCCTATATGATGTTTTCTAGTGCAAACCGTGTATCTGTCTTGAATACTTATGATTAATATATGGTATTAAAGCTCTAAAAAGTCCTACAGTAAAGAAGACTCTTAAAGGTTAAATTTTATTACCTCGGTGTTTCCCAAACTTACTTGATGTTGGAACCACTTTAAAAAAAGTAAACAACCTTTAACACTCTATAGAACTCAAAAATTAATTGGGAAATAACATCCTAGAGAAAGTAGTTGAGAGTTCTGGGGATGACTCTGAAATGTTTCAAGTAGAATGAAGACTATGAGTTTTGTCTTGAGTCAGGTGCAGGGGTGGGCAAACTTTTTCTGAACGCTAGATAGTAAATATTTTCAGCTTTTTGGGCCATAACATTCCCTGTCAAATCTATTCAGTTCTGCTATGAAAGCAGCCATAGATAGTGCTAACATGAATGTTCTAATAAGACTACAGAAACAAGCTGCAGTCCTGCAGTGTACTGCTCTCTAGTCTGATGGATATGTGTTCTTTTAGAGCAAGCCAAGGAGAGATTGAAAATGTTTTATGTTCCTCTTACACCTGCTCCAAGTATTTATAATACAGTTCATTCACTTTAAGCTGAGAGGTATTGAAAGAGTTAGGAAATATTGTATGGTTAATGCCTAATTCCGCAGATGTTTGAGTAATTAATTAGGGAGGTAATTTATCCTCTGTGTTTACATTCAGAAACTGTGTACCAAAGGGGCACCTGAATGGCTCAGTCAGTTAAGCCTCTGACTTCTGCTCAGGTCATGATCTCGTGGTCTATGAGTTTGAACTCCGCATTGAGCTCTGGAGTTCAACAGCTCAGAGCCTGGAGCCTGCTCCTCTCCCACTCATGCTCTGTCTCTCTCTCTCTCTCTCTCTCTCTCTCTCTCAAAAAACAAAAAACTGTGTACCAAGAGGTTTTTTTTTAGGGTTTAGGTTTTTATGTGGGATTACCTTTTGATACTCAGTTCATGTTCATAACACTTTGCAGGAGAGTAAAGCATTAATTGCTATATGTGGTGTTTTGTTTTTTGTAAAATTTGTGTGAATAGCTAGGCAGTATATATTTCATCTTGATCTAATTATAATTAGATTTAAATTATAATTCTATTATTAAAATATCTAATGTGTTGGTGTGAAAGCATTACCATGATAAAGTAGCATAGAAGTATGTTGTATGTGTCCAGCATTTATGTATAAAACTACCAATAAAATTGAAAATGGTTATATTTTATCCTAGTAAATTCTACTTTGAGGACTTTTTCATAAGGAAACAATCTGAAATTGGAAAAAGCTTTACTTGTAGAGATGTTTATTATTACAACATTATGTATAATACTGAAAAAATTAGGAATAGCTAAATATCCATCAGGAATGCTTATATATTTTATACACTGCTAGGTGGAGTTTTATGCAGCTATTTAAAGTGGTATCTATTAATGTTATATTGACCTGCTGGATAAAAATTTATCACTTTTTTAAAGTTTATTTATTTTGAGACAGAGCGAGAGTGCACTGGAAGGGCAGAGAGAGGGTGAGAGAGAGAATCCCAGGCAAGCTCTGCACTGTCAGCACAGAGCTTGATGTGCAGTTTGAACTCATGAACTGTGAGATCATGACCTGAGCTGAAACCAAGAGACTGACATTTAACCAACTGAGAGCCACCCAGGCACCCCTTACCACTTTTAATATAAGAAGTTTTAAGCAATAATTAAAACTTATGTCTTTATGTGTTCTTTATTTTTATATAAATGTATGTGTGTGTGTATATATATGTATATATCTATATATATATTAATACACACACACACACACACATATATGAAAGCAATTACATAAATGTGATGACAGCACTAATTCCCCCCTCCCCTAGCCCCATGATGAGACTTTGGGAAATTTTTTTCTTTTTCATATTTTTCAAGTTTATTGTACTAAGCTTTTTTTTTTTTAATGAAGATGACATCTTCTTTTTAAAGAATAATCTGTATACAACTTTGACCTAATAGTAATCTCTTTTAAAAATTTATTCCAGAGAGTAGCAGATCGACTCTATGGTGTATATAAAGTGCATGGGAATTATGGGCGAGTTTTCAGGTAAGCATTATATGTACTTTTAAAATAGATGATTAGCTCTAATTAGCTTTGTGCCTGACAACTATAATTCTTGAAAATTTATGGGTCTGAAGTTTAGAAGTTAAGTTTGTATTTTTTATGTTATGCATAATTACTTAATTTTTTATTCAAGTATAATTAATATACAGTGTTATATTAGTTTCAGGTGTACAATGCAATGATTCAGCAGTCCTATCATTTTTCACTGCTCATCAAGATAAGCGTACCTCTTAATCCTCTTCTCCTATTCACCCATCTTTCCCTCCCCCCCCCCCCCCCCACCTCTGGCAACTACCAGTTCTCTGTATTTAACAGTTTGGGTTTTTTTTTGCTTGTCTTCTTTTCTCTTTGTTTTATTTCTTAACTTCCACATATGAGTGAAGTCATAGTGTATTTGTTTTCCTCTGTCTGACTTATTTCACTTAGCATTATACTCTCTAGGTATATATACACAGACAGACACACACATACACATATACAATGGATAGAGAAGATAGGAGATAGATACATATTTATATGCTTTTATTTATACACATTTATATATATTTTACATCTTTATGCATTCCTCTATGGATGGACATTGGGTTGCTTTCATATCTTGGCTATTATTAATAATGCTGCAGTATACATAGGGATGCATATATCTTCTTAATTAGTCTTTTTGTTTTCTTTGGGTAAATCCCTAGTAGTGGAATTAGTGGATCATATGGTATTACTATTTTGTTAATTAATTATTTATTTTGAGAGAGAGCATGTGAGTAGGGGAGGGGCAAAGAGAGGGGAGACAGAGAATCCCAAATAGGTTCCGTGCTCTCAGTGCAGAGCCCAACATGGGGCTCAAACTCACGAACAGTGAGATCATGACTGAAAGCAAGAGTCAGATGCTTAACCGACTGAACCACCCAGGATCTCCATGGTAATACTATTTTTAATTTTTTTAGGAACCTCCATAGTGGTTGTACCAATTTACAACTCAACAGTACAGGAGGATTCCTTTTTCTCCACATCTTCACCAACACTTGTTACTTCTTGTTATTTTGATTCTAGCCATTCTGACAGACATGAGGTGATAACCTCATTGTGGTTTTGATTTACATTTCCCTGGTGATTGGAGTGATACTGAGCATCTTCTCATGTGTCTGTTGTCCATCTGTATGTCTTCTTTGGAAAAAATGTCTGTTCAGGTCCTCTGCCTATTTCTGATTGGATTATTTGTGGTTTTTTGCTATTGGGTTGTGTAAGTTCTTTATATAGCATGAATATTAACCCCTTATTGGATCTACCATTTGCAAATACCTTCTCTCATTCAGTAGGTTGTGTTTTCATTTTGTTGATTGATTCCTCACTATGCAAAAGCTTTTAATTTTTGTGTAGTCCTGGTAGTTTATTTTAGCTTTTGTTGCTCTTACCTGAGGAGACAGATCTAGAAAAATGTTTCTTCGGCTAATGTCAAAGTGGTCACTTTCTATGTTTTCATCTAGGAATTTTATGATTTTAGGTCTCACATTTACATCTTTAATCCATTTTGAGTTTAGTTTTGTGGAGTGGTTAAAGAAAATAGTCCAATTTCATTATTTTGCATGTAGCTGCCCCAACACCATTTGTTGAAGAGATTTTTTTTCCATTGTATATTCTTGCCTCTTTTGTTGTAGATTAATTGACCATATGAGTGTATGTTTATTTCTGGTCTCTCTATCCTTAACCTGTTCCACTGATCTATGTGTTTTTGTGCCAGTACCATACTGTTTTGATTACTACAGCTTTGTAGTATATCTTGAAATCTGGGATTGTGACACCTCCAGCTTTGTTCTTCTTAGGATTGCTTTGGCTATTCAGGGTCTTTTGTGGTTCTGTACAGATTTTAGGATTTTTTTTTTTTGTTCTAGTTCTGTAAAAACTGCTCTTTGGTATTTTGATAGGGATTATGTTAAATTTGGATTGCTTTGGGTATTGTGGAACATTTTAGTAATATTTGGTTCTTTCAGTCCATGAACATGGAATATCTTTTTATTTCTGTCATCTTCAATTTCTTTCATTCATGTTTTAGTTTTCAGAGATGACAGGTCTTTCATGGCCTTGATTAAGTTTATTCCTAGATATTTTATTATTTTTGGTGCAGTTGCAAGTAGAATTGTTTTCTTAATTTTTCTTTCTGCTACATTATTAGCTTATAGAAATGCAATAGTTTTCTGTATATTATTTTTGTGTCCTGTGACTTTACTGAATTCATTTATCAGTTCTAGTAGTTTTGTGGTGGAGTCGTTAGGGTTTACTGTATATGGTATCATGTCATCTGGAAATAGTGAACGTTATTTCTTCCTTAGCAGTTTGGATGACTTTTATTTCTTTTTCTTATCTGTTTGTTGTGGCTGGGACTTTCAATACTCTAACAGTGCTGAGAGTTGACATCCCTTTTCTGTTACTGATCTTGGAAGAAAAGCTGTCCATTTTTCACCATAGAGTATGACGTTTTTTCATATATGGCCTTTATTATGTTGAGATATATTCCCTTTAAAACCACTTTCTTGAGAGTTTTTATCATGAATGGATGTGTATTTTGTCAAATGCTTCTTCTGCATTTATGGAGATGATCATATGGTTTTTGTTCTTTCCCTTGTTAATGTGATTTATCATGTTGATTATTTGTGACTATTGAACCACCCTTGCATCCCTAGAATAAACCCCACTTGATCGTGGTGAAAGATCCTTTTAATGTATTGTTGGATTTGGTTTGCTAATATTGTGTTGGAGGTTTTTATATCTATTCAGAGGTACTGACCTATAGTTTTGCGGGGTTTTTTTGTTCTGTTTTATTTTGGTATCTGGTTTTGGTATCTGGTTTTGTATCCCTCCTTTTCTCTTTTTTTAAAAAAAAGTTTATTTATTTGGAGAGTGAGCATGTGTGTGTGCACAAGCCAAGGAGGAGCAGAGAGAGAGGGAGAAAAAGAATCCCAAGTAGGTGCTACACTGTCAGTACAGAGCCTGACAAGAGGCTCGATCTCACAACCTTGAGATTATGACCTGAGCTGAAATTAGGAGTCAGACACTTAACCTACTAAGTCACCCAGGCACCCCAGGTATTAACTCTTTCTTAAATATTTGATAAAATTCACCTTTGCAGCTATCTGATCCTGGACTTTTGTTTCTTGGGAGTGTTTTTTAACTGATTCATTTTCATTGCTAGTAATCTGTTCAGATTTTATATTTTTTCCTGAATCAATTTAATTTTACCCATTTTTTCTAGGTTGTTCACATTGTTGGCATAAAATTTTTCATAATCTCATATAATTCTTTTTATATCTGTGGTATTGGTTTTTATTTCTCTCTTTTTTCATTTCTGATTTTGAGTCTCTCTTCTTGATTAGCATAGTTAAAGGCTTATCAGTTTGATTTATCTTTTCAAATACTAGCTCCTTCAAATATCGAAGTTTTGTTTTTAAATGATGTCCTATAGTAGTAGTTTTCAAGGTTTTTGTTTTAAAGTATTTCTTTCTATTAAAAATAGGAAGTCCAATATGTTGAGCAGATAAAAATGGAACTCCTCTGAAGCAGTGACCAGTGTCCTTTACCTTGTTGGCGGAATGCCTAAGGAGATTCCATTAGAAATCACTGTCTTAAATAATTAGTGATTTTCTCTTTTTTTTTTATTTCTTGGTGTTACTTTATAGTTTCTGAAGGATTTTGCAAAATGAATTTTTCAGTCTTGGGTAATTTTAGTGTAAATTAGAATATCTACTTATATACTGTATGTTACATATTTTAGTTATTTTTGAACCTTTCCTTTTGTGATTTTTTTTTCTGTGTAGTTTTTTGGTTCTGACATTTTAGAAATTATTATTCAACTCTTTTTATAAGAAGATGTCCTTGTTAATGTTCCATTATAAATCCTTTTGATAGAATTAATTTAAAGATTATTCATTTAGGGTGCCTGGGTGGCTCATTGGGTTGAGCATCTGACTCTTGATTTCAGCTGAGCCATGATCCCTGAGTCATGGGATCAAGCCCTGTCTTTCTCTTTCTCTAACCCCTGCCCCTCTCCCTGGAGCACTCTCTCTCTCTCTCTCTCAAAAAAAAAAAACATTCATTTTACATTTTTTTTTTCATTTTACATTTTTGAATAGGTAATACATTCCATGTGGCACAAAATTCAACAGGGATGAAAACTTATACAGTGAAAAAGCTCTCTTGTCTGCTAACCATTCATGTCTCCTTCTCTGAGACAGCTAATATCAGTTTATTGGTTTCTTATGTATCCCACTAGTAAACTGTAATACTATAAATATAATATATTAACCTACAAACACATGCATTTTCCCTCTGTTTTTAAACATGAAAAGGGAGCATGTTGTATACATCACTGTGTTCACTTGTTTTACCTTTTTTTCACTTAAGAACTGCTCTTCAAGATAGATTGTTATCAGTAAATAACTGCATTGAGTTTTATTAAAAAGGAGGAGCATAATTTATGTAACTAATTTCTTCTTGTTAATGATTTCTAGTCTTCTTTATTTTACTCAGTGCTACAGTAAATATTCTTGTTCATGTCATTTTACATGTGTGTGATATGTTTGTAGGATAAAATTCTACAAGTTCTACAGGTGTTGTTACTGGCTCTATCTTAAGGACAGTTGCATTTGTAATTTTGGTAGATATTGCCAAATTGTCCTATATAGAAGCTATTAACTTCTCACCAACAAAGTATTAGTATCTGTTTTCTTACATCATTACTCAGCAATATGTTAGGAAACGTTTATCTTTATCAGACTGATGAGGAGTGGTTTCTTCACTACAGTTGTAATTTACATTTTTAAAATTATAACTGAAGTCAAATTATTTTTATGATTATCAGCACTTTTTTCCTATATTATAATCTATACTTATCTTTTTGTCCTTTTTTTTTTTTTCCTGTTGGGCTGATTAGTTTCTTAATAGATATACACACGTTCTTTTTTTAAATACCAGTTTTATTTATTTATTTTAATGTTCTTTTTATTTATTTTTGAGAGAGAGAGAGAGACCACGTGACCACGGGAGGGTCAGAGAGAGAGGGAGTCACAGAATTGGAAGACAGGCTCCAGGCTCTGAGCTAGCTGTCAGCACATAGCGCGATGCGTGTCTTGAACCCACAAACCGCGAGATCATGACGTGAGCTGAAGTCTGATGCTTAACAAAAAGACTGAGCCACCCTGGCGCCCCATACACACGTTCTTTATCTTTTAGGAGAATTAGGGCTTTGTGAAATGATTTGCAATTTTGTTTCCACTTTTGTCATATGTATTTTGACTTTTTATGGTGGCTTTTGATATACAGAAATATTCTATTTATTAAATTCAGTTATATATAATAAATTATTAGTTTTTCTCCTTTTAAAAACAATAGCCTATGATTTTTTTTTTTTTTGGTAAGTCTCTGTTTTTTGTGTATATATATTATATAAAGTTTTGTTCACTATGGATTATAAAAAATACTATTCATTCCTTCTACATTTTTGTGGTTTCATAAATTTCTGATTCATCTGAAATTGATTTGAGTACCAGTTGTGAGATATGTAGCCAAATTTATTAACTTATGAGAGTAACATTATACATTTATCTTTGGTTGATCATTACATTGAAACTAAATACAGTTTGGGACAATATCAAGATTATGACTTTTTTTTTAAGTTTATTTATTTATTTTGAGAGAGAGAGAGAGAGACTGTGAGCAGGGGAGTGGCAGAGAGAAAGGAAGAGAGAGAGAAAAAATCCCAGGCAGGCTCTGTGCTGGCAGCGCAGACACAGGCTTCAAACTCATGAACCATGAGATCATGATCTGAGCCAAAATCCAGAGTCAAATTCTTAACTGACTCAGCCACCCAGGCATTCCTATATGACCTTTTTGTATTTTATTTTCATCTTGATAAATGTACTCTGTAATCCCCATCACCTACCTATTTGACCCATGCCATTTCTCACCTTTCTCTGGTAGCCATCACTTTGTTCTCTATAGTTAAGAGTCTGTTTCTTTGGTTTGTCTCTTTTTGTTTTTCCTTTGCTCATTTGTTTTGTTTCTTAAAGTGCATGTGTGAGTGAGATCATATGGTATTTGTCTTTCTTTGACTGACTTTGTTTAGCATTATACTCTTTAGCTGCATCCATGTTGTTGCAAATGACAAGATTTCATTCCTTATTTATAGCTGAATAAATTCCATTGTATACATATATAACACATCTTTTTTCTCCATTCATCTGTCAATGGACATGTGGGCTGCTTCCATAATTTGGCTCTTGTGAATAATGTTGCAATAAACATCGGGATGCCTGTATCCCTTTAAATTAGCGTTTTTGTATTTTTTGGGTAAAATATCCAGTAGTACAATTACTGGATTGTAGGGTATTTCTATTTTTAACTTTTTGAGGAACCTCCATAGTTTTCCATAGCGGCTGCACCCCATTTTGTATTCTCACCATCTGTGCAAGAGCGTTCTTTATTCTATGCATCTTTGCCAACACTTGTTTTTTGTGTTTTTTATTTTATTCTGACAGGTGTGAGGTGATATCTCATTGTACTTTTGATTTGCATTTCTCCGAAGATGAGTGATGTTGAGCATCATTTCATGTCTGTTGGCCATCTGGATGTCTTCTTGGGGGAATATCTGTTCATGGCTTTTGCCCATTTTTTAATTGATTTGTTTGTTTTTTGGGTATTGAGTTGTATTCTTTATATATATTGGATATTAACTCTTTATCAGATATGTCATTTGCAAATATCTTTTCCCATTCCAAAGGTTGCCTTTTAGTTTTGTTGATTGTTTCTTTTGCTGTGCAGAAACCTTTTATTGTGATGTAGTTCCAGTAGTTTATTTTTGCTTTTATATCACTTGACTCAAGAAATCATCTAGAAAAATGTTGCTATGACTAATATCAGAGAAATTACTGCCTTTGCTTTCTTTAAGTATTTTTATAGCTTCAGGTCTCATAGTTAGGTCTTCGATCCATTTTGAGTTGATTTTGTATATGGTAAAAGAGAGTGGTCCAGTTTCATTCTTTTGCATATAAATGTCCAATTTTCCCAACAGCATTTGTTGAAGAGACATTTTATTAATGAAGAGAAGTGTATTGATATTATAAACATGTAAATTCTTCATAACGAGTACAGGAATATATGGCTAAACATGACGGGATAATGTAATGGGAAGAAAGGCAAGCAGAAATCACCTTTCTGAAGTCTGTTCCATGATGTTTGATTTGTCTACAATTGCGTTTAGTTTTATGCACATGTGTCAGCCTCAGTTTTTAGAACATTATCCAGAGTGGAACCCTAGTTAAGCTTGGGAATATGCTCATTTGAAAATTAACATTGGGGTGCCTGGCTGGCTCAGTTGGCTTGATCTTGAGGTTGTAAGTTTGAGCCCATGTTGGGTGTAGAAATACTTAAAAACAAAATCTTAAAAAAAATTTCACAAATCAGACACTTCCAAAAGTAGTACATTTATTATAATTAGTAAAGGGACTTGTATTAGTTTGAGAAACAAGTAGGTAAAAGGTCACTTGGTTGTATCACATTTTAAAGAAAATTATTTGCATTAATTTCTTATGATTAAATATTATACAGTTTGGTCTTTTTGCTAACTCAGTAAATTATTAGAAAACCATTTTACATCAAAAATATTTTATGGAAAGGGACCCAGGGAGACCAGGGGTGGTTGAGGTACTTGAAGCAGGTGTTCAAGAGCTTGAACCAGAGTGGATGCCAGTAGGCACTATTAAGAAGGCACAAATGGTGAGACTTAATTCTTCCAGTCATTCAGAGCACATGTGCTGAACTCCTACCATGGTAGGTGCTAGGATACTAAGATTTAATTTATGAGCAGCTGACTGATTAGGAAGATTGTGATACAGAATAGAGGAGAAATAGCAGGTTTGAGGGATGAGTGGAAGGGTTCTGTTTTGGATAGATTGCATTTGAATTAAAGATATGTCAAACAATTGGAAATTTGGATCAGCTGTTTAAGAGGCTGGTGAGAATATGAGTTGTGTATAAATGATGAATCCTAATAGTGTGAATTTTGAAAATGTAGGGTTAGGAGGTGCCTGGGTGGCTTAGTTGGGCATCTAACTTCAGCTTCGTTCATGGTCTCATGGTTTGTGGATTTGAACCCCATGTCAGGGTCTGTGCTGAAGGCTGCTTCAGATTCTCAGTGTCCTTCTCTGTCTGCCCCTCCCTCGCTCACATACACACTCTCTCTCTTTCTCTCTCACTCTCAAAAACAAATAATAAAAAAGAAAAAAATGTAGGGTTAGGTGATAATGTTAGAGGTTTAGAGTAAGTCTAGGAGAGACTCAGGGCCACACCTTGGGAAAATACCACTTGTGTTCAGGAGTCCAGGAAAAAAAAGAACCAGTGAAGTCGACATGGGAAAAGTGGTGAGGTACTAGGAATGTGCAATGTCAAGCTATTGAGGAGAACACTTAAAGAAGAAGTTGGAGTTAAACTGTAGGGAAATCGAGTTTAATGAAAAGTGGAAATGGATAAGTAAAACTTCGGTGTTAATTTGGAGAGCAGTTTGATTTGAGTGGTTTGATGTTATACTGCAGTAGTCCTAGGAATGAGAGGAAAGTATGAAGGAAGGAAAGACAGCAAATTACTGATTAGACTTTTAAGGAAGTCCCTGAGTTTGTCCTTGAAGGGGGGAAACAGAGTCTGTTTTGTTTGTTTTGCATGGGAGAGCAGGGGTGGATGGGTGGATGGGAGAAAAGGAAAAAAAAAAAGACAAAGAGAAGACAGAGAGAAGATACAGAGCTCCTTAAAGCAGAGGAGCAGTAAGTTGTGGGAGGCAACATTAGTTGGCCTCTGTCTCAGTGAAGCAGGTGTCTCGGCTGAAATCAAGTCCGGTGAGGTGATTCTTCAGTTCCGAAGCTCAAGGGCAGTGTTATAGGGCAGTTTCTCTCAAATGCAAAGAAGTCTTCAACTTGGTAGTACAGGTTACGGCACACACTCCTTTATTTCCCTTTACAAGTCCCACAAGGGATTGGCTGGAATCAGCTGTGGCTAGTGCTGATTCTTGCTGTGATGGAGGGGCAAAGAGAGAGAGAGAAAATCTTAAACAGACTCCACACCCAAGCTGGGGGTACGGGGTAGGGCAGGGTGCTTGATCTCACAGTGGTGAGATCAGACCTGAACTGACTTCAAGGTTTAGGTAACTGAGCTACCCAGGAGTCCCAGTGCAGTCTCGTCTTTGAAGGTTTGAGTTCTTGTCTGTTCATGCAAATTTGCATTTTATTCCATAAAACATTTATGGCTCTCTAAATATATATACATATATATAACTTTTTTCCTTCAAATGTAAAAGTAGAAGTTATTCTTCAGAACAGTTGTGCTGTGTTTTATCATATGGCCTCAAATATCCATTATGAAGCATCCCAGTTTGAGAAGCACTGGTAAGAGTATTAATTAGGAATGTGAGGGAGGATTGCTGTATAGTGCCAGTTGGTGGGGAGTGTTTTTTATCTTTTGAGTGCTGCTGACCTGTAAAAGTAATGAAAAAATTCAAGCTGAAGGTCACATAATTGGAAAAAAGATTAATTTATTTTTATTTCTGGTTTGAAATTTGGGAGAGAAAGAAATATAAAGCTGCTTTCATCAGCTTTCCTTTTTGTTTTTTAAAGATTTTGTTTTTAGTAATCTCTACACCCAATGTGGGGCTGAAAGATACAACCCCAAGACCAAGAGTTGCATGCTCTCTCTACCCATTGAGCCAGCCAGGTGGTCCCTTTCAGCTTCCTTGCTTGCTTTCTTCCTTTCTTCCTTCCTTCCTTTTTTTTAAGTTTATTTATTTATTTTGAGAGAAATAATGCATGTACAAGTGGGGGAGGGGCAGAGAGAGAGGGGGAGAGAGAGAATCCCCAGCAGGCTCTGTGCTGTCCGTACTGAGCCCGGCTGAGGGATCAAACTCACAAACTCAGATCATGATGTGAGCCAAAATCAAGAGTCAGACACTTAACCAACTGAGCCACCCCGGTGCCCCTTCAGCTTTGTTTCTTAATTAAAAATTTTAAAATCTGTATCTTGAGTAAAATTTCATAAAATTATGGCTTTTTGCTGAGTGAGAGAATGGACTAAGAAGTCAGATTGAACTGAGTGGAAAAAGACTGTGTATTTTTATTTTTTTAAGTTTGTTTTTGAGAGAGAGAGAGCACAAGTGGCAGGGGTGGGAGGGGGGTGGAAGGGGTGGGGAGATAGAGAGGGACAGACAGAATCCAAAACAGGATCCCAGCTGTCAGCAGAGAGCCCAACGTGGGGCTGGAATTCATTAACCATGAGATCATGACCTGAGCCAAAGTTGGACACTTAAAGGAGTCACCCAGGTGCCCCAAGACTGTACTTGTTAAGAAGGCAACTGATGAGATATATACTTCTATGACTTACGTAAACGTACATGTAAATATAATATAAGGAAGAAATAAGCAGGAATTAGGTGTATGGAGGGGAAATAGGATAAGTTTTGTAATATGTTCATGTCACATGTTGCTGTTTCTTTCCTTCTTTTTTTAATTTTCTTTGAGGTCAGGAGTTTATTTTGTGCTCTTCTTGAGTTCCTGGGCTTTTTGCAGCTTCCGCCTGCTTTACAGCACTTGCTCCGATGTAGGGTAGGCCAAAGGGCCATTCCCATGGGTGCTTATAGAACTTGTCTATATTTTCACTAGTTTCAGACTGAGCTAAGAACTTTCAGATCCACTTGTCCAGAATTGGACTGAATACATAGGTGGGATTCATTCTGCAAAACACTTAGAAAAAAAAGAGGAAAGAATTGTCAGTACCAGTAATTATGCATTTGAAGCTAAAGCTCAGAGCTGGAAATGGTTTATTCTGTTAATTTTTAAATATGCATCTTAATTTATAGATTATGAATCCATATAGAATCAACCAAGAAAAAAACATGTCTTTAAGATTCAATTGATGTGATTCCTTACGAGGGATTCCAGGAAAATACATGAGCAACATTTATTTCAAATTTATTTCATGATACACAAAACTTGTCATGTACCTCAGACCTCACAGACGCAGATCTACTTTTGTTTAATGATTCTGTAATTTTTGTTTTTTGGTTATATACATATTAGGAGAATATGTTTGTTCTCTTTTGATTAAGAGAACATAAAAGGAAGTGATTAAGTTTTGGGGTGATGATAGAGTTCGTGGGGTCCAGAGCCGGCGGCCAAGAAAGAATTCTTGAAGATGTCTTTGGTGCAAAAAAGATGATTTTATTAAAGCATGGAGACAGTACCCATTGGCCGGAAGCCCTGCATTGGGGTTATGGAGGTAACTGTTTTATGGTTGGGAGAGAGAAGGTCAAAAGGGAGTTTCCAAAGAGACTTCCACATGCTAAAGCCTTAATGGAGACCTAGCTATTGTCGAGCTAAGGTAGTTTTTCCCTTTAGCAAAGTATTAACATTAAGGCAGTAGGGAGCTCCTGGACTTTAGGCTATGATGGGATTGCCTTGTTCTGGTAAACTGATGGAGACTCTTTATCAGTTTAACCATTTGTTATTTGTCCTTTCCTGTTTCAGGGTAGCTAGGAGTGTCCAAGGACTGTCATATATGTCCCACCTGTGGCTGGGGGTTGCTGTTAGCCTGCACTTTGCCCTCAGTTTGCCCCACACTCCCTCGTTAGAAATGTCATAGTTTGGGATTAATAGAGCACTATGGGCAGCTGATTCTAGTCTCTGCTCTGTCTCTGAACAGCTCCCTGACTTGGAGTAGTCAATGTTAGATCTCTGAACCCGATTTTAAGTATCTATTCAATATTGCGGTTAAATGGAGAGAGTGATTTCCAAACCTTTTTGTGCCATAGAATTTTATATTTAAATTGAAATCTTATCTAGAACTATAAACATAGAACCTGTAACCACAGACCTGCTTGCACTGGTGACTTTCTCTCTGTGCCTCTATCCCTGATGTTTGAACATCAGATTGGGTGATAAGATTTATCTCTAAACCTTTCTTTTGTTATAATTTTTAAATTCCTGTTCTAAATTGTGATGGTTGGGCATTCTTGGAGTCTTTTACCTTCTTTCATTGAATGAAATTATAAAATACTAGAGTAGGAAGGGCCTTAGTGGTTTTATAGTTCATAGTTTTTTTTTTTTAAGATTTTATTTTTAAGCCATCTCTACATTGATTCTGGGGCTCAAATTTACAACCCTGACATCAAGAGTCACATGCTATACTGACGGAGTCAGCTAGGTGCCCTTGTATTTCATGGTTCTCAATCCAAGAGGTGAAGATGGACTTCAGGTTGCCTGAAGTTTCTGAAATTACATATAAAACTTTGTGTTTGTGATTTTTTTTTCTTCTTAGGGAAAAGGTCCATAGTTTTCATCAGATGCTACAAAAGATCCAAGACCCTTTTTGATCTGGTTCATCTGTGACAATTACCCACCCATTAAGTACTTTAAGATCCAGTTATCTCTTTTAACAATGTTGATGTTAATTCAGCTACCATTTTATAGTTACTTGTATGTTAGTTTCCTCTTCTCCCCAGCAAACTGGTTAACATTTTCTATTTCCAATCCTAGATATATCCTTGGACCCCAGGTTAGAACCTTTTGTTTAGATAGTACTTCTTAAGTTTTAATGTGCATACAAATCACCTGAAGAGCTATTAAAATGAATATTTTGATGCAGATCTGGAATAGGTTCTTTGATTCTGCATTTCTTTTTTTTTTAAGAGTTTTTATTTTTATTTATTTATTTATTTTATTTATTTCTAGGAGAGAGAGAGAGAGAGACAGCGTGAGCAGGGGAGGGTCAGAGAGAGGGAGACACAGAATCTGAAGCAGGCTCCAGGCTCTGAGCTGGCAGTCAGCACAGAGCCCGACACAGGGCTTGAACCCACTAACCACGAAATCATGACCTAAGCGAAAGTCGGACGCTTAACCGACTAAGCCACCCAGGCGCCCCATGATTCTGCATTTCTAATGAGATTCTAGGTGACGCTGTTGCTAGCATAGGGCTAGAGTATGAGTACCTTGAGGAGAGAGGTCTTGTGTGTAGGAGTGGCTGATACATAGAATCCAGTACATGTTTGCTTCTTCACATTTATTAATTCACTTATTGGTTTATTTTTTCACTTGAACTACAAACTATAAATGCCACATACTGAGGCGCCTGGGTGGCCCAGTTGGTTAAGTGTCCGACTCTTGATTTCAGCTCAAGTCATGATCTCAAATGTCTTGGGATTGAGCCCCATATCAGACTCCACGCTGAGCATGGAACCTGCTTAAGATTCCCTCTCTTTCTGCCTCTTCACCGCCTCATGCTCGCTCTATCTCTCTCTCTCAAAATAAATTAAAAAACATTTAAAAAATGCCAGGTATTTATCAGATTCTAAAGTACTTAATAGGAGTATATAGTTGATTAAGGGTAAGCCCTACCTTCCTTAATCTAGTTTTTAGTGTTGTTTGGTAAACAAAGGAATTAAATTTGGTTATGTTAGCCTTGAATTGGTAGCACATAGTAAGGTGCTTGAAGAATAGATGGATGAAGTATCTGTGGGGTATCCAATAGACAGTTGATCTGGACTGTCCATTAACTCTGTTAGCATGACCCATGATCACATTAACTGTGATCGTTAACGTTACACATTCGGCTAGTTACATTTGTATTCTGCCCAAACCCCTATATATATCCATTTTCATGTGAAGAACAGGACTTTGGATATATTGAATTTGAAGTGACAGAGGTATATAAAAGCAGAATTGTCCTGGAGGTATTAGAAATATGGCTTTAGAATTTAGATAACATAGGGGCGCCTGGGTGGGACCGACTTTCGCGGTCATGATCTCGCGGTTCGTGGGTTCGAGCCCCGCGTCGGGCTCTGTGCTGACTGCCAGCTCGGAGCCTGGAGCCTGTTTCAGAGTCTGTGACTCCCTCTCTCTCTGACCCTCCCCTGCTCACGCTGTCGCTCTTTCTGTCTTAGAAATAAATAAAAACATAAAAAAAAAAAAGAATTTAGATAATATAACTTAGAGATGTTAAAAATCGGTTTTGTAAACAGCAAAACACTAAAAAATGTTTAATTTGCTATTTTTGATTTGCTATTAATTTGCTAATTTGCTATTTAATTTGCTACACTGTTTTGAGAGTAGTTATAAACATCTAAGGAGAGAAGATTATTAGAGAGCCATAGCTGTTTTGTTATTTAATCATAATCATAGTGTTGTATAGGTCATTTATATGTTTGGGTTTTTTTGACAATATTAAAATTCATGTGAGGTCTTCTTCCTTCAAATACTATAAGTATATAATTTGGCATTTCAAGAACTATGTATAAAAACTACATATTAACAAAAGAATAGTGTTTAACTTTTTTTTTTCCTTTTATGATATGGTGAAATTGGGGAGGCTTATACATTCGTTACCCTAGGAGGACAATTACAACAACCTGAATGGCCAGGAATATCATTTAAAAAAATTGAGTTGAGGGGTGCCTGGGTGGCTCATTTGATTAAGCAGCTGACTTCGGCTCAGGTCATGATCTCACCCACCGTTCGTGGGTTCCAGCCCTGCATCAGGCTCTGTGCTCAGAGCTCAGAGCCTGGAGCCTGCTTCAGAGTCCGTGTCTCCCACTCTCTCTTCCTCTCCCTGCTTCCACACTGTCTATCTCTCAAAAATAAATAAACATTTAAAAAATTTTTTTTAATTGAGTTGCCATATGAAACAATGTTTAAAACAAGTTGTTTTAATAATATGGGAAAATACTGAAGGGAAAAAAACATGATACAAAAATGCGTATGTCATATGATCTCAGCCACATTAAAATGGGTAAATAAAAAGACTAGAAGGAAATATATCAAATTATGTCATCTTTTGGTATTTGGGATTACAGACTTATTTTTCAACTTATTGTAATATATACAACTTCCATAAAAAGGGATTTCTATGGGAAGCATTTCACAGAAATGACAATAAGCATTTGGCTGGCTCAGTCAGTAAAGCACACAACTCTTGATTTGGGGCTTATGAGTTCACGCATGTTGGGTATACAGATTACTTAAAAATAAAAAAAAATGTTTAAAAAATGACAATAAAATGATTTGTGGTTCTAGTAGACTTTCTCATGCAGCTTAATGCAGATTATTAAAGTTTCACTGTGTACCTAATGTTTCTGTACAGTTCCCCTTTTTTGTCAGCTTAGGTGTGTTCATCAGAGTCATCCACAGAATTTTAAAAAGTATACATGTCTTGGCACCCGAGTGGGTCAGCTGGTTGAGAGTCCATCTTTCTGTCTCTTGATTTTGGCTCAGGTTGTGATCTCACAGTTGTAAGATTAAACCCCTTGTCAGACTCCAAGCTGGGCTTGGAGCCTGCTTGAGATTCTCTCAGTCTCTCTCTCTCTCCTCCCTCCCCCTACTACCTGCACGCACAGTCTCCCTCTCCCCCAAAAATTTTAAAATAAAAAAGTGTACATGTCCCATCTCTATCCCAGAGATTCTGATTAAGTAAATCAAGAGCAGGGCTGGCATCCATAGTTTCTTAAAGCTCCATAATTGATGTAAAAAGGCACCCTAGCTGAGAAAGTTGTCTATAAGCAGAAGCTGTATTGTGTGATACTTAACTTGCAGCAGCAGCAACAGATAGTAGTTTCTGAACTAACATTTTAAAGGCTTCACTTGCATTTAGTTGTTAAACTTAAGAGGAAAACAGCATATTTGAGTCACAGAAAATAAATCCAAATACAGATACTATATTGTTTAAAAGCTAGCTAGAAAAAAAACTTATAAAATATTCCATATCTAATTCATGATGTGTTTGGTTTTATCTTTTTCTCCCTAGTGAGTGGAGTGCCATAGAAAAAGAAATGGGGGATGGACTGCAGAGTGCTGGTCACCATATGGATGTGTAAGTACCTAGAGCATTTAAGGTAAAATCCAAGGTGAAATTTAATGGTGAAAATTCTTCTGTTCTGCTTTTATCAAGTTTGCTGGCTTCAATATTATATGCTGTGTATACAGATCTGACTTACATAGGCTTATTTCAGAAATGCAAGATTAATTTAAAACATTCAAAAATCAATTAGTCCAATTCATATATTAGTAAAATAAAGAAGAAAACCTGTATGTTTGTTTCAGTACGTATAGAAAAAGCATTTCAATATCTACTCACAATAAAAATTCTCATCAAACTGGGAATAAGAGGAATTTCTTCAGTTTTAAAACTTAAAGCTAATGTACTCGATAGTGGAGTATTGAAAACTTACAGCTCGTATTGGACTTAATAGTGAAGTATTGATGCTTTTTCCTAAGATCAAGGAACAAGGCAAGATTGTCTGCTCTCACTACTTGTAGTAAACATTGTACTAGAGGTCCTCGTCCAACAAGGAATAGACAAGAAAATCAAATGCGGGGCATAAATCTTAGAAAGAAAGAAGTAAAACTATCTTTTTTTGTAGTTAACAGGATCTTTTACATAGAAAATCATAGACTCAACCAAAAATATTATAGAACTAACAACCAAATTTAACAAAGATGCAGAATACAACAAGCTCAATATATAAAAAACAAAATGTTTTTATATACTAGCAACAACAATTAGAAAATAAAAATTGAAAAACAGCGCTTTTAATATTGCATCAAAACAAAATACAGATTAATTTAATGAAAGATCTGAAATAACCTCTACACCAAAAACTTTATATAAACACTGCTGAGAGAAGACCTGAATAAGTGGAGAGAGAGACTATGTTCATGGATTGGAAGCATCAGGAGTGTTAATATCTCCATTCTTCCCAAATTGCAGTCCCGATCAAAATTCTTATGTAACTTTTTAGTAGTAATTGGTATACTTAATTCCAAAATTTATATGGAAATTCAAAGGACCTAGAGTAGCCAAAACAGTCTTAAAAAAAAGAAAAAACATGGAATATATTAACTGATTTCAAGACTTCCTGTAATGCCATAGTGCCCAAGATGGGTATTGGCATAAAAGTAAACAGATCAATGGAACAGAAAAGAGTCCAGAAATAGACCAGGATTTAAGTAGTCCATTTCAAGAAATGGTTCTGGAATAACTGGATACGTACATGGAATAACTGGATACATACATGGAAAAAAAAATTAACTTTGAGCCATATCTCCCACCTTACATAAAAACAAACACAGTTTGGGCCATATACATAATTATAAAAGCTAAAATTACAACTTTTAGTAGAAAACATATGAGAGTATTGTTGCAACCTTAAAGGTAGCAAAATTTTCTTAAAGAGAATATGAAAAAAGAAATTTTTATTTATTCATTCATTCATTTATTTATTTTACTTAGAAGAACAAGGAATTTCAAAGAAATTTTTAAATGGTAAATTGTTCTTTATCAAAATTAAACATTTTGCTTATCAAAAGATATCATTTGGGGGCGCCTGGGTGGCTCAGTCAGTTAAGCATCCAACTCTTGGTTTTGGCTCAGGTCATGATCTTATGGTTCATGGCTTCAAGCTCCATATCAGTCTCCATGCTGACAGTGCAGAGCCTGTTTGGGGTTCTTTCTCTCTATTTCTCTCTCTCTTTCTCTCCTCCTCCCCCCACCCTTCTCTCAAAGTAAATAAACTTTTAAAAAAGGAAAGAAAACATTGGGGGAGGGAGGCATAGAAGAATTAGTGTTAGAGAAGATGAAACTTCTGGAGGGGCACCTGGGTGGCTCAGTCAGTTAAGCATCTCACTTCGGCTCAGGCCATGATCTCATAGTCCATGGATTGGAGCCCCGCACTGTGCTGACAGCTCGGAGCCTGGAGCCTGCTTCAGATTCTGTGTCTTCCTCTCTCTCTCCCCTCCCCCATTCACAATCTGTCTCTCGCTCTCCAAATAAAATAAAGACATTAAAAAAATTTGTTTTAAAAAAGTTCTGGAGACAGATGATCTGGAGACATGGTGACGGCTGCACAGCAATGTGAATGCACTTAATGCTACTCCACTGGACACTTAAAAATGGTTAAAAGGTAAATTTTATGTTCTGTGTATTTACTACACACACACACACCCACCCCACACACACACGACACCATTAAAATAATGGAAAGTCTAGCCACTGATTGAGAGTAAACATTTCCAACCACCATGTGTAAAGAACTCTTACAACTCAGTAAAAAAAAAACAAAAAATACTTACTTTTTAAAAATATTTCTTTGGGCCATATTCAAGCTAACTGGCTACTTTTCAATCAGTTTGCTTGACCTTAGGAAGTCTTCCTGCATTCTTTTGATTTAGCATTTTCAGTATTTTCAGGGATTTATGATTATCCCTTCAGTTGATTTAAAGTGTTAAGTAAAATTAATTTCAGTACTGATATCTAAAAATCATTACCATTTAAATTTTTCTACCCAAGGATGTGCTGTTTATCCTCATACTATGTTTCCTGTCTTCAAGCCACCAGCCCTATTTTTTGTTTCTTTAACATTCTTTCCGAATCATAGATTTATGAATTAAAGGCATTTTTTCTTGTTCTTAACAATGAGTCTCGAGACTTTTTTCAGTTGCATAGAAGAAATTCCATCCACATTCTACCAAATGTAAATTTGTAATTACAGAATATGTACTTGGCCTCTTTTAGAAATCCTGTAAGCACATAGTTTTTCAGTAGATTTATTTATTTTTACCACTTCAGTAAATTTTGTTTGCTTGCCTGCATGAAGCAGGCCTAGGAACATAAAGTATATTACCCTTTTATTCTCATGTTAGGTAATCAGTTAATTTGAAAAAAAGGATGCCTATTATACCCTACAGAAGTAGTACATGATATAACCATGTCCTTAAGGAATTCATAATGTGATTGGAGAAATAGAACTAACACACAAGACATTACTTTGACAAAATTTAAATTCTGAATGGTTGATAAAAGACCAGAAGTGATGACTAGAGACTGAAGTAGTCTGGGAAGATTTCCTAGAGGTGCTGAGATCTGTGCTTGTGGTATTTGGAGAAGCAGTGTGGAGAGCTGTCACGTTTCTGTACAAGGAAAGACTCCAGTCCAGGAATGAGATGGCATGACAGTGAGGGGCTTGTCTGGATCAAGGCAGAGGTTACTGTTGACAATTAGTATAAAATAAGCCTTCTAAAATTTTTTGTAATCTTTATTTCCTCTAGTTTTCCTTTTGTAGCTTTTTGGCATTACTGTCTGTAGTTGGTGCCAGGAGTGTTTGTGCACCAATTATACTAAACTCTTATTTTTTCTACAGATTTTGTAGCTCTTTCATAAAATATCTTTGAACAAAAGATATTATAGTCTTATGGTGCTGCTTTGTTTTTTATTGTTAACGTATTAATTTTTGAGAGAGCGAGTGCATGTGCGCACGGGTAGGGGAGGGGCAGAGAGAGGGAGACAGAGGATCTGAAGTAGGCTCTGTGCTGCGAGTGCAGAGCCCAACATGGGACTTGAACTCATGAATTGTGAGATCATCTTGAGCCGAAAGCAAGACTCAGCCATTTAACTGACTGAGCCACCCAGGCACCACCCAGGAGCTGTTATACGGTGCTTCTTAAGCTACCTGTAAGAACGACCTTTTTGTTGTTTTGTTTTTTATATCCAAGCCATTGCTGATGGAAACGTTTTGGTAAAATTCAATAAAATTTTCATGGTAAGTAAAAATTGCTACCAATGTTTCTCTATGCTTATTTGCACTTTGTGTACTTACTTTTGTTACTGATGGGTAGCAAATGGTCTGTTGGACCACACTTTGAACAACACTTCTTTCTATCATTAATACTTTGTATCATGATAAAAGTTTGTGTGTGTTGTTTTTTAAATAGGTATGCATCTTCTATTGATGACATTTTAGAAGATGAAGAACATTATGCAGATCAGCTAAAGGAGTATCTGTTTTATGCAGAAGCACTGCGGTAAGTATAATAAGTGTTCCAGATGGACCCGTCTGGCTGGTCACCATTCTCTCCACTTCATATGTTGCCAGAAAGTAAAGAGAGTAAGGTGATTTTTAAATGATGGCATCTCCCAGGTATTGAATGAGATCTAATTATATTCCTCTGTGTTGCAGAGTGCTGGGGAGAGGTATTTAAGACAAGCCCTGTTGTTGAAATGTGGTATTGATAAAACTGGTCAGTCACCAACCTCAGGACTGTTTGCATGTTGTTCTTTCTACTTTGTTCACTTTGAAGATTAGATGCAAAATACTAATTGAATGTGTGTAGCCCTGTCACTAGGCAATATGTTGCCTTTTTAATTTTGTAATTTTTTTCCACATCTGCTTATCTTCTTAGTAAGGTTGTGTAACTTCTTAATATCAGGACTTTGTTTTCTGTTTTTATGGTATCTCTTACAGAGCCAAACAGAATTCCCTGGTATATAGTTCTGTTTAAGAAGAAATTAGCATAGGGGCGCCTGGGTGGCTCAGTTGGTTAATTTAATATCTGACTTTGACTCAGTTCATGATCTTATAGTTTGTGAGTTCAAGCCCCATGTCAGGCTCTCTGCTCTCAGCACAGAGCCCACTTCAGAACCTGTCTCTCTCTGTAAAAAATAAGTATTAAAAAAAGAAATTAGTATGCTTTTTCTGTCCAATTTACAAAAATGAATCATGTACCTAGATTGGTAACTTTTGGCTGTAGCCACTTTGGGTTATTTTCCTGTCATTTTTAAAAGCAGTATAAGGATTCTGTTAGTATAGCAGAGGATCAGTGTTCCTTTAGCTGTTTAGTAGCTGATGTGAAAACATCTGTACATTTTTAACCTTTCTCCTTCTAGAGCTTTGAGTACTCAGGAGTTTCACCAGGTATTTTTAAGTTACCAAGCAAAAGAACGTTGCTGAACACAGTGGAATTCTGTACAGTTCTTCAAAACTATAGAAGAGATAAATGTATATTGATATGTCCATGGTATATAGTTAGGTAAGATGGGAAGTAGAATCACTTGGAGCATGTGCGTATGTGTATTTATAAGTGCCTACTTAAGGTCTGGCAAAATATGCACGATCTGTTAACATGGATTGTGTCTGAATAGTGGAGTTGGGAAGAGTGAGTTCTTGAGACTTTTTATTTTGTACATTTCTGTGTCAGAATCTTAGTTTAGTCTTTTTTTTTTTACACTAAGCATGGATCACTTATGATAAAAGCTAAGACATTTCTATATAAAGAAGAAAACTTTGAATTTAAGGAATACTCAGCTGCTTTGTGAGATTCCAATATTAGTTTCTGTGTTACACAAAGGGTTTTGCTGTTAATGTATGTGATAATGATATATTTATTGAGAAAAATGTTGCAATTATCTTTTTAAAAATATCTTTTGTTAAGTAGATGTAAAATTTTTATGTTTAGGTTCTAAATTTAATTTTTTTAAATATTTATTTATTTTGAGAGCAAGAGCATGAGCAGGGGAGAGGCAGAAGGAGGGGGAGAGAGAGAATCCCAGTCTTAAAAACCTTGAGACCATGCATGACATGAGCCAAAATCAAGAGTTGGACTTAACTCACTGAGCCACCAAGGCACCTTTGCTAGATTTAATTTTATATTGGGTTATTATATTTTAAACTTGAAAATTCTAGGCACATACTGTGAATACTTCCTCTCTACCCCTGGGGGGAAAAACTTTTTTTTTTTTTTTTTTTAAAGAGAGAAAACATGCACATACAAGCAGGGGACAGGGATGGAGAGAGAGAGAGAAAGAGAATCAGAGAGAGAGAGAAACAGAGACAGAGGGGGAGAGAGAGACTCTTAAGCAGGCTCCACACCCAGCACAGAGCCCTACATGGATGCTCCATCCCACAACTGTGAAGTCAAGACCTAAGCTGAAATCAAGAGTTGGATGCTTAACTGGTACCCCTGAAAAAGTTTATGATGTTAAAAGAGAAGCCATAAAAATTAAATGGCAGCACTTTTTTTCATCCCTAGCGCTGTATGCAGGAAACATGAACTTATGCAGTATGACTTGGAGATGGCTGCTCAGGACTTAGCATCAAAAAAGCAGCAATGTGAGGAACTGGCAACTGGGGTGAGTGTGTTTCCATTTCGGTCCCTGGTATTATTGCAGCAGGCCGTATAAGGAATGAATGAGCTGCAGTTGTAATACTCAAGATGCCTGTAGCTTTTATAGGGGGATAATTTATGGGCAACTGTATAATTCTTTCGGTTGTGATCTTGATATAAAAAGAGATAAGCCATTTAAACATCATATTATATAGCAGTGTAAGAAATTCTGCTAACATTGCTCTGTATAGTGTCTTCTCATTTGTATTAGGTCCAAATGAAAAAGCATTATTCTTTGTGATTGAAATAATGACCTTTCTCAGGTTTACTTTTACAAAGTAAATCATAGAAATTTTAGCTTATTTTGAAAAGCTTTGCACAGTTAGAATCAGTGCATCTCTCCTAAGGGAACAGGTGTGAAGAAAATTATGTATCTTATTGTATGAACCTTAGATCATTTTTATAATCAGCTTTCTACTGTCTAGCCACTTTATTAGAATAAATTAGCTGTCATAATGAAAGTACACAATCTGGAAATAATGAAAGTGACCATTTATCAGTCACTTCATAGTCAACAAGTACTTTGGTATTTCTGAAAAGTCACAGATGTATGTAGGAAAAGACCATTTGACCATGGAATATGTATATACTAGGCTTGATTTTTTTTCCTTTTCCTTTTTTATTTTTAATGTTTATTTTTAGGAGAAAGTGAGAGACCAAGTCAGAGTATAAGCAGGGGAGGGGCAGAGAGAGAGGGAGACACAGAATCCAAAGCAGGCTCCAGGCTCTGAGCTGTCAGCACAGAACTCGACACAGGGCTCGAACTCACAGAGTGTGAGATCATGACCTGAGCCAAAGTTGGATGCTCAGCCTACTGAGCCACCCAGGCTCCCCTAGGCTTGATTTATTTTTAAAACTCGGGAAATTTCCCAGGCCATTTTCAGGGAGCATGATTCTCTACTCCCACATGTGAAGGGAAAAGTGTTTTCCTTAGTAAACTCCAGTGAGTAAGGAAATGTTAAAGCAGTGATGCTTGAGGCTACCTTCCAAGGGTAGGCATCCTATTTTATTGATACCCAAATTTCAGTGTGTGTTATGCAGATTTTAAATGTTTTTGTTTCAGTTTGGTCTGTTTCCTTTGTCACGTGTTGAATTTTATCTGTTTTTTATGTCATAGAGAAATTTTTACAAAATGACCTCTGAAGAAATAACTTCCCTAATACCTTACGTAGAAGTTTTCCATTTGATTAAGAAGTTCAGTGTTGGCCATGTGTAGCAACATGGATGGACCTTGAGGGTGTTATGTTGAGCGAAATAAGTCAGGCAGAGGAAAACAAATACCATGTTTGCACGTATAGGAGGATTAGGAGGAACTTAACAGAGGACCATGGGGGAGGAGAAGGGGGGAAATAGTGGGGGAAAGGGAGAGAGGCAAACCATGAGAGACTCTTGAATGCTGACAAAAACTGAGGACTGATGGATGTGGTGGGGGGGATGGGCATGGAGGGGGCCACTTGTGGGGATGAGCACTGGGTGTTATGTGGAAACCAATTTGACAATAAACTATTTGTAAAAAAAAAAAAAAGAAGAAGTTCAGTGTTTATTTTTGGGATAGAGTGTGAGCAAGGGATGGGCAGAGAGGGAGACACAGCATCTGAAGCAGGCTCCAGGCTCTGAGCTGTCAGCACAGAGCCCAACACAGGGCTCAAACCCACGAACTGCAAGATCATGACCTGAGCCAAAGTCAGATACTTAGCCGACTGAGCCACCCAAGCACCCCTCTCTTTCCCTTTTTAAAAGAAGTGTTTAATTGTGGTTAAATATATATAACAAAATTTATCATCTTAACCATTGCTTTTTTTTAACCTGTCATTAATTTATTTTTCTTTTTAAAAAATATTCTAATTTTTACTCTTATTTCAAATTCAGAAAATAATGGAAGAAATTAGTACAGCTATTGAATTTACATTGATATAAATTAAAAGCAATTTTCTGAAACCATAGGTTAGTGAATAATTATACTAGGGATCATCTTAACCATTTTTAAGTGTACAGTTCAGTAGTAGTAAGTACATTCACGTTGTTGTGTAACCAACCTCCAGATCTCTCTTCATCTTGCAAACTTGAAACTCTATACCATTCCGCATTAACTATCAATTTCCCTCTCCCCTTAGCCCCTGAGAGTCACCATTCTACTTTCTGTCTCTATGACTTACTACTCTAGATAGTTTATATTAAGTGAATCATGTAGTATTTGTCCTTTTGTGACTTGCTTATTTCTACTTAGCATAATGTTCTCAGGTTCATACATGTTGTAGCACATGTCAGAATTTCCTTCATTTTTCAGGCTGAATAATATTTCTTTGTATGTATATGCCACATTTTACTTATCCATTCACCTGTTTCTATTTCATTTTAGACTGTGAGAACATTTTCCTTGAAGGGAATGACTACCAAGCTCTTTGGTCAAGAAACTCCAGAGCAAAGAGAAGCCAGAATAAAGGTGCTAGAAGAACAAATAAATGAAGGAGAACAACAACTAAAGTCTAAAAATCTGGAAGGCAGGTAAAAATGCTGAGACGTTTAACAAAGCTAGACAAGTGTACTACATGGCAGGTTGTTTTTTTATAACATTTCCCATCTTCATTAACATCTCTGGAGTATAGTCTGTTCTTCCAGGGCATTTTTTTTTTTTTTAAGATTTTATTTTTAGGGATGCCTGGGTGGCTCAGTCGGTTGAGCGTCTGGCTTCAGCTCAGGTCACGATCTCATGCTCCATGGGTTTTAGCCCCACATTGGGCTCTGTGCTGACACGTCAGAGCCTGGAGCCTGCTTCAGATTCTGTGTTCCCCCTCCCCGCCCCCTGGCATCCCCCTTCCCAGCTTGTACTCTATCTCTCTCTGTCTCAAAAATAAACGTTAAAAAAAAATTTTTTTTTTATGAGATTTTATTTTTTAAGTAATCTCTGGGGCATCTGCATAACTCAGTCAATTGAGCGGCTGACTCTTGATTTTGGCTCAGGTCATGATTCCAGGGTTGTGGGATTGTGTTCTGCGTTGGGCTACAGACCTGGTGTGGAACCTGCTTAAGACACTGTCTCGCTCTCGCTCTCCCCACCACTTCCCTCTGCCTCTCCCCCACTTGCACACTCTCTACACCCAACGTCGGACTCAGACTTCCAACTCTGAGATCAAAAGTTGCATGCTCCACTGACTGAGCCAACTAGACACCCATATGGCCTGTTCTTCTAAAATGTAGTGATTGACTTTCTAAGAAATTTGAATTACCAAAAACCATGTTATAGAAACAGTTTTACTCTAGGGGAAAGAAAGAAGAAAGAACTTCAACTTTATAATATTATCTTCCTGCCCTTTGCTGATTTCTGTCCTTCGTGCATTCCCCTTGCCCTTTCTTCTCCATCCCTTAACAAAAGCCCGATGATTCTTCAGTACCCAGCTCTTGTGCTGCTTTCTTTGTGCAACCTACTTCTAGCCATGCAGGCTCCTGTAGCACTTAGCCCATGCCACAATAGCATGGCAGCTTTGTTCTGGGTGGCAGGGAGCCCTTCTAAATCTGCGGGTGTGTATTTTCCATCTTTATGTTCCAACACCTTACATTGGGTTGACATGTAATTATTCCATAAGTATTTCTAGAAATTCATTTCTCAAAGGTCTGCCATCACTGTGTGACTTATTTTCCTTATTGCTGTTTTCATCTGATAGTCCGTAGATCAAGGGGACCAAGCGTATATCCTTGGTTTTGAGGTATTTTTGTTGATTTTTAGAACTCCTGGAACCAAGTAAGTAAAAGTAAACTTTTATGTATGAGTTAAAAAGATAAATGCCTCTCAGAATTTTGAAAACTCTAGTTGTCATTTAAAGCAAGCATATAGTAATTGTGATACACAATATATTTTGTCAAAAGAGTATGTTTTCCAGTGACCCCAGGAGGGCAACTTCATGCGGCATATCTTAGACTTGTGAGCTGGTTCGAAGAACCAACTACAGCTGTTTCATAGGAATAATTTGAAGCTGGAATTCTTGGGGCAAAAATACTGATTATTAAAATGAAGAACTATGTATGACTGTCTCTCTACTTTTCTCCCAGTATAATTTTTAGGGAGAAAAGAATAGAACTCTCTTATATAGACAATAGTTTGTCCCTCTATATAGACAAATAAAAACCAATGTGAATGAGAACTGGTTATTAGAATTTATAACATATAGTTTACATAACTGAGTAAAAGTAATGATGTTGACTACACATTTTATTTCAGAGAATTTGTGAAAAACGCTTGGGCCGATATTGAACGCTTCAAAGAACAAAAGAACCATGATTTAAAGGAAGCTCTCATAAGCTATGCAGTTATGCAGATCAGTATGTGCAAAAAGGTAGGTTTTGGTTTCGGTGAAGATACAGTATATTCAAAACTGCTTACAAATTTCTTTAAAACTAATTTCTCTTCAGTGGACTAGAGTGCTTATCATTTTCATTTCTATTTATATTTTTAATGATTATTTAGAGAGAGAGAGAGAGACAGAGTGCAAGTGGGGGAGGGTCAGAGAGAAGAAGACACAGAATCTGAAGCAGGCTCCAGGCTCTGAGCTGTCAGCACAGAGCCTGACATGGGGCTCAAACTCACAAACTGCAAGATCATGACCTGAGCCAAAGTCGGACTATATTTGAAAATATATATCAACAACATTACTTGAATTATATGGTGTTCTTGGATATGGTGGTAAAATACTGTTCCTAATAGTGATAGATAGTGCTATGATTGGAAAATAGCTTAAACATTGCAGAGAATGTGGTTATGACATGGTTTGTTGTCATAGTGAGTCTTCCACGTAGCTGGTGTTTGTAGTAGAAGATACGAACATGGAAGCTTGATTCTGATTTAAGTAAGTGTTTTGACAATACCGAAATCTTTCTAAACTGCTGTTCTAAGAACAAAATATGAAACACTCCTTTTTTAAAACCCAAGACCTGCCTGTGTGTCTATCAGTTATTAGCAGTACTTTACAACTTACCAGCACTTACAATTTACCAAGCGATTTAACATGCATTGTCTCAGTAAATCATATAAATAGCAAGATAAATTTTCAGTTATTTACCTTCCTAGAGGGAAGAATGCTCATATAAACAACTTACGCTTTAATTCATCTGAACTATTATTTTCTGGCTGGGCACTGTCACTTCCCTAGCCCTTTTTACTTGTATCTCTAGCAATAGCATAGAAAACAAAGATATTTTAAGATGTAAACACCAGACTTTAGCTTTAGTCAAGTGGGCTTTTTTTATATTGGGCAAATTCATATTTATGCCCCAGTGGAAGTGTTAAGTTCCTCCATGTTATAAGTCTTTGGGGTCACTGAAGAGAGGTCAAAGTCATTACTGCTCCATCTGCAAATGCTGTCAGTTGAGTATAATTGCTGGTCGGTGGTGTGTTCCTCTGTTGCTGTCGTTATGCCACATCCTCGTGCTTTCAGGGTGCCTCCCATTTAGTTTTCTTTCTAGCCTGACTTTTTAAATCTCAGGAGGTCTGAAAGATCAGGTTTTTTAGAGTTGGCTTTGTTTTGTTTTCATAAAAGAGTCATCAGAAAGCTTCCTGTCATCGTCTCTTTGCTGCTTTTCCAGAGTGAAATGCAGACTATGTAATGGCTCAAAGGACTTTTCTCTCCACTTTACCTAGGGTGGGGTGGTTGAGGGTGCTAGAAATTAATCTCTGAATAAGATATTACTGTAAGTGTATTTGGACATATGTTGGATATCTTGTATGTTTACTCATGTTTCCTAAGATAACCATTCTAGTAAAAAAGAGTTTACTCAGATGAGATTTAAAGGATGTGTGTTCACCTTATTTCCTAAGAACAGTGGTATAAATTTTCATCATGTTTTATTTTCTTCCTTAAGTAGAATAATAGATTTTTATATTTGAAAATCTATAGTATTCTTTTTTTTAATTTAATTTAATTTTTTATGTTTATTTTCAAGTGACAGAGAATCAGAGCATTAGCAGGGGAGGGGCAGAGCGAGAGGGAAACACAGAATCCAAGCAGGCTCCAGAGCTGTTAGCACAGAGCCCAACACAGGGCTCAAACCCACGAACTGCAAGATCATGACCTAAGCCAAAGTTGGACACTTAACCGACTGAACCACCTAGGCGCCCCGCCCCCTTTTTTTAAAAGAAACTTAAAATTAAGTATGAGAACTTAAGATTAATCCTAGTTTTTTGGTGGGGGATAAATACAGGTATCTATATTTTGTTTATTTTACTTGTGCATTAACTTTTAAAATATACCATACTTTGTTACAGTGTCAGATATCCAAAGTGGTAATTGAATATAATCAGATGACTGATGGGGCACCTGGGTGGCTTAGTCGGTTGGGCGTCCGACTTTCGCTTGGGTCATGATCTCACGGATCGTGGGTTCCAGCCCCGCGTCGGGCTCTGTGCTGACTGCCAGCTCAGAGCCTGGAGCCTATTTCAGTCTGTGACTCCCTCTCTCTCTGACCCTCCCCTGCTCACGCTGTCTCTCTTTCTGTCTCCTAAAAATAAAACATTAAAAAAAAAAAAAATCAGATGACTGAATTGAAGTAGTAGTAAACCAGAACAAAAAAGTTTTACATAAAAAGTATTAATACTAGCTTTTAAAAATCAAGTATTACTTCTAAGTGTTTTTTTGGTCCACCTTTTTGATAGTGAATTTTCTAATTTGTTGAATCAAGAACTGAGCTTTAATGAAATACTTGATAGATTTTTTTTTAACATTTATTTATTTTTGAGAGAGAGAGACAGAGTGCAAGTGGGGAAAAGGCAGAAAGAGAGGGAGACACAGAATCCTGAGTAGGCTCCAGGCTCTTAACTGTCAGCACGGAGCATGATGTGGGCTCCAACCCATAAACTGTGAGATCATGACCTGAGCCTAAGTCAGGCATTTAACTGACTGAGCCACCCAGATGTCCCCATACTTGATTGATTTTTAAGATACTTTATCTTTTCAAATTAAAAAAATTATCATGTGGGAAAAGATATCCCATGTAAATAGAAGTGGGGAAATAAAGCTAAGATGGCAGTACTTATATCAGACAAAACAGACTTTAAAACAAAGACGATAACAATAGACAAAGAGCATTACATAATGATAAAGGGGCCAATCCAATAAGAGGATGTAACAGTTGTAAATATCTACCCAACACTGGAATACCTAAATATGTAAATATTAACAGACATAAAGGGAGAAATTGATGGTAATATAATAATTGTAGGGGGTTTTAACACCCCACTCATATCAACAGATAGATCATCAAAGCAGAAAATCAATAAGGAAATAGTATCTTTGAGTGATGCATTAGCCCACATGGCCTTAACAGATATTCATTGAACATTCTATCCGAAAACAACAGCATACAAATTCTTCTCAAGTGCACATGGAATATTCTCCAGGATAGATCACATGTTAGGCCACAAAACAAGTCTCAATAAATTTAAGAAGACTGAAATAATATCATCTTTTCTGACCATAATTGCATGAAACTAGATCAGTCACAAGAAAAAAACTGGAAAAACAAACACACGGAGGCTAAACAGTATGCTAACCAGACCTCCAATGAGTTAATGAAGAAATCAAAGAGGTAATCAAAAAATACATGGACTTAAATGAAAATGAAAACACATGGTTAAAAATCATTGGGATGTAGCAAAAAACATTCAAAGAGAGAAATTTATAGCAATACAAGAAACAAAAATCTCGGGGCGCCTGGATGGTTCATTTGGTTAAGTGTCTGACTCTTGATTTTGGCTCAAGCCATGATCTCATGGTTCATGAGTTTGAGCTCCACATTGGGCTCTGCACTGACAGTGCAGACAGAGCCTGCCTTGGGATTCTCAATCTCTCCCTCTTTCTGTCTAGCCCCCACCCCCAAAATAATAAACATAAAAAAGAAGAAGAAAGGTCTCAAACGATCTAACCTACACCTAAAGGGTCTAGAAAAAGAACAAAGCCCAACAAGGTTAGTAGAAGAAAGGAAATAATAAAGGTTAGAGCAGAAAAACTAATTATCATAAAAGTACATACTCTCATTGCAATAATTTTTTAAATCCAGAAGCATATTAAGTGAAAATTCTCTCTCTCCTCCCCCAAATCTCTTTATAAACTTACCACTGTTACAGACTTCATGTGTATCCTTCCAGACATTCTTACACATTTACAGTCATTAAGAAAATACACACTTTCCTTTTCCCTACAAAAATGGGATTGCATTATATGTGCTAGTGTGTAGTTTTTGTTTGGTCATTTAATGTCTCATAGATCTCTTACTGTGATAGTGCATAAGGTCTCTTAACCTTTCTAACAACCAGTACTCTATTAGATACTGCTTTATCCACCAAAGATATTTAAGATTTGAAGATGTTTATCAAAGCTTCAAATATGGATAAATATTGACATACTTTAAGTTTTAAAGAAAATACTGCTTCATAAATTAGTTATTGGAGAATATATATCTTGTTGAAAAAATTCCTTTGTTTCTACCACTTCCCTTAAATTTTACTGCTATATTTTTACATACATGCTTTTTTGTTTAAGCATATTAGGTATATTATATCATATTCACTTTGTGCTAAATAGCCTGCCAGAACACTAAAAAGGATTTGATAATTCAGCAAATTATTGGTTTTTATCAAAACATTAGTTGTTAGCTAATAATTTAATACTCCATTAATTTTTAAATAATCCAGCGATTTTTATTTAATTATTAAACTAATAAGATATTTTTCTTTTGTTTTAAGTAATACATAGAAAAATTGCGTGAAAACTTGTTTGGTTTACAAATAGAAATGATGCAAACAATGTGATGTGACTAAAGGTTTGTTATAAGCCTTGAAAACTCAGTTTTCCAAAAAGAAGTTGTAGTAGCTCCTTCCCCATCCTGAAGATAGGCTATATGAATGATTCCCTCACTTTTTTCAGAAGCATTAGACATTCACTTATATTAGTCATTGCCAGAAAGTGTCACATTTGCCGGACTTGTCAGTTACTCCAAAAGGCTAAAGTAGCATACCAGTAAGCCAAATAATTCAGACTCTTTCCAAGATCACATTTTAAAATTTGTTTGTTTCTTTTTCTTTTTTTGTTTTTGTTTTTTCTAGGGAATTCAAGTCTGGACCAATGCTAAGGAATGCTTTAGCAAGATGTAATCTTGTGAAATGAATTTTTCTTCAATCAAAGTGCCCCAGAACAGAAGCACAAGTAAATAAAAAAAAAAATAAAGTCGCTATCCAATATACACAAAAATATATATAAGTTGAGTCAATTCAACTTTCTTTAATTTGATTGTAGTTGTGTTAAAATAGCACAAAAAGGATGTATTTTAATGAATATTAAATATTATAATTTGAGGTTTTGGGGACTGGTGCTGATTCCAAAATGTTAATTTGATTATATATACCAATAGATTGTTTGTTAGGCTTCTGAACCAGTGACTGAATGTTAAGATGTTAGATAATATGTTTGTTTCAATGCCAGTTGTTTCAGATCTGTTTCTGTAGGGAGTTTTTCCCTAAGATTGCATTCCTGTCTTTACTTAGGAAGACCCACTAATCTGTATAGGGGGTTATTTTTTCTTGCCTTATAGTTGAGCTGTTTGGTTTGACAAAGCTCAGCAGAAACTTAGTGTGAAATCTAAGGTTTTCTCTCACATTCATTGATGCCCCCTGTAACATTTGCATACACTAGAAAATGCCTTCAATTTGTGTTTTACCAGAATTTTGATACTGGTCAGAAATTTTATACTGCCAACAAAGAAGTCTCAACTTCTCAGATATGTAGTGGAACGCATTGTTACGATAGAAGGTTTTAATTGAGTATGTTATATATAAGCACTAAATTCTTCTCAAATAATTCTTAACCTCAGTGATGAGCCTAAATTTACTCTGCTTGGCTCTCTACACATGGCATTTCAGGGTACAAGATGTAGCATTTCAATGTATAAGATATATGTAGTGATCATGTGTGTTGGTATCTTCATTATTAACATCCTTCTTTTCTATTGCTTGGCTGTAATTTTTGTAAAGATAAATTATATTGTTTGTGTGTGTGTGTGTGTGTGTCTATGTGTCTGTGTGTGTGTGTTGTATATGTTCAGAAGCCAAGCACCCTCAATTTGCTAGCTTTGCAGTATTTTAAATGTGTTCTCATTATTACTAATTAATGTAAAAAAATCCCCAGTACTGTTCAACATTTGACTTTTTTATATGTTTAAAACGTTGCTGGGTTTTTGTGCTGTTTGCCAAACTTACAGTAAATAAATGAAGTATTGTGCTGATTTTCATATGATTTTTGTTATTTTAACAAAGTGATCTGTCTGATGCCCTGTGAGAAAATAATAATAATACATGCCATATTACGTGTTGAAGTATTTAATTATGTAAATTTGTCTTAGGCCAGAATTTGGGTTTAAAAAAAATAAGATGCTGGAATGAGATATAATTTTTAAATTTTTGCTTTTTTCTTTTTAAGATACAACTGTTGGAAGCAAAAGTCATTTGTATACTCACTTCATTCCATTGAATCGTATCATCTCTTGACTCATGAAATTAAACAGCTTTTCACTTGGCATTTAAAAATCAAAAGCCTTCTCTCCAAAACTAATCTTAAATGTAAAATGTATTAGATTTTTTTCCCTACTATCTGACTTAGTTTGAGAAGGACATTGTTACCTATGTTTTTTTTTAACATTTATTTTTTAAAGCTTATTTATTTATTTTGAGAGAGAGAGTACAAACCAGGAAGAGGCAGAGAGAGAATCCCAAGCTGGCTCTGTGCTCAGAGCACAGATTCCCAAGTGGGGCTCAGTCTCATGAACTATGAGATCATGACCTGAACTGAAATCAAGAGTTGGACACTTAACCAACTGAGCCACCCAGGTGCCCTGTTACCTATGTTTTAAGAGATGAATTTAGGAAAAATATTTTCCTAAAACATGCAGATATTCACTTGGTTGTATGTATGTTCAGGAGTATCTTGACTTGGGTTGACTTTTTAAAAAGTTTCAATTGATAGCACAAATAATTCCTTTAAAAAAAAAAAAACTCTTATGCTTTTTAAAAACATTTTAAGTAGGCTCCACACCCAATGTGGGGCTTGAACTCACAACACTGAGTTCCATGTTCTACCAACTAAGCCACGCAGGCACACCCCACCCCCCTGGGGGGGAAAAAAACTCTTAAAGGAATTTGGTGATGGAAATTATTTTTGGTACAATAAGCATAAAGAAAATAATCTGTGCAATAACCCTCTCCACTATTTAAAAATCAGAGCTCTCAAGATGAATTATTAGAGATGAAGTTTAAGTCGTCAAAGCTAAATATAAAATTATAAGCAACGACTGAAGAAAAATGACTCATTACGTTAATGTAAATAGTAATAGAGGAAGATTTCATCTTGACAGTGTACTAGTGATGCAGTTGATATAGTCAAAGCATTAAAATTAACTGAAGTCATACTTAACCTTCATTTACATCCAAAACTTGAGTATGTCTGAATGAGTCACTGGTAATTACAACATAGCATCCAAAACAGGAACTGCGGGTTCTTAAAATTCAAGCATCTTTAGAATAAACACACCCAGCTTGGAATGGAATGAAAAACCAAGAGTTATATAACAAGAATGCTAGGCTTTTTATATCTTTATAATCATTCTTTAGATTTATATTCATACTCTCCCCCTGGGTAGAATTTACTGATTCTCATAAAAAGTTTTCCCTAAAAAAAGATTTAAGAATTTCTTTCAAGGGTGAGTAATCCAGAGAAATAAAATAATAAAAGGTCAAATCAGTAGAATTCTACTTGGTTCCTAAATTATATAGCTTTATATACTTACATTTAAAGGAAGGAATAAGCTATTGAAAAAAATGAGCACATTAAATCCAAAGTAAGTAGAAGAAAGGAAGAGCAAAATTAATGCTTTTAATTATAAATAGAGTTACAAAGCCAAAAGTTGGTTCTTTGAAAAGATTAACAAATTTAAATCTCTAGGAAACCTGGATGGGAAAAGGACAAATTATTCTTAACAGGAATGAGATGGGAGATGTTGTTATAGATCTTACAGAAATTAGAAGGATAATAAGGAATATTTTGGGCAACTTTAAATCAATAAATTAGATAAAGTCAACAAATTCCTTAAAAAAATACAGCTTGCTAAAACTGATACAAGATGAAATAGAAAATCTGAGTAGCCTTATCCCAAATAAATTTATTATTAAAAATATTCCTACAAAAGAAAACTCCAGATGGCTCCAGATGGCTTTATTGATGAGTTGTATTGAACAGGGAAGAAATGGCTTTATATAATTCTGCATAAACTTTCAGAAAATAGGAAAAAGAATATTTCCTTCCCATTTTCTTTTAAGTGAGGGGTGCCTGTGTGGTTCAGTCAGTTAACTTCAGCTTAGGTCATGATCTCGGAGCTCGTGAGTTTGAGCCCTGTGTTGGGCTCTATGCTGACAGCGAAGAACCTGGAGCCTGCTTCAGATTCTGTGTCTCCCTCTCTCTGCCCCTCCCCTGTATGTGCTCTCTCTCTCTGTCTGTCTCAAAAAATAAACATTAAAAAAAATAGTTAAATGAGAAAAACATTACCACATTACCAAAACCAGCCAAAGATATTTGGAGAAAACAAATGTATCAATATACATCATACACAGGGCACCTGGGTGGCTCAGTCGGTTAAGCGTCCGACTCAGGGCATGATCTCATGATTCATGGGTTTGAACCCCACATCAGGCTCTGTGCTGTCAGCTAGCGCCTGTCTTCCGATTCTGTATTTCCCTCTCTCTCTCTGACCCTCTCCTGCTCATGCTATCTCTATCTCTCTCTCAAAAATAAATAAAACATTAAAAATTCTTTAAAAAATACATCATACACATAGATGTAGAAATTGCTAAACTATTAGCTAATTTGACCCAGCAGTATGTAAAGAGCATAATATGTCATGATCGAGTCGAGTTTATCTCAGAATGCAAGGTTGGTTTAACATTAAAAGTTACTATAATCCGTCTTATTAACAGAATAAAGAAAAGTACCTTATGACCATATTGATACATGGAGAAAAAGCATTTGGCAAGATTCAACACTGATTTAAAACTCTCCACAAACTAGGACTAGAAGGAAACTTAATCTGATAAAGGGCATCTATGAAAACCTACAGCTAACATACCTAATGTTGGGAATGTTAAGGCCATCACTGGACAACTGCCTGTCGGACAGTGTATGTCCCCATTTCTCCCTCTTTCACCTTTGCTGAGGTTCCTCCAGTTTTCACCCCAACCTTTCTGCAATTATCTCCATCCCCTGTTGCTTCCTGTGCTCGTTGCCGAGGCTTTTTCTCAGTATTTGGACTATGAAGCCGATGAATGCCCCGTAGGTGAAGCTCAGAGAGTATGTTCGCCAGGTAAGCAGTCCCAAGTCCAGGAAGTTTGGGGAATCTATTCAGAAGATAAATATAAAACCCATCCCCAGATGAAAGTGAAACTAGTTGATTGAGCAACGAAGAACCCAAATGAATAAAATATTCCTCTCATGTACCTATGTGATAGAAATACCATTCAGCAGAAGACAAGGAGAAATTCCTAAATATTTGGTTGCCTAAAGCCTTGATTTCAGAGGCCATAGCTTCAATTGCATCAAGTGCTTACTCTCAGAGCCGAAACAGGCACAGTGCAGTGATGTGGCTTGTCCATGATCCCACAGCTAGTAACTGGTAGAGGCAGAATTTGACCCCAAGTAGCATGGATCCAGAGCCTGGTACTTTTTAAGGCCTTTTCCTTTTGGAGGAGTAGGGGGCTTTAGATGATGTCAACACACCTGGAAGAGAACCTCAGGGACAGACCCATGAGTGTGGGGGAGGGGTGGAAAAAGGTAACTTCCATGATGCTTAAACTTCAAGATATTTGACCAGAAAATGTCTTGGCTACTACTGGGAATGGGAGAGGAAGAGAAAACAGAATGAGCCAGGCTGTGAGGAAATAGTAGACTAGTTCTCCAACTTGAATGTGCTTGTGAATCACTTGAGGATCTAGTTAAAACACAGGCTCCGATTCAGTAGTTTGGAGTGGAACCTAAGTCTGCATTTCTAAAGCTCCCAGATAATGTCAGTGCTATTGGTTAGGCTTTGAGTAGTGAGCTGTTAAGGAATTTATACGTAGGTATAACTTATGAACTATCACTAGCTTTTAAGCTAATGGCCTGGCCAAATCAAGGCCCATTTACTTACAGTTATTTAGCAAACACACAAAAATTTATACCAAAGATGTACAAAAAATTAGGCAATACCAATTTCTTAGTTCAGTTCCAAGTTTACAAGTGTATTATATCAAAAGCTAAATTTAAAACATGTGAAGCCTTAATAAAGATGAGTAGATGGATAATAATCAAAAATTAAGACTGAAACTCAATAATATAATAAACATAATATTAATGAGGTTTTCATCAGATATTGTGAAACACTTTTTGTTAAATACAGTCATTTAAACATGGCTTTATCTTTGTGCCTTTTCAAAATTCTTCTAAAGTGACAATAAGGAGGTGTTTTTGTTTTTGTTTTTAAAGTACCATTCAGGACAAAGAGAACAGAAGGAAATACAACTGTGTACAATAAGTGTTCACAAAGTTTTGGAAGATAAAAAGATGGAGGAGGTGCTATTGGCTTAACAAAATGATGACTGCTCATAATAAGCAAGCTAATTGACACGGTCGAATCCCAGAAAGACTCAGGACTTGGAGGAAACAGCCATACTGGTAGGAAGGAATAGGTGTGAAGTTAAAAAGGGTGGGGAAAGGATTGGTTGAAAGTCTGTATCAGGAGCAATTAGATTATATGTGGAATCTCAAAAACAGAGCAAATAAAAAACAGACCTGTATACAGCAAACTGATGGTTGTCAGAGGGGAGGCAAGTGAGGTTATGGGCAAAATGGGTGAAGGGGAGTGGGAGATACAGGCTTCCAGTTATGAAATAAATAAGTCGTGGGGATAAAAAGTAAAACAACAGGGATATGCCCAGGTCCCAACCCTTTCTCCATATGCTCAAGAGACCACCACTGCACATTACTGTGAAACTTCACATTAGTAAACGTGAACTTTAGAAAAGTGAACATTAGAAAAGTAAAAACAGTTAATATTGCCCTCACAATAGCATCAGGCTTCTCTGTAAAGCAAAATTTCTTAGATGCCAGAAAAAAATTGAGTGATGCTTTGAGAATTCTGAAGAAAAATGATAGCCACCTGATGGCCACACTGTCAATCAAGTGTAAGGCAGAACTAAGACATTCTTTAATATGCAGCCTCAAAACATTTCTTTCCTGGGGCGCCTGGGTGGCTCAGTTGGTTGAGCATCCGACTTCGGCTCTGGTCATGGTCGCACAGTTCGTGAGTTCGAGCCACACATTGGACTCTGTGCTGACAGCTCAGAGCCTGGAGCCTGCTTTGGATTCTGTCTCCTTCTCTCTCTGCCCCTCCCCTGCTTGTGCTCTGTATCTCTCTGTCTCAAAAATGAATAAACATTAAAAATATTTTTTAAATTCCCTTCCTATGCACCCTTTCTCAAGAAGCTACTAGAAGATGTTCTTCCCCAAAACAGGAGCATAGACCAAAACTCAGGACACCATGAGATACAGAAAACAGGAGGTCCAACATAAAAGAGAGATGAAAGGTATGGCCAGGGTTTGGTGAAAAGGAATCCTGGGAAGGCACTGTCCAGAGTGGAGTCAGAGTCGGGGGCTCTGCGGGGAGATCACCTGGAAGAAAGTCGGAATTGTAGGCTTAGGTAGAGATTTGACAAATATAGAATACAGCATTTGGAGGCCATTGGAGTGGGATGATGGAGCCATAGATAGAAAGCTAAGCAATAAAAACACAAGGCTCTTCTAATATTTGAGAGAAAAGGAAATGTTTTGCACAAAGAGAATCATAATCAGAATTTACTGCATGGCTCTGCAGTTTAAAATATTTACATAACTGTAATAATGGAAACATGACAATCAGCTTGGTGATTGTGTGTCATGAATCATGTGTGTCATGTGGTGATTGGTGTCATGAATCACATGGTGATAACTAGTAAGAGGGCTGGTCTGGAGGGGAAGTTAGGAGCCAAATTCCCATCTAACATCATGTCCTTTTTTTTTTTTTTTTGAGCTTTAATTGACACACAATGTTATATTTTAGGTACATTATCAGAATCCTTTCCAGACATAGCACTAGAAACACTGTTTATAAATAAGAAGATAAATTTTTTAAAAAAGTGAAAAGGGGGATTGGGGAATGAGGAATAAGTAGAAGTGAGGCAAGAAGCTATTGTTTGTTATCATAAACCTTTAAGAACTATTTAATTTGTAAATTATGCGATGGATAACTGGTTAAAAAATAAAAAATTAAAAGTAAATGAATTGACATTACAATGTGTCCTCTATAGAGAAAGCAAATAACACAAATGACAGAACAGTATGTATAACATGGGCCAGTTTTTTTTCTAATAAGAAGCCGCTTGATTATATCTGTGTCTATGTGTTTGCATGTGCTTGGGAAATCTCCATGTAGATACTAATGGTTCACAGTGGTTGTGTCTTGTGTGTGGGTCAGCACTTGGTTGGAATAGCAGCCTTCTACTTTTTACTTTATTTCAGTACTGTTGAAATTTTTACACCTTATGTATTACTTATATAATGAAAATCTAATGTTTAGAAGTGTGGATAAAAATAATTACCCATAGAAAATAATCTATCAAAAGAATACCCCGATAACTGCAGCCGATAGGAGTAATATTTGTAAAAAGATACCACTGTTTATCAAACTGCTTTCAAACATAAATAAAAAGAACAGCAAATTGCTACCTCAGATGATAGGAACTTCATCAAACTTGGTCATGTAGGGGCACCTGGGTGGTTTAGTCAGTTGAACATCTCACTCTGGATTTTGGCTTAGGTCATGATCTCACGGTTCATGAGTTCGAGCCCCACATCCAGCTCTCTGTTGTCAGCACAGAGCCCACTTCAGATCCTCTATTCCCTTCTCTCTTTGCCCCTCCTCATCTCATGCGCTCTCATGCTCTCAAAAAGAAACATTTTTTAAAGCTTTTATTTATTTAATTTGAGAGAGAGAGAGAGCAAGCAGTGAAGGGGCAGAAAGGGAGGGAGAGAGAGAATCCCAAGCAGGTTCCATGCTGGCAGCACAGAGCCCAGTGCAGGGCTCAAACCCACCAACCATGAGATCATGACCTGAGTGGAAACTAAGAGTCAACTGCTCCACTAACTGAGCTACCCAAGTGTCCCAATAAATAAACATTTTTTAAAGAGACTTTTTAAAAAAATTGGTACATGTACTAGACAATGGGATGCAATGGAAATAAATGTAGGCACGGGTAATACAAGGGCCAAGAGCACACACCTCTTCTCTCCAAAAGTGGCTCCCAAGGAAATTTGGGAAAGTAACTGAGGAAAATAATGTCAGAAGATTAAATATGTATTGGGAGTTAGGCTAGCAAAATGCGGCTATAGCCTGCTGGAATGAAAGGCCAGTGTCCATATCTGCCCCACTCCACTATTGATAGGTAATTACGTAAAACTGTGGTTTTTAATAACCACAGTGAAGTGCACTGCCTGCATGTTAGGAACACTGCACCTTCACATGCCAGATGCAGATAGAAGTAGGAGGAGGCAGTAGCTAATTCAAAATATGTGGAGGGCGCCTCGGTGCCTCAGTGAGTTGAGCATTCGACTCTTGATTTTGTCTCAGGTCATGATCCCAGGGTCATGGAATCAAGCCCTGCGTCAGACTCTGTGCTGAGCATGGGGTCTGCTTGAGATTCTCTCTTTCTCCCCCTGTCCCTTCCCCGTTCACACTCTCTCTAAAATAAAAATTACAAAATACGTATAATAAAAATGTACAACGAATCACTTCTTTCTCTTACTATTTATAAGAAGCAGAGAAAAAGGGAGAGAATAGTTTTAGACAATATGCATATGAAGGCAAAGGAAAGACAAACCATGTTCCTCCTTCCTCAGTCAGAGAAGTAAAAGAGGTCAAATTAAAATCTAGGACTCCTCCATAGTATTATAAACATAAATGATAAAGGACATATCAGAGTCTCTGTTAGGTTGTGAAATTCATACTTGACATTTCAATGGAGCATTAGAATTTTTTAAAAACTAATATATGAATGGGGCGCCTGGGTGGCTTAGTCGGTTAAGCGTCCGACTTTCGCTTAGGTCATGATCTCGCGGTTCGTGGGTTCGGGCCCCGCGTCGGGCTCTGTGCTGCCTGCCAGCTCAGAGCCTGGAGCCTGTTTCAGTCTGTGACTCCCTCTTTCTCTGACCCTCCCCTGCTCACGCTGTCTCTCTCTCTCTCTCTCTCCTAGAAATAAATAAAACATTTAAAAAAATTAATATATGAAGACAGTTAAAAAAAAAACTTCCGGGGGTGGGAGGGACGCCTGCCTGGGCACCTCAGTCAGTTAAGCATCCAACTTCAGCTCAGGTCAAGATCTCGCAGTTTGTGTGCTCGAGGCCCTGTAGGGTTCCGTGCTGACAGCTCAGAGCCTGGAGCCTGCTTCGGATTCTGTGTCTCCCTCTCTCTCTGCCCCTACCTCGCTCATGCTCTGTCTCTCTCTCAAAAATGAATAAACATTAAAAAATTTTTTAATAAAAAAAATTCCAGATAGTGCTGAAGGCATGAAAAGTTGTGGTCTTCCTCTCTCATTTCCCACCCCTCTGTCTCCCTGTTTTTCTCCACAGGGGTAACCACTGCTGTGGAAACAAGAGCCAACTGTGCGTATTTAACATCTTGAGGACTGCTCCATCTCAGTACATATGCCTCCATCTCTTTTTGGCCATGTGGTATTCCATAGAGACCATAATTTATGGTTTGAAGGATCCTTCTCAAAGGTTAGCACCCAGAACTAAGTATGACCCTCCAGAGGTGAGCCCAACATAAGCAGGGCACAGAAAGACTGCTCAGGGCTGGTGGTTAGGCACCACTCACTTCCTGTCAGCAAGCTGAAGACCACTGTGTGAACCAGGGATCTTCACTGCTTCCCTTACACCTCAAAATTCTCCAGAATCAAATAATTTGCCTTTTCTTGATTCACTGTACACACACTCACACACATGAAGAGAGATCACATTGTTCTCTAGATGGATATCTGTAGGTAGATCTATAGATATAGACATACACACACACACACACACACACACACACAAAGGACTGGCTTCTCACTGGGTCTTATTAGCATATAAAATGTTGGCCCAGCCTGAGGGAAACACCAGTGCCACCATCAGGTGCTGCTGTGTTGTTTAAGGGGGTGACTGCAGAACTCCCCGATTGCTTCCGGTCTTGGTGGCAGCCTCTTGTGAAGTCTCATTCCTGTTCCGCAGCCTGGCAGGCTTCAGGCTTCCCACCTCTGCTTCCTTCCACCTCAGAGCAGCCCTGGAAAGTCAATGGAAGGGACTATATCCTCTCATTAAGAACTTGCTTGCTTGACCCTTAAAATAGACCCAATTCTTTCTGTGATTGGACCCCCGAATCTTCAGTTAGAAATGACCTTAGAGATGATTTCTTCTATTTTAAAAATGAGGAAACAGGACCAGAGAGGGGAAGTGACTTGCTCACAGTAACACAGCCAGTGAGGGCAGATTGCTGATTTCTGGACAGGGCTCCTTCCTTTCTGCGAGTATTCTCTTTCCCTATTTGTCTCCAGACCTAACTGGGCTGTGTGGCTTGCCCAAGCCTCTCTGGCTATCACATCTCATCACATGGTCAGTAGCCAGGAGTGGGTGGGGGACTGAAAAAGAGAGAGAATGAGCCCTTACACCAGTGGTTTTGGGGTAGGACACAGGCAAGCAGTTGGCTGAAACAAAGGTTCGGGATAAACACTGCATTTCACCCATCCAGGGACTTTGGACAGTTACTGTCGCAAACACTAGAGTTCCCTTCTAAACATGAGCCTGTGTATGTGACACCTCGGTGCAGGAAGCCAGTGATACCCATGTTTAACAGGTGACCTGAGCCCCAGGAAACTATATGCGAGCTGGATCACACAGCATGGGCTTAGACCGGGCCCAGGAGTCCTGGATCCCACTCTGCTTGGCCCTACCTCCAGAGAGGTCCTCAAAGGCTTTTGAGGGGTACCCATGGAGGATGTTGGCAGAGCCCTGGGAGTCCTGTGACCTTCCCACCTGCTGTGAGTCACCAAGCCTGTCTGACACCTGAGCTCCCCGTGGCTTCTTTTCGGGCCCAGCTCATGTTCCTCTCTGGGGGACATGCCCCAGCTTGGAGGTAACTGAAGACCCCTGTGTCCTATTAGAGATGGAAACTGAACCATAGCTTTTGCTGGGACCCCTGGATATTTATGACAGGGTCAGTGCTGGGGAGCAGGCTAAGAGAACGTGGTATTATCGAGAGCAAGGGATGATTTTTGCAATTCTCTAAACTCAGTTACATTTGTTTGCCTTAGGACCCTTGGACGTGCTGCTTCTCCTGCCTAAGGTGGGCTCAGCCCCCAGCCCCAGCTCCTTTGTCTGGAGAACTATCCTCACAGACTCATCTTAGCCATAACCTCTGGGAGATCTTCTCTGAGCTTCTAACCAAAAAGCCTCTGGCTCCTAAAATTCCCCATTCCTCCCCTGTCTTAGAATTTAGCACCAGGTACTGAAATGACTGGTTTCGATATGTGTGTGGCCAAGTTCTATAAATGACCCATGTGTGTTTGAATAGAACACATCTTGTTCAGCTATAGTGTGCAGTGTGCCATGCAGGGCCATTATATTAAGCTTCTAAATTGTGGGGTTCAGACCTTTTTTCCTTAATGATTTTGTTTTGTCTGCTTGATCTATCAATTATGGAGAAAGGTGTGTTAAAATTGCCTGCTTCCATGTAGGACTTGGCAATTTATCCTTATAATTTTGTCAATTTATGTATTATACAAGTTGAAATCTCTTATTAGATATATGCAGTCTTTTAATTTTTATATCTTCTAAAGATTTTTTAAAAATTTATTTTAGAGAGAGAAAGTATGAGTGGGGGATGGGGCAGAAGGAGCGAGAGGGAACCTTAAGCAGGCTCCACACTCAGTGCAGAACCCAGCACAGAGCTTGATCCCACAACCTTAGGATCATGACCTGAGCCGAAATCAAGAGTCAGACAATCAATTGACTGAGCTACCCAGGGGACCCAATTTATATATCTTAATTGAAGCCGTTATCAATATGTAATGATCCTCTATTTTTAGTTATATACTGACTTGACCCCTCCTCAACTTATATAATGAGCATTTTTTCCCTTGGAAACTTAAGGACACATATAGATACACTATAATTTAATGAACTTGTCCTCTATTATTAGATATTTACTGTTTCCAATTTTTCACAAATTTTTTATAAATCACATTGTAATTAGTATCTTCATATACAATTATTTCAGATTATTTCCTCCGTTCCTCTATTCCTAGTAGTGGAATTACAAAGTCATGGCCCATGAACATTTTAATGGCTCATCTTGTATGTTGTTTCTGCATAGCTGTTGGTCAACTTTGAATTTTCAATGCAAAGTCACCCAACTGGCTCTCATTGAATTATCTTTTCCTAAAATCCTTCAGTGTTTTTGGCTTGGTCTTTCTTGTCAATCAGGCTTCCCCCGTATTTGTGCACTTGGCAGACAATATATGTAATTGGGAACTTAAAATATCTCTGCTAAACATCGCCTGTTAGATTTGGCCCATCCCTTCCAACTTGCCAGTATCTCTCAGCCTCTGATTTGGCACTGACTGCCACCGATGTGGGGTCCATGTCTTCCATGTCTTCTGTAGCTTCACTCAAGTCCGGATGGAGTGATGAAAACAGAACCCTATGAGGATATCGAGTTCTTTTCCAATAAGACTAATAGTTACAGTTTATTAAACATTTACTATGCACTAGGCACTACACATGAGTTAACTCACTGAATCATCACAACCCCCACCCACCCACCAACACCACAAAGTAGGTATTATGGTCACCATTTTAAAATGTGAACACTGAAATTCAGAAAGAAGAACTCTAGCTGGTCACCCTGCTATGAGTGAGCGGAGCCATGATTCCAACCCCAGACTCGGGTTTTGGCCTGCGACCAAACCGCCGCAGCCCTCTTCCAGAGAAATCTACCACCAGGTGGCAGTATAGCCAACGAGCTCAGGAACTTCTCTTGAGAGCGGAAATTAGCCACAAAACTGCGTTTTTCCCCCGTAAAAGCAGCACTGGCTCTTATTGACATGCCTAAAACTAGATTATTCAATAAAATAAACATTAACCCAGCAAGCACATTCCTCGGGGTAAAAAGATAATAAAATAAACAGACCTTTGAACTTGGACCTTTCTAGCCTAGATTTCATCAATATATATTCCTTAGGGGAAAAGGTCTGTTTCTAACTCATCTGCACTTGGATGATTCTCCCTGATTTTCTGCCCACTCCTCGCTGCCTTTACCCGCCCCCCCCTCCAGAACTAGTGCACCCCCGCAGTAATCTCGGCTACAGGGCAGTCCTCTTTTGGGAGAGCCTGTCAGAATCTGGGGTAGAGTTTAGAGAGGGGGCCTTCTCTCTGAGCCCTCCAGGGGGTTTGGATAGTCCCGGTTTGGGGGAAAATCCCCGACTCAGAAGGGCGTGCCTCTTTCTGATCTAACAGTCCACAAACCCCTCTCATTTCTTCAATCTTCCAGTCACAGCCTGAGATGTTTCTGCCTCCTTAAAAAAATAATAAAATAAATAATTATTTTTTCTTTTTACAGTTCTTGAACAAGCATGAGGGTTTTGCTCTCTGATTCCCCCTCTTGATCAACAGCACATTTTTCAAACCGTTTGAACACAAACACATGCTCGTTTTGTCGAACTGTACTGTATTTCAACAGAAATAGAACACAGATAGGATGTTGTTAACATTCCGTTACACACTGGTTCTGCCTGGATGGTCCCGGATTGAGCTTAAAGCTGCTCCCAGCAGAGTCCTTGGCTGTGAGCTGATGACCTCCTCCCTGCACCACCCCAGGCTGCACTGGAGTTAGGGACCTCCAGGCAGCGGTGGGGGGCTGGGGAGTGAGTGAACCACGAAGCTGGGTCAGGGGAGGGCGGTTTGGGGGCCCTAGGCTGCAATCCAAGGGTTCTGAAGTGGAGTTTCAGGCCTGGTTTGATTCTTGGCTCCGCCTTTTACAAGTTCTGTGATTTGTGGTAAATTATCCAAGTGTGCTGAACCTCGGTTTCTCAGTGCAAAGTGTGGGTACATATAGCACCAACTGTGCAGAAATGTCGCATTAGATAAGAGTAACGCACAGCAAGTGCTTAGCACAGTGCCCTGAACACACTGTCCTAAGTGCTCAGTAACATTGGCTATTGTTCAGTTTAAGTAAGGAATCAGGGACAGCTCATGAAATCAGGGACCACTACTGCTGATTGGGCCCACAGACACCATCATAGTCTGTGCTAGGGTCTGAATGTTTGTGTCCCCCTGAATTTATCTGTTGAAGTCTTAGTGCCCGGTGGGATGGTATTAGGAGGTGAGGCCTTTGGTCCTCAGGGTGGAGCCCTCATGAATGGGATTAGTGCTCTTATAAAAGACCTCACAGAACTCCCTCGCCCACTCCGCCAGGCAAGAACACAGCGAGAAGCTGGCAGTCTGCTACCCTGAAGGAAAAGAGTCTTAACCAAATCCAACCATGCTGGCCCCCAGAACTGTAAGAAATACATTTCTGTTGTTTATAAGCCACCTGGTCTGTGGTATTTGTTATAAGAGCTTGGAAGGAGTAAGAGTCTAATTTTCTCAAATAAGTAGGTGTCTTGCTTTTACCAGCTTGAATGAAAATAAGGAGCTATTTTTAAAGGTCCAAATAAGTGATTTCAAGCAGCCAGCATACTACTTATTAATGATGTCTTCCTATTACTCGTCAAAAATATTTCAATTTTTAAAAATTTTATGCTTATTTTTGAGAAAGAGAGAGACAGAGGTGAATGGGAGAGTGCAGAGAGAGACACAGACACAGAATCTGAAGCAGACTCCAGACTCTGAGCTGTCAGCACAGAGCCCAATGAGGGGCTCGAACCTGTTAACCATGAGATTATGACCTGAGCTGAAGACAGACACTTAACTGACTAAGCCACCCAGGTGCCCCCATTTTTAAAAAATGTTTATTCACTTTGGAGAGAGAGAAAGAGAGAGAGAGAGAGAGAGAGAAACAGACCATGAATGGGGGAGGGTCAGAGAGAGAGGAAGACACAGAATCTGAAGCAGGCTCCAGGCTCCAGGCTCCGAGCTGTCAGCACAGAGCATGACGCAGGGCTCAAATCCATGAACCATGAGATCAAGACCTGAGCTGAAGTCGGATGCTTAACTGACTAAGCCACCCAGGCGCCCCTGTCAAATATACTACAATAAAGATTTTTAAAAATTGTTAAAATTTTGTTTTTGACTTTTTTAATTTATTACTTTTTTTTTAGGAGAGAGAGAGAGCACAAGAAGGGGAAGGGCAAAGAGAGAGGGAGAGAGAGAGAATGCCAAGCAGGCTCTACATTCAGCACAGAGCCCAATGTGGGGCTCAAACTCACAAATCGTGAGATTGTGGCCTGAGCTGAAACCAAGAGTTGGACACTTAACCGAATGAGCCACCCAGGTACCCCCTTCAATACAGTTTTTAAAAAATAAAGTTTTGAGTTAAAATTTTTTTAAAAATTTTTTTAACATTTATTTATTTTTGAGAGACAGAGCATGAGCAGGGGAGGGGCAGAGAGAGGGAGACACAGAATCTGAAGCAGGCTCCAGGCTTTGAGCTGTCAGCACAGAGCCGGCCTTGGGGCTCAAAACCACCGTGGGGCTTGAACCTGTGAACTGTGAGATCATGACCTGAGCTGAAGTCAGACATTTAAACAACTAAGCCACCCAGGTGCCCCTAAATTAAAAAAAATTTTTTTTAAAGTATCCAACCAATAGTCAATCTAGAGCCTGGGTGCTTCCTAGTCATGGTTATTGCACCTCTGAGAAGATACAAATAGGTCAAAAGGGCCCTTGTTCATGCGGCTGCCCCTGAGAAGGCAGGTAGCCTAGCAGTGCAAGGCCGTGTCCACTCAGGAAGCTCTTGGGCCACTGAGGCCTGCCCCCTGTGCTGCAGGTGTTTCTCAGGGCTCAGGGCTGGGTTGAAGACTCCTCCCTCTGCAGGGTTATGGTCAGCCTCTGGCCAGCCTGGGCTCCCACGGAGATGGTGTTTTAGAGACTGAGCTCTTTGATCTTATCGACATACAGGCTCTGTTGGGCCTGTGCTAGTTTCCCCCATAGCTCAGAAAGCGCAGATTACCTTGAAGCTGGAGGCTGTCCCTCACTTCACCTGCTAGCCAAAAAGAAAAAAGGCAGCCCAGTGATACTATGAACCTTCCTCCCCCTCCTAGCCAGGATCAACTCACCCTCATCATGAGAGCTGGACCCTGTCCTCCCAATACCCAAGTCCAGCCCCTAAAACTCCAGAGGAAGTCCTTTCTCTTCCAGCCCCAAGGGCCACCATCATTCCTGTCCATTTCCTTCAGGAGAAACTAGCATCTTGTTGCCCCTGTGTTTCGATGAGGAAACTGAAGCCTGAGAGAGGCGAGTGGCCCAGGAAACACAGCTGGTCAGGGGGCTGAGCCCACGTGACACCCATCTTAGAACTCTTTCCCCAAATCATACTAGGTCTAGGTTAGAATGGGGAAATTGGGAGGAAGAGAGAAGGGTCAGGGGTCAGGGGTCAGGAGCAGGTCAGTGAAGTCAATACTGCAGAGTGTTGTGCCGGCAGTGGAGTGCACAGTTGATGGGTGGAAGTGACAAAGGGCCTGCTGGACCCTGGTTTTCCTTTTTAGTGAACTTCCCTCAAGATTTCCTCAAGAGTTGTGCAATTAGGTGCTTAATGAATCAGAAACACTTTTTTGAGGATTAGAAGGAAATACCCAGTGTAGGTTTATGGGCTGTAGGGCTGTTTCAAAACCAAAACCAAAACCATGAAGTCTGGGGATGTGAATTCCACTCATTTGCATGTGAGCTGCCATTAATTTGTAGATTGAATCTGGGGCCCTAACAAGGCGCACATAAAATTAAATTAACTAATTAGTGCAAATGTCTGCAACTACTCTCAGGACAATTACTCAATGACGGAGCAGTGAGAACCTAGAGCCTTTAAAAAAAATCAGGCCCTTCTTTTTCCAAGCAGCTTTATAAACGCGGAGTCACAAAAAGCACAGAGACTGAAAATGCACCAATGCCACCCTAGAAGCCTGCACGCTGGCTGGCGGGATCAACACTTCGGAGTCAGAAACCAGAGACCACACCTGTCCGGATCTGGTAAGGCCTGAGCTCCTTACGCTGAAGACCCATAGACCCCCTCCCACGACACTCTTCTTTATTGAAATTGGGAGCAGCTTAGGACGCCCGGCGTCAAGGTGCTTGGGTGCAGGTGGGCAGGCAATGGGGACATTAACTCCAGTTTGGTGCTTCTTGGGGTCAAAGCGTGAGGCATCCCCAGCTGCTCCGAGCACTTCATCTCAGACCCGTGGAGAAGACATCCAGAGAAGACAGCCATTGCTCCTCCTTCCACATTCCACAAGGCAGTGGATCTTACTGTGGCCCCCTCCAGGTGAGTCTGAGGTGTGTTTGAGGTAAGGGGCTGGCCCTCAGACTTCCTGGGATGGTACTAGCATTGTGGCTGAACGTGTGGACGTTCCACAGGCAGGTCTGCACCCCAGTTCTGGCTTTGGGGGGGTGGGACTAGGGTAGGGTCCTGGGGTGCCTCTGTAAGGCATAGATTGTAAGAAGGCTCTGGCTCTCTGGGCCTCGCATGCAGTTCAGCACCTGAGAAAGAGGTGCACCCTGGCACCTTGATGGCCTCAGCCTAGTCCCAGTCCGGTATGTATGCAACCTACAGAACTGAGTTCTGGTTCTGTTGGTCTGAGGTGGAGCCTGGAAATATGCGTTTGTGTCATCTTTGGAGTTGAGTCATAGTCTGATGGTCAGCTGTACTTGGAGATTACTGGCTTAACTTCTCTAAACGTCAGTTTTCTAGTCAAACAGGGTAAGAGTATCTTTCCCATGGGGTTGTTGTGAGGATTAAACAAGATAACACATGTAAAGCACTTAGCGTCCGCCTAGTAAGCACCCAACAATGGTGGTGAAGGAGGAGTTCCTTGGGGTGCCGGTGGGAGGGTTCACCCCAGCAATTGTGTGCCCTGCCTCTCTCCTGACTGGAGTTCATCCCAAGGATGAGAGGTGCCTGTGTCAACCCCACCCTTGCCAGGGGTCTGGATTCAGACTCTGGCGATAGGATGCAGGTTGGTCTGGACACCCTCTGGAAGCGGGGCTTCGGGGTGCCCCACATGGTGACATTCTGCAGCTGCAGGCTCTCCCCTGAGCCCAGGAAGGAAAGGCAGTGTGGCTGTTTACTTGAAACAGGAGTCAAAATGAAAGGAGAAAGGGAACAGACAGTTGTGGAAGACCAACTACGCACAGCTGCGCTTGTAGTCCGCCTTAAGAAATTGTCCCAAGAACCGGTGAGGTAGGTAGTATTATCTTCCACATTTCACAAAGAAACGGAGGTGTAGAGAAGTTCAAGCTGCTCCAGACCTCAAGCCTGTTGTCTTACGTGGTGGTGTTCAAAGGTGCTCTGTGGAGCCCAGGCCATTTATGTCACTTTGCGGGCCACTACAGGGGCAAGGAAGGGACCCGTCCCCAGCTTGGACCCCCACTTCCTCTTCAGCTGCCGCATAGCCTTTAACTGGTGTGGGCCCTCAAAGAAGATTCTGCCAGGATTTCCTAGCTGAGGAAAATGTTGAAAAGATCACCACCCTGGACCATCCATCATCTGCCTGCAGGCTCTCAGATGTCAGTATATGCCCCAGGCAATCCCAGACTCGGTGCCACCGGGTCTGCTTTGGGCCTCAGCTAAAACTGGGGGAATTAAGGGGCGCCTGGGTGGCTTAGTTCGTTGAGCATTCGACTTTCGCTTAGGTCATGATCTCGCGGTTCGTGGGTTCGAGCCCCGCGTCGGGCTCTGTGCTGACTGCCAGCTCAGAGCCTGGAGCCTGTTTCAGTCTGTGACTCCCTCTCTCTCTGACCCTCCCCTGCTCACGCTGTCTCTCTCTCTCTCTCTCCTAGAAATAAATAAAACATTAAAAAAAATAATAAAAAACTGGGGGAATTAAGGTGAAAGATACTAGACATCTAAGTGAACGTGAGACACAATTCCCATATGTCTTGAATTTACAAAGACCTTTGAAGAACTGGTTCCACTCCTCTTGGACTCCTCAGATGGATCAGGGATATGATCAGAGTTAGTGTGTGGGGAGAGAGGATGGTTTGTGAAGAGATTTCCTCAGAGAGCTCTGCTGACATGCTGAATCCCCCTGACCATGTGGGAAGGAAAGGGGTGCCATCTACTTCACCTCCAACCTGGTCAGAAAGGCTTCCATGGGGTTTACCAAGTGCTTCAGTTACCTATCGCTGTGAAAGAGACCACCACAAAAATCAGTGCCTTCAAACAACAATAATCATTGATTTGTTCATAATTGTAGAATGTGGGCCAGGCTCAGTGTAGACAGTTTGTCTGCTCTGCATGGTGTCAGCTCCAAAGTGACTCACTCATCTGGCTGGCAAGCTGGTACTGAGTGATGACTGGGAGGTCAACTGGCATTGTTGGCCAACGGTATGGTTCTTTGTGTGGCTGCCTGGGCTTCCTCAGAGCATGGAGGCTGGGTGCCAACAGAGAGGAAGGGGAAGATGCCAGTCCTCTTAAAGGATCTTTCCCATGGGGGTCCAGGACCAGCAGAGTCCCTTCCAGCACATCCTGTTGGGTAAGTAGTCACAGGCTAGCTTAGATTCAAGGGGTAGAGTAATAGATTCCTCTTCTTGATAGCCGGCTGGGCATGCATCTAAAGGAAGGGCAGGAATGGACAGTGGCCATCTTTGGAGAGGATGACCTCTGGAGTTGAGCGGGGAGTGTGGAACCTGGCAGCTGATGCCCTTTTCTGGAGTAGGACAGGCAGCTGCACTGATTCAGGGCTTTGCGGGCAGAGCCAGGAGCTTGCTGGTGTCTTAGGATCCTTCCGGACTTTTGCTGGAAGCCAGGGAAGTGTGAGTGCCTCCCAAGGATCAGAAGTGGACTAAGCAGAGGAGTGAGGCCATGGGGCCCGAGCAAGAAGCTGGCCACCCAGAATCCAGATGCATCAAGGCGGCTGAAGGAACCGTGGGAAGATCGTCCCGAGGGTGGGAGTCTCAAGCAATCCACAAGAGCATCCATCACAGAAAGTCTGGTTTGCCCTGCCTGTCCTGAGAGTATGAAGCTGCCACGTAGCACGTGGCCAGTCCCCTTACTTCCGCTCCTGCCCTTTCCCTCATCTGGTGGTAATGGGAACAGCCGCTGTGAGGTGCGGAGTGAGAGGAATGGGTTGGAGGAAGAAGCCTTTCCCAGAGGTGGCACCAGCTTCTGTGAGAGGGGAGAAGGCTCTGTTGTTATTGTTTTTTAATGTTTATTTATTTATTTTGAGAGAGAGACAGAGACAGCGAGTGCCAATGGGGGAGGGGCAGAGAGAGAGGGAGAGAATCCCAAGCAGGCTCTGTGCTGTCAGGGCAGCAGATCCCTACATGGGGCTCGATCCCAGGAAGCATGAGACCATGACCTGAGCCAAAATCCAGAGTCGGGTGCTTAACCGACTGAGCCACCCAGGCACCCCAAGAAGAGTCTATTTTAAATGAAGACTGAAGAGTGACTAATATATAACCACTGAAGGATGTTGCCTCTTACAACTCAAGTAACTGGGCACACAAAGATCATGAGGCCTGTGAGTTTTCATCCTGTAGCAGAAGAAAAGCTTTCCTCATTGAATAAAGTTTAAAGGGTAGTGGGAGATCAAAAAAAAAAGTTTATTTAGTCAAGAACCACGCTTGTGCACCATACAGGTGCAATCAGTGAGCGGTGCCCCAGCAAATCCCAGCCCCGGGTCTGCCGCTCCACAGCTGGAACGGGGCCATGGTCCCACAGTCCAAAGGCCACAGTGTGGAGCAGGCAGAGAGCTGAGTGTTGTGCAGGTTGTTTGTCTTATTGACTTGCTTTGCTTAGGGGGAGAGAGGCTCACTAGAAAGTTCACTCACATCCTGAGGAAGGCTTCCAAGGTGGAAAGGATTGCCATTTCTCTGCAAGGCCTCAGATCCAGCGGATAGAGAAACTATCCCTGCCCTGGGGACCTTTTCAACTGTTCTGGAGGTGTCCTCTGTCTCTTTCTGCCTTGGGTCTTGGGTCTAGAAATCACTGCACTCATCTCTCACGGCTAGGTCCTTGGGTGTCTGTACCTAGAGATCTTAGTAGTGCCTAGATGTCTGGGCTGCTCTGTGGAAGACTCTAGTTGTGGAGTCCAGCAGACGGGGAGTAGCTGGTGGTAAGGAAATGCCACGTACATTGGTAAGCTATGACTCTGAACTGCTTTGTCTAGTCTTGAGAGCCGACTTTGTTGTTGGTGAGAGGGCAGCTTGGAGCTAGAGCCCAGCCTCTCCCTGATCTCTTCAGCTACCCCTGCCTCCCAGTCACTGCTCCCCCTTGATGCCCTGTCCCAAGTGTGGATACACCACCTTTCTCTCATGATCTGGACTGCTGGGACACGACTCACCCCCTTAAATAAGTTTTACCAAAAGCTTAGGGCTTACACATGAGAAATGAACACAAAGAGGAGTATGGCAGCAGCAATCTGCCTGGCAAGGTGGGGCTTACTTTGTGACTCTCTCCAGAGGTTCCTCTCTGACCTTGAGACCTCCCAGCTCCATAGGGTGGATATCATCTTACGCACCACTACCAGGGAAGTCCGAGGTCGGGACAATGAGGCTTGTGGGGGAAAAGTGGATTCCTCGCTCCTGCCTGCCTGGGGCCTCATTTAATAATTCATTTTCTTGAGTGAAGAACCTTTTCATCACTTAAGAGGGGATGAGTCCTGGGAATGACCTCACTTCAAGGAAGTGTGGATGTTGCACTGCCCTTCTCCCGCTCCAAGGATTTTCTGGGTTGGGTTCAAATTATATTACAATACCATAACTCCAAGATTCATATAGTAGAGATTTGTATAAACACAAGAGTAAAGCTTGGATCTAGATTTTGTTTAACTCTTGAGTTGCCAATAAAATCTCCTAGGATGCTTCCAGTCGTTGGTACCATTCACCAAATGTTTGTACTTCATCTCCTGGCCACATTGTATGCTTTGAAGTTATGTGCAGGCTGTGTGTGATGGTTTAAAAATATCCATATGTTCTTTGATACTCTTCCCTTCAGGAGGTGGGGCTTAGGTTTGCCTATACGGTATGCGCTGGAGTTAATGACTCATTTAGAATAAATAGAATATTCTGGAAGTGATGTCATATGACTCCTGAGATGAGGTCATAAAAGGTTTTTGGGCTTCCTTTTTGGGTTCTGTCTTGACTTGCTCACTCCAGGGGAAGCCAGCTGCCATGTCATGAGAACACTCAAGCAGCACTTTAGAGAGGCCCATGTGGCAAGGGATGGTGGCCTGCTGCCAGCAACTAGTGCTAACTTGCCAGACATGTTAGTGAGTCACCTTAGGTCCCCCTCCTCTGTCAACCCTCCGAACACCTGCAGCCTTGGCATCTTGACTGCAGCCTCATGAGAGACCCTCGGCCAGAAACACCCAGCTAAGCTGCTCCCAGATTACTGAACCCTGAAACCATGTGAGATCATAAATATCTATTGTTTTCCATTAAGTTTCAGGGTTATCTGTTGTACGGCAACACATCACTAATACCTTATGACTTGCTTTGGCCTGTGCAGATGGACAGACGTGTTATTTCCAGGGAGAGGCCTTAAGGACAAGGTATATAATCCTCTGTGTTCTTCTGCTAGCCAGTTTCCAGCTGGTGTCTGTGTCATCAACCTGGCCCTGGAGTGAGGACTATGCCTGGGTCAGGGGCCCAGCAGGGGGAAGAAAGCATTGGCAGAAGAGGCGTTGAGGAGTGTTTAATGGCAGAACCATCCACAAGTCTGACATCCTGCTGACATTTAGCAGAAAGCAACAGGAGATGGTAAAAGGTCTCAGGCCAGTGTCAACACCCCCAGACCTGAAGTGACAGAATTGGATGAGTGGTGTAGCTGTAGGGGAGGGCTACGTAACAGGACTGTAAACCTCGGTAAAGAAATGCCGCCTCTGTCAGTCAACAGCCCTGCAGGGAGGGCCCTGGAGGCAGACTGCACCCCATTACCTCCTGCTGTGTAGTCTCAGTGCCCAAACTGTGTAGTCTCAGGTCTTGGTGTTGCCACTATTTATATGACTTTTAAAAAATGGTACCAAACAACAGTTGAGTCTTTTAGCTTTTTAGGGATGCAATTTGTAGCTTACTCATTCTGATGGTTCATTGAAAGGAAATGTTTCTTAGAATAGCTGCACCACTGAGGCTATTCTGAAGTTCTTCCGTGGAAGTAGTGGACAGTATCTGCTTTAGATCCTTTTTCACAAGGAAGTATTTTCTTCCTTGTTATATGGAACTTCAAGATGCCTATTGGCCTCCTCATGGCGTGCACTCTAAAAGTCTTGCTCATGGAGATCGTGGCCTCCAATTTCAGAACAGTACATCTTTTCCCAAATGATCTTGGGCCTTTCATCCTTCCATAAATATATATGATGGCTTGGCCCAGTCCTAAATCCAGTTATAGGATTTGCACAGCAACCTCCCTCCCTCCAGAGCTGTGTTAACGAACTCTAGGCTTTGAAGACTCAGGAGTCCTTGCCAGAGAAAGGGCCAACTGAGTGGGATTGAGCTTATAGTGTAAATAAGTCAACTGCAAAGTCTTTGGGGTTTGCTTGCTCTCACAGAGAACCTATGCCAGGTGGGAACTCTCAAACCTCTCATAGAGCCTTGTTATTCTAGTGAGGTCAGCTCCACCAAGGGGCCACCACCTAGGCATCCTTTCCTTGGAACTTCAGGTAGGTCATGATCAATCATGAATTCTGAAGATTATTTATTTCCTGAGAAAGAAGTATTGGCTCCTGCCCAATGTGGTCATTCTTGACATTTGTACCTATGTAGAGCAGTGGCTTTCTCTAATGGTTGTAGAGAAGTCCAAGTCATAGCATTCACGAGGTAACGTCAACTCTCTTTGGGGAATTTTCAATGAAACTTTACTGACAATTTGAGGATAGTTGATGTATTCATTTCCTAGAGCTGCCGTAACAAAGTACTATAAACTAGATGGCTTAAAACAACAGAAATTTATTTTCTCACACTTCCGGTGGCTGGAAGTCCAAAATCAAAGGTCTTGGCAGGGCTGTGCTCCCTCTGAAGTCTCTGAGAGAGGATCCTTACTTGCCTCTTCTACCTTCTTGAAGCCCCAGGTGTTCCTTGGCTGGTAACAGCATCAATGCAATCTCTGCCTACATCTTCACATGGTTGTCTTCCATGTTTGTGTGTGTGTGTCTTCTTATGAGGACACCAGTCATACTGAATTAGAGCCCAGCCTACTCCAGTATGACCTCATCATAACTAATTACATCTGCAACAACCCTATTTCCAAATAAAATCACATTCTGAGAGGGTTGGGATTTCAACATACCTTTTTGGTAGACACATTCAACCCTTAAAAGTAAACAAAAGTTTACAACTACTGCATAGGCTTAGACCTGTCTTTTATTTATTTATTTTTTTAGAGGAGGAGGAGAAGGGGGAATTGCAACCAGGCTCCTTGCTCAGTGCAGAGCCTGATACAGGGCTCACTCCCACAACCCTGGATCATGATCTGAGCCAAAATAAAGAGTCAGTTGCTCAAATGACTGAGCCACCCAGGCACCCTAGCTTAGACCTGCCTTTAGAGCTCGTTTGTTTGTTTGTTTGTTTAATGTCAACTTAAAAAATACCTGTTGGGGTGCCTGGGTGGCTCAATTGGTCAAGTGTCTGACACTTGATCTTGGCTCGGATCATGATTTCACGGGTTCTTGAGGTCAAGCCCCATGTGAGCCTCAGGGCTGACAGCAGGGAGACTGCTTGGGATTCTCTCTCTCCCTGTCTCTCTGTACCACCTTCTCCCGAAATAAATAATAAACTTAAAAAAAAAATACCTATCAAGCAAAACTTATGTAGACCTTCTTCTCTGTATGTTAGGAAAATAGGTGATATCCCGTTCTAAGACATCTAATATTGGAAAGAAGCAGTTTACTAATCTAGACTCTGGAGAACTGGCCCAACATCAAATTAAAATAATGGTGTGTCTGTGGGGGTGAGGAGCATGGTAAGGGATACTCATAATAGGATAAATATAGCCCATCTTCCTGGAGCACCAATTTTGTTAGAACTTTTAAGGGGGAAACACATTCTTATGTATAACACATTATGAAACAGACTGTAAAATTCACATGGATTTTAAATATAAATTGCAAATCTTCAAAGAAATTTTAGCTTACAGCTGGCCTTTTTGGGCTACAACCTCTTCTCACCCGCCCCCAGCTCGTATTCACGTGAGGGTGCTTTCATGGTAAAGCTGAAGAAACACAGGATCTGAAAGTGCCTTGCTGGGTGGTAGAACTCCACATTTGAGGGGAAGACAGAAATCTGACCAGAAGACAAAGTACCCAGACCCTGGCTTTCAGCTGTTTGCATAAATACCTTCCCTAAGTTAGTTAAAAGCTAACTCGCCCTGTGCTTTTGTGGCAGGTTCATAGAGAGTTGTTTGGGGGAATGAGCTTAAGAGGATTTCTTTATAAACTGTTTAGAGAAAATAAGGGATCTGAGCATCCAGTTCCAATGGGTGGGGGGTAGAGGATATGTTTCCCATACCAGTAAGCCATTCTTCAACACCAGCTGAATGTGCTATGATTCAACTCAGTTTTGGCACTGTCTACTCAGAGATAGTGTCATACCCCACCCCACCCCAGGTTAAGGGCTCAGTCCCACAAGACTGCTCCTAATCCCACCACTTCAGATGCCAGTCACTAGCCCAGGTTAAGCCCAGGCTATCACCGGTGTTTCTGACTAACAAACTGTAAATTGGAGATTCCAACAACCCTTCCTTGTATTCAATTAATTTGCTAGAATGTCCCACAGAACTCAGGGAAAGCTTTTATTTGCTACATTACTGGTTTATGATGGATGCACAGGACAAGGTATGGGAAAGGGCAGGGAGCTTCCATGCTCTCTGGGTGCACCACTCTCCCCTCCTCTCCACGGGTTCACCAACCCAGAAGCTCTCTGAACCCTGTCATTTTGGGTGGCTTATGGAGACTTCATTACATAGGCATGGTGGTTTAAATCACTGCCCATTGGCAATTGATTCACCCTCCATCCCTTCTCCCCTCCTCCAGGTCAGGAGGTACTAAAAGCTCTAATCACATGGCTCCTTTGGTAACCAGCCCCCCATCTTTAGGTGCTTTCCAAAAGTCACTGCATTAACATAGAGTCGGTTGTGGTTGAAATGGATTTGTTACAAATAACAAGATACTCATTTCACTTCACGGCCCTGAGTAATTTCAGAAACTGAGGACAAGAGACCAAATATTACAACAAAAGATGCTCTTATTTCTATTATAGTTCAGGAAATTCTGAAGATTTGGACAGCTCTGTGCCAGAAATGGGGATGGAGACCAAACATATACTTCCTATTATGAATCACAATATCACAGATAGTCATCAGTGTTCTTTGTTGCCCTTTATATGAGGATTCACATAATCAATTCCTGCTTGATTTAAAATTTTTTTAATGTCTATTAATTTTTGAGAGAATGAGAGAGAGTGTGTGTGTGTGAGCAGGGGAGGGACAGAGAGAGGAAGACACATAATCTGAAGCAGGCTCTGAGCTGTCAGCACAGAGCCCAGTGCAGGGCTCAAACTCACAAACTGTGAGATCATGACCTGAGCCGAAGTCAGACACTTGACCGACTGAGCCTCACAGGCACCCCTGTTCCTACTTGATTTTAGATCCCAGAAAAAGCTGCCTCCATAGAGGAATTAGTTAGAATTCTTTGTCTTATTGGACAATGAAAATTATGTAACCGATTGTGTTTCTTTTTGCTCCATTGCCAGGTATCTTAAAACCAAATTTCTTACATCTTATAACCTGTTCAACTCCAATGCCAGAAAGTGCCTGCACCTTCTCCACCTTCGAATGGACTCTGAGCTGTTTCTTTCCTATACGTTTAGTCCTGTTTGCTGTGGTAAACATCCACTCAGGAAGAGGGCAGGGCACAAATTATACCGAAAACATTTTTTTTCCAGTCAGCTATTAAAGGATGTGACCAATTTACAACTAAAATTCAGATATAAGACCAAAAAACTATTAATACGGACTAAAAGACAAGTCAAGCACTAGAGAGGAACAGCTGCTGGATATTATTTTTTTTAAAAGGAAAATCTATGTACATTCACATTGTTTTGCTATTATAAGCAATGCTGCGATGAATACCTATGTGCATAGTTCTCCAATTGGTTCTTTAAGGTATCTTTCTAGAAGTGAAATTATTGTCCTTATGGTGTCATGATTTTCAAGGGCAAATCAATTTGCTGTGTGTATTAGGAGGTTTTGGGTCACACGAGAGGCAGTATAACACAGTGGCTGAGACTGGACTCCAGAGTTTAAACTCTGGTTCCACTGTCTCTGTTCTTGTCATGAAATGTAGGCGGTCACTCAATCAGTGGAGTCTCTTTAGACCTTTCTTTCTTAACTCTTGGAAATATTTGATGCTATTAGCCATACCCTTACTCATAGGCTTCTACAAAGCTGCATTTTTCCTGTCTCTTTACCACTTCTAAGTGTCTTTTTCCTTTGCCCATCCCTTAAATGTTGGTACTGTTCCTCAGGGGGCTGCCCTAGGTGCTTTTTTTCTCCCTCTTTCTGTAAGCATTCCCAAAGTTTGGTTACACCTTACATGCTGTTGGATCCCAAGTCTAGAATTCCAGTCCAGGTCTCAGGAGAGATCCTGAACTCCATATCTGTATATCCAATTGCATTATTGGACATTTCTATTTAGGAATTTTGTAGGAACATCCAATTCCACATTGCCCAACTGAACTTGTCATTTTCCCCCATCTCTTTCCCTGTTACTAGGAAATGGCACCACTTGGTTGCTAAAGTCAGAAACCTGGGGTCCAGCTTTGAATCCCTCTTCCTTAACTGCCCACCTCAAATGGACCGGCCTCTCCTAAAATATTTTCCAAAGTCCACTTGCTTCTTTGCAAACTCACTACCAACACCCTCTTGTGACCCACCATGCTTTCTTGCCTGGTCGACTGAACAGCTCCCCAAATGGCCTCCTTACCTTTAGCCATGCTAACTACACTAATTTCCACTCTGCTCCAGCATGCTGCTGCCATCACGAAAACATTGACCATGACCCTCTCATGCTTATCCTTCAGAGACAAGTCCCTTTGTGACTGGCCACTGAATTTCTTTTGTCTTGAGTGGGCCTTGCTCTTCTCACACTCAGGCCTTTGCACAGATGTTTTCTTTCTCTAAAACTTTACTTGCAATTCTCTTCTTAGCTTACCTCCTCTTATTCTTTGGGTCTCAGACTCAATGTCACTTTCTCTGGAAAATATAAAGTAGTTCAGGCTTCCTGGCCATGTGCTTCGTTATATCACCATACAATTTCTTTACCATTTATTGCAAAAGTGTTGAAATTTCTTAATTGTTCTGTTTCCCTGAAGGACTGCAAGGTCCGTAAAGACAAAAACTATGTCTGAGTGTTTCACCACCAAGCATCCTAGCATTTACTGCTGTGCTCAGTAATCATTAGATGCTCAGTAAATAGTTATTGAATGCATGGGAAGACACACAGGGATGTGTCCTCTCCACATTACTCAAAATGGCAAAAAAAAAACCCCTAGGAAAATACAGAATTTTCTTCTTTTTTGAAAATAGAGAATTTTCTAATATGAGGGTTATGATAAGTTCAATGAATTTCCCATGCAGTGCAGTCATTAGGACTGTCGTGGTAAAAAAATATCCAGTGACATATGGAAAGATGTTTCTCATACATTGTTTGTTAGGCGAAAATGACAGTATGACATATGTATAGCCTGATCATGTTTTTGCTCTTGTGTTTTTCATTTTCCCTTAGAATTCTTTATCACATGCATTTACCTTTCTATTTATTTTGTTATTTTTCTTCTCAGCTTGTTTTCTTCCTGTGACTGTCTGCTCGTGTTTTATGAAAGACATCTTTTCTTCCATTCTATCAAGGACGCTAAACAATTTCCCGGTATTTTCTTCCTGTAGCCTGCATTTTCAGGGATTTTTCCCTTCCTCTTGTTATCTGGGGAGGAAGGGATTTGTCCTTCCTCTTATTCAGTAGCATTTTTTCATGGGCTCCATTTTTTTCTCTTTTTACTTACTTGGATTGAATGAAACAATTATCTCCTGCTTGGGAGATAATAGCATCCTTTTCTTAGATCAACAGCTTGAGAGGAGGTTGGTGTGAATGGTTCCCAGTGAAATTCTGAGTTCTAGAGGACTCTAGTACAGCTTTGCTCACTGAGGTGACATCTTCTTCAACACCTACTGCCTGGCTCTTTGATTCTGTGACCCCATATGGTACATAACAACTTCAATTCCTTTTCCATTAAAAGGAATCCAGGCTTCTAGGGGGGAAATGTGGATTCCAGGTTTGAGTTGGAAACATACAAAATAAACTCGAACATCTCATCATACCAGATAGTGAAGATTATGTATCAAAAGGATTCAGAGACCAATCTGAAAGGCCTTTCAATGCCAACAATGGATCATTTGAGTATCAGTGAGGATAACTGCAATGGATTGAAACACATCACATAATTAAATCTGTGCATTCACAATACTGCCACCCTTCCAAGCCCTGATTGGTCTCTGTGGGAGGGTGCTAGAGACCAACCCATTATTTTAAATAAAGGTAGGAAATCAAGCATTGATGTAGCCTTTCTTGTATGAACTGTATCGCTGAGAAACCAAATACAGATTGTAGGGAAGTTACTTTTTATAGAAGTGTTACAGTTGATAAATGAAGAAGGAAAGATAGAATTACAACCATTTGCCACCTGTAAGGTAATAATGGATCTAGGCTTTAATCATCAATAGCTACTAACATCACAAAGAAAGAGATGCAACCAGACATGAAGAGACTCCTGGTGGAAGAAAACAGCAACACCTATAAAGCAGTCTTACCAAAAATATCTAACAAACCTGACCAAGCCTCTAGATTCAATTCCCTTTTACAGGAAATTCAAAGGATAGAGGAACATATGAAACATTTTGCCACCAACAATAGGAGGATGCAATCATCAAAGGCTAGACTGCAGGAAACCCTACATGGTTCCCTCAACAAATACTTTCCTAGGGGATATATAATGATAAAGGGAGAAATGTATAGAATCTAAAAAGATATAACCCCAATGTGTGGACCTTATTTGGATCCTGAGTCAAACAAACTGTTTTAAAAAGACATGATATTTATCAAACAATTGGAAACTTGAGCAGTGACTGAATTTCTTATAATATCAAGAAATATTATATGAACTGCTGGGGTGGTAATGATACTGTATTAATGTGAAAAAGTCTTTATTTTTGAAGATACATGCTAAAATATTTATGGATGAAATGATATGATATTAAGAGTCTGTTTCAAGTGGGGAGCGAATGGAATATAAAAGAACAAGATTGGCCGTGAGTTGATAATTATTGAACTGTGTGCTAGGAACACCTTAGAGGCTATTACTCATTGTACTGATTTTCCACGTCTGATATTCTGTATAATAAAAAGTTTTAAAAATTGCAATAATCTCAAAATGTTCAGTGTAATAGCCTCTTAACACTTGACTCCCCAGTAAACAGTGCCTCTGTCCTTCTGGCGCTTTGGAATCCTCCCAGTACCAAAGGGCTTGCAGGGGATCACACTCTTCCAGTTACATTCTTCACTCAGCATCTACCACTAAAATCAAGACAAGTCAAAAGTCCTTTACATTTCCCATGAAATAAGTAAATAATAAGGGATTGCTCATAAGCCTTGTAGAGTGATTCTTATATACATCAGCATTTGAAACACAGATAAACAGGGGCTCCTGGGTGGCTCAGTCAGTTAAGGATTTGACTTTGTCTCATGTCATGATCTCACAGCTAGTGAGAGAAGCCCCGCTTCGGGCTCTGTGCTGTCAGCTCAGAGCCTGGAGACTGCTTCGGATTCTCTCTCTCTCTCTCTCTCTCTCTCAAAAATAAATAATAAGCATTAAAAAATTTTTAAATAAAAAAGGAAGAAAAACAGATGGACAAAAGGAAGATCCAAAAACTTAGCATACTTCACTTGTTTTCCTGGACACCACTATTTCATGCTTCGTACCGTACCTAGCTATTTCTTTGCAGCTTCCCTGTCACCCCTCTCTAAATGTTGGAGTGCCCTAGGGACTAGTTTTTGGATCTCTTTTCTATCTACTCGAACTTCCTAGTGAATTCATCAAGTCTTATTGCTTTAAATAATGTCTACAAACTGATGACTCCCATATTTCTATCTCTAGCCCAGAATCATTCCCCTGAATGCCAGATTAATTTATCCAATTGCCTGCTTGACATGTCCATCTGGATGTCTAGTAAGCATCTCAAATTAACATATTTGAAATAGAATTCTTGATTTCTAAATGCTTCCCATCTTGCTCCCTCTCCAGTGCTCCTCTTCCCTATAAATGGCACCAGTTGCTCAGGCCCAAAGATAGAGTTGTCCTTAATGCCCTCTTTTCTCTCAATTCCCATATTCAATCTTTCATTAAATCCTATTTGTTCTTTAAAATATATCCAGAATCTAATCACTCCTCACCACTCTTGCCTGGTTTATTCCCATAGTTTTGCAACTGGTCTCCTGGCTTCCACTCTTGCCCCGCTGACTGTTTCTTCTCAAAACCAGCAACCAAATGGTCTTACACAGATCATGTTACTACCTTCTCCAAATCTGCCCCTTGTGTCCCATGTCAGAGGAAACTCCGAAGACTTGAAGTGGGTTACAAAGCCCTTCAAAGTATTGTGCAGTGAGCTCCACCACTTTCCTCTACCCAGCCACTCCTCTGACATTGTGTCTGTTATCCATTTCATTGACTTTGCCCCAGCTCTGCTGACTTCACTGCTGTTCCTTGAACACACCAAGTGCCCTGTCACCCCAAGAGCTCTACCTTTGGTTTTTTGCTCAGTTCTCACATGATAACCTCCCATAACACACACACCAGTCACGAACTTCTTAGCACTACTTCCCCCACTTATTCAACCTTATTTTTTCTATAACACTTGTCCTCTGGTACACTCTACATTTCTTATTTATTGATTACCTGTCTTCTCTATGGCAACGTAAACACTCTAAGAACTGGAAATGTGTTTTGTTCACTGCTATAGTCCCGCTACCTACAATAGTTCTTGGTACATGGAGAGAGCCCCGCAATATTACTTGAATGGGTAAATCAGTGAAGGAAGGGACAAGAAGAAAGTCTAGATGCAGACGGGTAGACATGAGACATTTAAGATACCTTTCAAATCCCGGTAGTGAGTGGGGGATGGGTGGGGAATTTGGAGGTGCTTCTGCTTGTCATCAGGCTAACTCCATCTCATTTTAGTATTCATACTTCTCCAGGGCACCTGGGTGGCTCAGTCAGTTAAGCATCCCAACTCTTGATTTTGGCTCAGGTCATAATTTCACGGTTCAGAAGTTCGAGCCCCACATGGGACTCTCTGCTGACAGTATGGAGCCCGCTTGGGATTCTCTCTCTCCCTCTCTCTCTGCTTCCTACTCTCAAAATAAATAGACAAACTTTAATAACAAACAGACAAACCTCTACAGCTGCCATGTTGTGATATGTTCTGTGCAGAAGCTTCTATCTCAAGAACCAAGGGAGCCTCAGTCCAACAACCACAGAGGAGTCAAATCCCTTCAACAACCCCGTGAGTGAGGGAGGAAATGGGTCCTTCCTCTTTGAGCCTTAAGATGACTATGGATGGCTTTGTGAGAGACCTTCAGCCAGGGGACCCAGCTAAGCCCACTCCTGGACTCTGGCCTGGAGGAACTATGGGAAAATAAATGTTGTCTTAAGCTTCTACGTTTTGGGGTAGTTTGTTACACAGCAATAGTTAGTGAGACAGAGTTTGGGTTAGTGACTGGACCAGAAATTCCTTGAAAGCAATGACTGTTTACTCAGTGCTTGCCAGATGAATATTTTTTAAATGACTGGATGACTTAGAGTTTTAATCTTTTTCTGTGCCTGTGTGTATTTTAGGGGAGAGTTGGGGAAAGCTACATCAGGCAGCTGCTAACTAGCTGCTACTTTAAATGTAATGTCTCTTTCAGCCTTGCCTCTGTCCCTAATCCTGCCATCCCCGTTAAGTGAACCTCTCAGAGGTTGTGATGATGTGGACGGAGTGGGTTTTCCTAAACAAGTGATCACTTTCCACCTGGTGTAGGACGCATATTTCAGAGACAGGCAGAAGCAGAGAGGGAATGATTATTATCAGTGACAGTGGCTGCTTGATTAGAAATTTGAATGCTGCTCTTCTTAGACCATAACCTGTAGTTAACAGTCACAGGTTATTGTTACGGATCCAGTTGCTTGAGTATCTCCCTCTTTAGTTAAGATGCACATGCCTAGAGCTGTGGTCCATAGGGAGCAATCTCCGCAGTATAAATGATGTGGCACAGAGGGGACATTTGTAGAGCCAATGATGCTAGTGCCCAGGTCGCCAGCATTTAATCCCTCATTTTGAATCTCAGCCAGAGAATGTGACAAATACAAGCAGAGATTCAAAACATTAACTCCTGGGGCCAAGCACCTGATTTTCCCACATGCATATCAACACAGGCAATACCTACACTGAGACATAGTGAATTCCTTTCATCAGAAAACTGCCCGAGCTCAAAGCAAAAATTCCTTATTGTACCAGTCAGAAGCTCAGGGAGAACTGCTCGGCTCTGCCAAGTCATGTGGTCAGCGGCCAGGCTGACAGGGAAACTAAAAAGCTTCGGATGTGAACATTTCCCTTTTTACCCAGGTCTCTTCTAGGTGGATAATAGGAAAGCTCAGGGGAAAGATGGTTAGTTTGGAATCTTTTCACTGAGTCCCACATTCCATATTCCAGGAAAGAATTCCTCTACTCTCCATGGGGTGTGTTCTAGGGCACTGGGGATTGGGAGAATGCAGCTGCTTGGCTTTTTTTCTACTCAAATTTGTATGCTTCTCTAGCAGATGATTGCTAACACTGCCGGGGCTGGACAAGCCCAGTTCTAATTTTTCGAGGTACCAAAAAAAAAAAAAAAAAGATGTTCTCATCTGCTTTCTCAGAGGAGGGCTTGTGATGCATCACCCAGCTGGGCAGGGCGGAGTGTGCTGTAATTGCTAAAAGTAGGATTATGCAAGGGGGTGGGGGGGATGGGCTTGAGGCTTGGGGCACAGGAAGTGGATTTGAGAGGGGCTACCCCTGGAGGGGAGAGGATTGATTAGTATAATTAATAGCAGGGTGCCCCTGGGTTGGTGGAGGCAGCTCTGTGGAGGGGGGTGGAAGCTAGAGAGCTCTGACAATGGAAGAGTTTAGGCTGAGTGGTTAGTGGTAGATCCAAGGCTTCATACATATTGACCTGTCTTTGTCCTGCCGCCGAGTCGCTCTCCATGTTAACGTGTAAGGTTGCTGAAGTCCTCCTCTACTGGTGTCTGAGCATTTCTGTGAAGCTCTGGGGAAACCAGAATCTTGAAATCAATATTTTTTTCTTCACTTTTAAGTCATCTGGACAGTTTCTGGAGTTCTATGTGGGCCCTGACTATCATTTGATTTATTCACACATTCATCCATTGAATAAATTTCTTGAGCATCCCCCTTATGTCAGATGCTGTTCTACAAGAGTGGGGAAGAGCCATGAGGTCTGTATGTCTGTGGAGTTTACTTCTGTGTGGAGATGATATGGATTTAGCCCCATCCAAAAGGATGGGTCCTGCTGGCTCATCAACTCCCATGGGCAGTTCTATTCCAATAGTCAGCACAGATGTGATTTTCCGAGTGGATAGCTATTCTTGAATATAAACAGCTGTGCATCAGCATGTCGAAGAGCTTCCTTAAAGGAATGCTCTCTTTTTGAGGTTTTGAGGCTTCAGAGAAAGACATTTTCATCCAGGCATCAGGAAGCTCTGGGTTGACAAGGGCACCCGAGAGAAACGCTCAGAACACCTGCGTCTGAGTTTAGCTTGAGTGTAACCCCACCGATTTTGTCATTAGAGATATAAAAACATCTCTCAACCTCCACTCTGCCCTCATTCCACCATCCTTGTTGGGTCTATTGGACTTGAGGCATGAGGTCCACAGAGAATCAAAACAACCGATTTAAGGAATTGATTCATTCCTGAATGGTTTTTTGGAACATGACAGCATTGTTAAGCCTCTAGAACCCAGGTAAACTGGCTTGATCTGAAACGATGTCTGGGAGGAACATGGGGTCAAATGGCAGCTCTCGAACCTTCAAGAATAGCTTCTCACCTCTGGCTGCGCATTAGAGTGAGCCAGGAAATTTTTTTTTTAATTTTTTTTAATGTTTTATTTATTTCTAGGAGAGAGAGAGACAGCGTGAGCAGGGGAGGGCCAGAGAGAGAGGGTGTCACAGACTGAAACAGGCTCCAGGCTCCGAGCTGGCAGTCAGCACAGAGCCCGACGCGGGGCTCGAACCCACGAACCGCGAGATCATGACCTAAGCGAAAGTCGGACGCTTAACCGACTAAGCCACCCAGGCGCCCCGAGCCAGGAAATTTTAAAAATTACCCAAACTTAAGTCCAGGGCAGCTGAGTTAAATCAGTGGCTCTGAGTGGAGGGCCTGGGCATATACTTGATTTTTCTCTCTCTCTCTCTTTTTTTAAAAGTTTTTAATGTTTTATTTATTTCTGAGAGAGAGAGAGCGAGCAAGTGTGAGCAGGGGAGGGATCAGAGAAAGAGGGAGACACAGAATCTGAAACAGACTCCAGGCTCTGAGCTGTCAGCACAGAGCCCGATGCGGGCCTTGAACCCACAAACTGTGAGATCATGACCTGNAAGCTCCCAGTGATGCTGATGTACAGCCAGATTTGGGAACCACTCCTCTAGAGTGTTCTAGATGGGAAGCAGGCCTAATCCATCAGAGAGCAAAGGTAAGTTAAACAGGCTGCTTGTACATGCTGCAGGGACTTTCAAGCTCACCAGTAAGTCGGTCAATAGGTCTAAATTTCAAAAGCCAATTTCCAAAGTTCAAGTCACTTTTCCTGTGGCTAGAAACCTTTAAAAGTTTAGCAAACTTTTAGTTCCAAAGGAGATTTGAAGTTTAAAATTTAAAGCTGGCAAGCTGTGTCATCCTGCAGAAAGGAATATTTTAAATTCCTGGAGAGCATGTCAGAATTTCAAAAGATAATAATAATAGGTAAAAGCTGACTGATGTCTAGAGCCAAGCAGGCAGCAAGGTCTAACAGTCTTACAGTTCCCCCAAACCTCTGGGCTCTCTCTCCACCTTCTTCCTAGAAATAAACAATGATGGAGTTTGAAGGGCAGCCCTCACCCAACAAAAGAATCCTGTCTGGAACATCTCTGCTGGAGGGCAAGCTAATCTTGCTAGAACAATTTAGATAAAGAGGCACTTATCATTTCCTAGAACCGTCTGTATCACTGTAGTACAGCTGGGTTTGTGTAAGAAATGTACATCTTTGCGTTGGTCTGAAAAGTACCCGTGTGCCTCCTCAGTCGCCGTGCTGCCCTCTTCCAGGGTTGGACTACTTATGGCGACCGTGTCCACTCCCACGTCCTCTCTTCTCTAGCCTGTGTCCTCACTTTCTCTGCCCATTCTTGGCATAAGATGGTTTCCAGACCTCTTGCCACCTGGTTGTTCTCCCAAATCTGTCACTATGACACCCAGAACCAAACGCTGGGTATGAAACCTCAGACGCACCAAGGAGTGTTGTGGCAAGATTCACACACAGAACCACCACAGTCTAATTTCTCCATAAGGAGAACGGGAGGCCGGGACCAGGCCGGGGCAGCGTGGGGACTCCGGCATGGTCTGAGCTAGGCCTGTGAGGGGCGTGGATCTCAAGTGATCATAACTGTGTGGTCAGAGAAGGACAGACAAGATTTAGCACCAATTTGTAACCAAGGATTAGACATAAATACCACTTTGCAGTTTTAGCACAATTACTCCTTTAATTTTTGTGAGTAAACATCTTAAAAACATGTGGTCTGCTCTGTGTGTTGTCTGTGCAGTACGGAAAAGAGCAGCTTCATAGATGAAAAATAATGAAACGGGAGGTAAGAAAGTGCTCACTTTGCGGTGGGCAGAAAGAACCCCCAAGGGTCCCTCTGCAATGCTGGCTGGTGTCAGACAAAAGTGATATGGGATGCCTGGGTGGTCCCCAGCCAAAAGCTAGTAGAAGAACAATCTGGAAGGCAGGAGGGGATTGAGACCAATAGCTGGTGTTGGTATTAGTGCCTTGCCCCCCTGCAGAGAACATTGGCAGGCTCAGTGCTCTAGGAGAGCACGGTGGAGGCAGAGGTAATGGCCGAAATATACTCCTCAAAAGCCACTCCTCTTGGAGAAGGAAGAAGACACTTGTCTTAGCTTCCTTGCATGCCTGTTTTTGTCTCATGCCAGGGAGTCAGGGCTTTAACGGATACTTTAAAGAATGTCTTGCCTTAGAAAGAGGCAAGTTCAGAGAGATTTCCAAGGGTAGAAGACCAGAGGCAGCTTTGTCCTTCAGAAGGTGAAGGCTGCTTGGAAAGCTGGCAGTCTGGAGGTGAGGATAAAAGCAGGCACACTCTTTCCTCGTGTTGGAGCCAGAAAGAGGAATTGTAATTAGAAATGATGTAATCATTCTGCTTGCTTGTAATTCCGACAGTTGTAATAGTTGAACCCGGAGAGTCTCCCTCTGCATTGAAGATGTTCTGTGTCTCACCGCAGAATGGGCTTGTTTCAGAAAGAGGCTCAGGGGAGGGCCAAGGACTCAAGTGGTCACAGAGCTGGGACCTTCCGCCAGGAGGGGACCTCCAGGCCTATGTTGATACCGGCCCAGGCAGCAGCCACTAGCTCTTTGTCATTTTGTTTGTTTAGTTCTGAATATATCACCACGTACAGTAACTGTATAATAAAGGGCTTTCTGATTTTGTGGGGTTTGCTGGCTGATAAGGTGACATCTGATCTGATTTTCTCCCTCTAACTTCATCATCTTCCTGGATATAATCTTCTGAAATACAAAGTAGAGACAAGAAATCATTAATACATAAACTGAGGGAGGGGGGGAGATTGAGGGGAGGTTGTTTTCTCTGTCTGAAATAACTGGATTCCTGAGCTCTGTCATGGCTTGCCCGACATCTGAAACCTTGTGACAGATGGCATTTGGAAACAAATACACACAAAGAACTTCCCTGAATGAATATTTTCCTTTTAGGGAAAAAAAGCCACCTATTTTTGTTGCTATTTCTTTAACCTGGAGGTAGTTAACATTTAGCCTGAGTGGTTAAGCTCCTCTAATTACTCTAACAAAGGACCTAGATACTGCCCAGTAAAACCCACAACATCTCCAATATTCCAGGGATGTAACATTCTCATGTTTTAGAGGAGATGGAAGCTGGTTTGGAATTGCATCTGTTGAAATGAATGTCAGCCTGCGAGGAATTATACTGCTTGAAGAGGAGTTTCAATGTCCTGAGCCTGTGCAAGTGTCCAAAGTGAAGGAATGTGAAAGGTTCTCGTTCACTCACTCATTCACATATTCTTGTATTCATTTATTTAACAAGTATTTATTGAGAGCCAGCTCTGTGTCCAGTGTGTATTTGGCTTCCCGGGTTAGGAGGAGCTCTGCCATCAGCTTGTAACTTTGTAGGAGAGAGAGTGCATATTCATTAAACTCCTCCTGAGATGGGGGGGTCGGGGGCAGCTGATGGAATGCTGGTCTGGCAAACGGAGCATCGCGCTTACAGTTTGTGGGCTCCCGGCAGCCTTCACATTTGGAAACACAGTTATGGAGGCAGGTGATCTCACCCACATGACTGAGTATTGGGGCCACCTGAACCCAAGCTTGTTTACTTCCCTGCTCTCTGCATTAAAATGTCTCTATAGCTGTACACATTATCATCTCCTTCCCTCTGGTTTCAGAGAAAGCAGTGTCCACGGCTCACCTCTCTGCTATCCTCACCCTCTCCAGCATCTGGGCTTTCTCTTCTCCCCTCTTGATTTTTTTTTTTTCTGTTTTCCATTTAACATACCCAGTTCTCCCCCTCTTGTACAGACCATCTCTCTCCTCTGCTTTTCCCCATCATTTCCCGTATTTCCAGTGAGCACCAATCTACTCACTGGAAGATGGTACTTCCTCCTCTCTGTTCACTCCATCCTCTCCCTGCAAACTCCCGACAGCCCCCTGGATGAAACTACCGCAAGAGTGACCAACGACCTCCATGGCAGAGAGTTGTGCCCAATATCTGTCAATCTTTTTATTCCTTTAGAAATGGAACCCATCAGTTTTAGCTGAGTTCCAGATTGCCCAGCTGACAGTGGCATTCTCCACGTTCCCGTGTGGCGAGGTGTTGCCACGTATGTAACTTCTGGGCTATCCCCTTGAAAGGATGGGACATGCTATCCACTTTTCTCTTTATCTCCATCCTGTGGAGGGAAGACGGGAACTAGTAATTTTAGATCTGAGATAGAAACCTTAGGCTCAAGATGGCAGAACAAGACAAGATAGAAGGAGCATGGGTCCCCCACAAGATGGCATGGCCATATTAGTCCTGAAGTGTTTACGCTGGACTGTTGTGTGAGAGGAACTACACTTCACACTGTTGTTTTGGCCTTACAATAGCAGCCAAATCTGTATTCTTACAGAATACGAGCTTCTTCAAAATCCCAATCCCAATGTCCATGTCTCAGCCTCTACTCTTCTTGATTTCTCTATAGCACTGGGCCCTGTAGATGCCCGTTCTTCCTGAAGCTTTCTCCTCCTTCTGCTCCCCTGCTATTGCACAATCCTGATCCCCTTCCCACCCCTCTGAGTGTTCCCTCTTTGTCTATCTCAGTGGCTTCCCATTCTCCCTCTTCCTTTAATCATGGCCCTTCTCCATTGACTTTCCCCTCTACATTCAGTGCCCTCCTTTAGTAAGCTGATTCCAACTCATAATTTCAACCCTTTCTTCAGACCTTACTAGCACTGACTTGGTCTGCCTCCTGGACAGGTGCAGCCAGTGAGAACACAGTAGTATCGCGGGATGGTAAAGAGCACAGACTGTCGAGCCAGACTGTCCTCTTTGAATTCCAGCTCTGCCACTTACACTATGGGATCTTGGACAAGTTACTTAACCTCTCTCTGCCTCAGTTTCCTCACAGAGGAAAGGAAGATAATAAGAGGACTTCTCTCAAAGGGTTGTCGTGAAGATTAAACGGGTCATAGATGTTCAGACCTCAGAGCAGAGCCTCGCACCTGGAAGGAGCTCTGTAAGTGTTAACTCTTGTTATTGTTGGCGTTCACACCTGAGGACACAGGTCTCGGTCCTGGAGCAAGCCGTGGCTGGCCCAGACATTACCTCAGAGCCACAGTCACCTCAGAGTGGCTAGAAACATGATTGGATAGTCCTGCCTGCCTGGCTCTCATTTCCACTCTGCTCTGGTCTGTGGAAATTATAAGATAGCTTTATTTCCCTTTGTGTCAATGATTTTTGGACACCCGTACCCAGTCCTGGCACTTCACTGGAGCCCCCGTGCTGCCCTTGGAATCCATCTTTCTCGTCACTGTCAAAGCCGCCCAGATGGGCTCTGCTTACTTGGTGGCGTCAGAGGCCTCATGCTCTGGGGCTGATTGACTATAATTCCTATAACACTACTGCACATTTTTCCTAGGAAGTTTCTCTTTCTTTCCCCCTGGGTAATTCTGGCACCGGACTTGTGTAGATTAGTAGAGAGATCCAATTCAAGAATCACACCAATTCTAATTCAAACCCAAGCTACTCCACCAGCGTTGGGGAAAGTCCTAACGTATTCAGAGTCGTAGAGAACACAACTCATAAGTATGTTCAGTAAAACTGGATGTGTTTGGATGATGCTCACAGGAAACTTAGGCATTGGAGGGAGTAGATACATGTTTTTCTCTCATATTTTACAAGCGATTCTTATTGCATTTACTTTTATTTATATTTTGCATTTATTGTCTTGTTCACCTGTGTGAGATAATGGCGTGCTTGAATTGGCTTGTGCCCTCTCTACAGGGGAGGCTTGCTATTGGTGAGTGTGGGAACAGTGCACTAACTCAAAAAGTTTAATATTAAAGCAATGAATTTACATCAAGCTGATTCCTGAAATGAATTTAAGTGACCTTTTAAGAGAGGTTGGCTCTCCCCCTTCCCTTGCCATGCTGAGGCGAACAGGAGGGATAGTCAGTTTTTCATCTGACTATACCCAGAGCTGGCCTAGAAGCAGCTTTGCTTTTCTGCTTTTTACAGGAATGGTTACTGAAAGGTAGGTCACTGCCACCTAGCTCTGGTCCTTTATGCTTCTGACATGTCGTGGTTGATGCAGGGCTGGGGAAAATAAGTAGTTGTTCATACACCCGGCGCCTGGAGAAAATACAAAACAGAAACAAACAAAGGTTTAACAGTAATCAAATAGATTCTTTTCTCTCTCCCCAAGTAAGAGCTTGATTTCCTTAATAAGAGTAAGCTAACTTCTCCAACACTGGCAGTGAAGGAAGGCTCCAAGTATCACATGGGATATACTTATACCAAAAATTATTCATTGTTTACTTAAAGTTCAAATTTAACAACAGATCCTACATTTTCTCTGGTAAACCATAACTAGGAGAGTGGAGGGGGTGATGGGGTCTGCGTGAGAAGGAGGCAGAGGAAAATACAGATGCTGTGGGCAGGCCGATGTCCTCTTGGTGACACAGGCAGAATCCCCGTGGACTGATGATTTTAGTACACGGAGCAGCTCGTTCTTGCTGGGTTTGAAGGCAGGACCCTGCGCCGTCGTGGGCTGGTGAGTTTTGTTTTTCTTTGCTTTGCTGCTTAGAGAGAGTGCCCGATGGAGGTCTCTATCACCCCACCATCCTCAGAGAGTGAGACTCCTCATTCATTCCAGCCCAGATCTGTTTGTTCTTTGAAGTGCCTTCTGAGGAATGGAACATTGAGGGAGACAGAAGAGATATGCAGCAAAATGCCTAAAGTATAACCTAATCTGGGCCAAATGTAGCCCACAGGATCCTAAAAATGAGACACGTGGGCACCTAGCCTCTAATTACACAGTAAGAATGACGCAGATTGGCCGCAGCTCGAGGTTGCTAGAGAGTATCCAAAACCAGACATTTCTTTTCTTATGGGAAATGAGGAAGTAGTCACTTTGGAGATGGTGGGGTGGAGAGAAGGCAGTATTCTCGTCAGTATGAACATGCTGTTTTATTTCTACCTACCTAATTTAGTTTTTGTGAGGTTTAAAGCATCCAAAATGGTCTGCGTGTGGTAAAATGAAATCAAAACAAAGGAACTCAACATCACTAGTTATTAGGAAAAATGCAAATTAAAACCACGATACCACCCACCACCTACTTTCTAGGATGACAAAAATTAAATTACAAAACAAAACAAAAATCTGACAACACCAGGCGCCAGCTAGCTTGCGGAGGCTATAGGTCAACGGTGCAACATGGTACAGTCACTTTGGAAAGCAGTTTGGCAGTTTCTTACAAAGTTAAACATACACACATTCACTGTAGTACCCAGAAATCTCACTCCTGGTGTTAAACGTGTTTATGTCAAGAGAAACAAAAGCATGTGTCCACACAAAGCCCTTTATGCTAATGTTTGTAACAGCTTTATTCGTAATAGCCGAACAACTGGAAACAACCAAAAATCTGTCAACTGGTAAATGAACAGGCTGTTGTACATATACACTATGGAATACTACTCGGCAATAAAAAGGAACAAGGCTACTGATGCATGTAAATCATAGTGGAATTGCAAAAGCATTATGTGGGTGAAGAAGCCAGACTCAAAGGCTACACGTTCTGTGATTCCATTTACATAACACTTTGAAAAAGGCCAAAACAATGACAGGGACTGAAAGCAGATCAGTGTGGTGGGGATTTTCTAGCAAAGGGTATGGGGGAATCTGGGGCATAATGAAACTGATACCCTGATTGTGTGTGGTTACACAGTTGCGTACATTTGTCAAAACTCACCCAACCGTACCTTTAAAAAGGATGATTTTATTCTATCTTAATTAACTCAATAAACCTGACTTTAAAAAGCCCTGAGCTATTAGTTTTATTAAGATATTATTATCACTTATGTTCATGTGAGCTAATATTTGAGTATTTGATATGTGCCGGCCACTATGCCATATGTTATATATATATATATATAGTTGGAGCATTATTAGATGAAGAAACTAAGGCTCAAAGAGGTTAAGGAACTTGCTCAAGTCCATAGAAGTGCTAAGAGGAGCTCAAGAGGTGAAGTTTGAACCAATGTGTGTCTAATTCCAGAACCATCACATCTTCCTGCCCTAGTCCAAGGTATAAGCACACAATCAACTCTCATATGTCTAGTTAGGACTTCTCAACCTCGGCCTGACTGACATCTGGGGCTGGATGTGTTTTGTTTCAGAGGGCTGTTCTGTGCGTTGTAGGATGTTTAGCAGTAACCCTGGTCTCTACCCACTAGCTGCTGGCAGAACCTCCTCAGTCGTGACAGCCGAACATACCTCCAGACATCTACAAATGTACCCTGGGGGNTCTCCTGTTCCCCCCCTCCCCCCCCCCCCCCATCTAAAACACTGAGATTTCAGTGAGACTGTCCCAAAGAAAGTACCGTCTGGAGCCATTGGGAATACGGAAGATTCAGAGAAGTTATCTGGCATATTTGGGTAGCAGGGAGCATTTGGGCAGTAGTAAATCCTCAGAAGTTAATTAACTCCACCTAAAGCTCGTATGAGGAAATACATATGGAGATGAACATAGGAACACAAAGATGAAACTGTAAAGTTTCATGACAAACATTTATGTCAGAATGCATGGTTTCCTTCCTATGCAGTCAACCCTGGGAAGGTTTATGCTTGTGCCCGAGGTGCCCCACTATCCAGGTTGGTGCTGGGGCTGCCTTTGAGAACTGCCTCTGCTTTGAAATCTCTACTTATGGCAAGCTTCATTTTTTGGAAACAACTAGCAGTTACCAAAGGTGGTGAATAAGGTAAGGAGTGAACCTGGGTGATTATGGGTTTTTTTCTCAAAAAGAAGAAATGACCACAGAGTAATAAGATTGATCTTTCTTTGTGTTTTGTTCAATGACTATTATATGTTTGGTGGTTTCTTAAAACAAATCATAAAACAATAATACTAGCTGCCAGTCATTGAGAGCTTACTAGATGCCTTGTAGTATGCAACATTCATTTTGTAGAATTATCCTAAGAACTCTGTGACGTATCACCATATGTAAAACTTAACTCAAGATGGATCAACAACCCAAATGTGAGAGCTAAAACTGTTTGAAAACATAGGTGTAAATCCTTGTGACCTTATATTAGGCAATGTTTTTAAAAATATCACACCAAAAGCACAAGCAATCTGAAAAAATTGATAATTTGGATTTCATCAAAATTAAAAACTTTTGTGCTTCAAATGACACTATCAAGAAAGTAAGACAATCCACTGAATGGAAGATATTTGCAAGTCATATATCTGATAAAGGATTAATATCCAGTATATATAAAGAACTCTTATACTGCAACAATAAAAAGACAAATACTCTGATTTAAATTTTTTTAATGTTCATTTATTATTTTGAGAGAGAGAGAGAGAGAGAAAACTAGCAGGGGAGGGGCAGAGAGAGGGAGACACAGAATCCAAAGCATGCTCCAGGCTCTGAGCTGTTAGCACAGATGAGCCTGATGCAGAGCTCAAATCCACAAACTGTGAGATCATGACCTGAGCCAAAGTCAGACACCTAACCAACTGAGCCAACCAGCCACCCCACAACGACTCTGATTTTAAAATCGGCAAAGGATACACACATTTCTCCAAAGAAGATTATGCAAGTGGAAAATAAGCATGTGAAAAGATGCTCAATGTCATTAGCTGTCAGGGACATGCAAATTAAAATCACAACCAGATACCACATTATACTCACTAGAATGGCAACACCAAATGTTGACAAAAATGTGGAACAATTGTAGCCCTCATACATTATTGATGGGAATGTAAAATAGTGCTGCTGCTGTAGAAAAGAATTTGACAAAAAGTTAAACATAGAGTTAACATATGACTCAGCAAATTAAAAAAAAAATTTTTAATGTTTATTCATTTTTGAGAGACAGAGTGCAAGCGGGGGGTGAGGACAGAGAGAAAGGGAGACACAGAATCTGAAGCAGCCTCCAGGCTCTGAGTTATCCGCACAGAGCCCAATGAGGGACTTGAACTCATGAACCACAAGATCATGACATGAGCCAAAGTCAGCCCCATGACTCGTCAATTTGATCCCTAGATGTATAACCAAGAGAAATGAGAACACATGTTCACAACAAAAACTTGTACAGGAATGTTCATAGCAACAATATTCGTAGTAGCAAAAGGATGGAAACAACCCAGAAGTCTGTTAACTGATGAATGGATAAACGAAGGGTGATACACTCATTCCATGGACTGTTATTTAGCCATAAAAAGGAATAAAGTACTGTTACATGGTAGAACACGGATGAGCCTTGAAAATATTATATGATTCCACTTATATGAAATGTCCAGCCAGAATAGTGAAACTCATAGAGGTAGAAAGCAGATTAGTGGTCACTGGGGATTGGAAGGAAAGGAAAGAGAGGAGTGACTGCTAATGCATATTGTATGTATGGGGTGATAGAACATTCTGGATTAGATGGTGGTGATGGTTGCACAACTTTGTGAATGTAGTAAAAAACTGAATTATACACTTTATTTTTTAAAAATGTTTTTATTTATTTCTGAGAGAGAGAGAGAGAGAGAGAGAGAAACAGCATGAGCCCGGGAGGGCCAGAGAGAGAGAGAGGGAGACACAGAATCGGAAGCAGGCTCCAGGCTCTGAGCTGGCTGTCAGCACAGAGCCTGAAGTGGGACTTGAGCCCACGAACCGTGAGATCATGACCTGAGCCGAAGTTGGATGCACAACCGACTGAGCCACCCAGGCGCCCCTGAATTATACACTTTAAAGGGGTAAATTTTGTGGTAAGTGAATTCTATCTTAGTTATTTATTTCCTCAATTAAAAAAAAACCCTCTAAGGTGACTATTATCTCTGTTTTACATAAGAGAAAACTCAGGTTCAGAGGCAACAAATTTTTCTAAGTTGCTGAATAAAATGTGAAAATTTGCCTTCGCACCTCCAGGCTCTAGCAAACTAGAAGTATTTGCTTCTAGCCCTTTTTCTATGCAGTCATGTGTATGTGTTGTGTATGTGTGTGTGTGTCTGTGTGATATAAATATAACATAAATCATGTTATACTTATTCTACACCTTGCTGGTTATTTTTATTTTATGTTTTACTTTAGTTTTATCAATCCACACATATATGGACGCTATATAGACAGAGACAAAGACAGAGGGACAGAGAGAAAATGAGAGAAAGGAGTTGTTAGTATTTATAGAATGAACATGCCAGAAGTTCTTTAATTACTTCCTCTCTTGATGGATATTTCAGCCCATCTATTCTGTAAGCCATGTGTTTATTCCCCAGAGTTTCGTCTATCTTAGCCCACTATTCTTCTCACTCCTACCCGGTCTCCCTGGATTATCCCTCCTCCGCTCTCATGTTACCCCCAATCCAATGGGATCTCCCTCGTGCTTCCATTAGATAAGAGGGTGCCGCCCTAGATGGTGTGCTTTAGAGATCCTTGCACGTGCAAACATACATGGTGTAAGTTAATTGAGGACTGCCTAGGCACCACTGTCATTCAGGATCCAGCACTCAACACAGGTACAGTGTGACCCATATCTTGAAACATCCCCTCTACCAACTAGCGCTGTTCAGGGCCCAGGGAAATACTTCTCTTCATCTCTTACCCTGTGGTCCCCCCCAGAAAAGCAACTGCCTCCAGATTTATGTTCCTGACACTGGAGATGGATGCTGCTTCTGAGTTTAGAGAGGATTTGAGCAGGATGAGTATTTAGACAATTATCTTGTCAAATCCTTCTCAGACTGTATGAGTATAATAGATTATTGCGTAACAAAGTGTTTTCCCAGTAGTGCTGAACATCATTTTCTTGCTTCTCTTCACATTCTAAATTGTGATTCTCTTGGTAGTCACAATAGTTGCATAGAGTGACGGAGGATCATTGTACAATATTAAACAATATTATTATTAATCATATAAACTGTTATTTAATAGGATTATTTTAAATTTGTGTGTATAGTAAGGTCTAGGCAGACATGTGTGAAGCCATGTAAATAACCAACCAAATGGCTTTTGGTAAATTGTTTGCCAAGATTGCTGTCAATAATTCTTCCCATCTCTGTCCACTCATGCCATTTCTCCCATCAAGAACTAGGACTGGGGTGCCTGGCTGGCTCAGTCAATGGAGCATGTGGCTCTTGGTCTCAGGGTTATGAGTTCAAGCCCCACGTTGGGCATGGAGTCTAGTCTAAAAAAAAAAAAAGTGGGGTCTGTTTCTCTCCCCTTGAATCTGGGATGACCTTATGACTTGCCTTGACCAGTAGATTGGGACAGAAGTCACTGTTAGTTCAGGGACTGGGCCTTAGGCCTAGCAGCTTCTGCTTTCCTGCCAGGATCCAGCTATCATGCAAGGAGGCCACATTCATTCAGGCTACTGAACGATGAGAAAACATGTAGAGAGAGAGATCCTGGCCTCCAGCCATTCCCTCAAAGCCCCAGATATGTGAAGGAGGTCATTTTAGACCCCCCAGCTCCCGCTGAGCCACCCCATGACTACAGTCTCATGAATGAGCCTGAGAGACACCAGTAGAACCAGTAGCTAACCCACAGAATAAGAAATTAATAACCATTACTTTTAGACACCAAGTTTTGAGGTACTTCATCATGAAGCGAAAGACGACTAAAACAGGAACATTGCTAGAATTGATAATAGTTCTATCTTAATAAAAATATTCAGTAAGATTTAAATTGTCATAAAATTAAAACTTCCAAATTTAAGTACTTTTGATTTAAATGGTTGATATTAATAATCATTTGTATTTTGCTTTTTAATTTTCAATAGTTTTGAATAGTTTAGAAGAAAAGAAATTTGAAAAACTTACATGAAAGAGAATTTTTAAATTTAATTCTCTAAATTTTTAAATGCATTTTTTAGGGGTGTCCGGGTGGCTTAGTCGGTTAAGTGTCCGCTTTCGGCTCAGATCATGATCTCATGGTTCATGTGTTCGAGACCCACATCAGGCTCTGTGCTGACAGCTAGCTCAGAGCCTGGAGGCTGTCTTCAGATTCTGTGTGTGTCTCTCTCTCTCCGATTCTCTCCTGCTCATGCTGTATCTCTCTCTCTCAAAATAAATAAATAAATAAAACATTAAAAAAAATTTAAATGCATTTCTTTGATTTACATTTTTAATGACAATTTATTTAAAATTTTGTGTACCTTGAATAGTTACATTTATTTTTTAACACTTTGAATCACTACTTCCACTGAGTACAAATTATGTGAAAATCTTCATTATAACATTACTGAAAATTTTGCTGAAATAAAGGCATAAAAATAAATTTCATGGAGGAAATAAACAGCAATTCATGAATTATGTGTATATTTTATGACTCATCCAACTGCCAACCCATCAAGAGAACTCCCCAGGTGTCTTTGTCATTTTGCCAATGTTCAGTCATATAAAAGCCATAGCTTTATGCATGATTTAAAAATTTTTGTCATTATGAAGATATGTGTATCAAGGTAAAAGGAGACAGAGCATTTTCACAGTAAGTTAGTGTGATTTATAACTCTTTAATATTTAGGTCTATGTCATACGGTAACTTGTACTTTTGTCTTAGGCCCTGCAAATGTTAGGGACAGACTTGTCTCTGTCATGGCCCGTCCTTCAACTACCTGACACGTGTTTGTCTACTAGATAGCTCCACCTGTTTGCCTAAAAGAACTTCAGAATCAGCTTGTCCAAAACTAAATTCACCATCTTTCTGTCTACCATACCTCCTTCTTCTTCTGGTGACTTCTCTGTCAATCACCTAAGCTAGAATCCCAGAAGACATCCTGGGTTTCTTCACCCTGTTACTCTCCCTTAACTTTCTAAATAATTCTCTCATCTGCCCCCGTTTGGGCCTCGAGAGGCAGTATCACCCAGGGCAGTGCTTGATGCTCAAACTTCAAGTTCTCTGGAGGGTGGGTGTGTTAAAAACACAAGTTACTGAAACTCTACCCTCAGAGTTTCATATTCACTAGGTCTGGGGTGGGACCTGCTCATTTGCATTTCTAATAAGTTCCTGTTAGCTGTTGCTGCTGGTCTGGGGCTGCATTTTGAGACCCATTGGCCTATAGGTTGATTTAAAATTTTACTCTTCTTATTTACTATGTGACCTTAGGTAGGTTCCTTATTTTCTCCAGGCCTGTTTCTTGGTGATAAAGGTCTTACCTCTGAGAGTTGAATTAAATGAGATAATACAGGTAATACCCTTCATTCAATAAGCCTGTGCAATAAGGGCTTAATAAAAGAACATGTGTTTAGAGAAAAAAAGAAGGTGTTTATTCAGGTCCTTACCATCTTCTCCTGGACTCACTACTGGCCTTCTCCATCCTTTATTGAACCAGCTGAATGATTTTGTCTCTAACTGACCACAATACCTTTCTTTCTACTCATGCCTATCCCAAAACATTGAAATAGGCTCAAATCTCCTTCAATTTTTAAAAAGCCCACAATCTGGCTTTGACTTCATTCCTTCCTTCAGCCACCCTATCTCTATCCTTTTCTTCATATCTAAGCATCTTGAAAGAATTGTTTAGGATTGCTGTTTCTATTTCTTCCATTCAAACTCATTTCTCAGTGTATTATGGTCTGGCCTTTGCTTCCACAGTCCCCTAAGCCAGTTCTCTCTGAAAAAAAGCAAATGGCTCCTCCTTATTGCCAAATCTACTGGATACCTGATCACCCTTCAACACCTAACACTGCAGACACATCTTCTTTTTTTTTTTTTTTTTTTTTTTTTTNCCAGCATCTAGAGTTCTCTGATTTGCTCATTTTAGCCACTCTGACTGGCGTGAGGTGGTATCTCAGTGTGGTTTTGATTTGTATTTCCCTGATGAGGAGGGATGCTGAACATCGTTTCATGTGTCTGTTGGCCATCTGGATGTCCTCTTTGGAGAAGTTGCAGACACATCTTCTATAGGAAGATGTTTGAAAGATGGATCCCAGTGATCTCCATCTCCCGGTGTTCACTCCCTTTTATAATCCCCTCCCCTGGTATATAGACTGAGCCTGGGAACTTCGTTCTAATGAAGAGAGTCAGACTAAGGTGAGATAGGATGGTGATGTGGCACTTTTGAGGTTAAGTTATGAAAGACTTGCTTGCACTTTTCCTCTGAGCCTTCTTGAACAAGGCTTTGTTCGAGAGGTACCTTTGCTCTGTGGAAGCAAGCTCCCAGGTTGCAAGGTACCTGAGAAGAATCTGAGGCCCTCGTGCTAACAGCTCTTGGAAAATTGAATCCTGCCAACAATTGGAAGTTTGCTAACAGTTTGAAAGAGGATCACTTTCCAATCAGCCCTTCAGATGAGACCAGAGCCTTGGCTAACACCTTATTGCAGATGTGTAAGATATCCTAAAACTCTTTGTGACCCACAGAAAGAGTGTTATTAAACAGCAATTGTTTAGAGCCACTAAGTTTTGGGGTAATTGTTCCATAGCTACAGATAACTTCCATATCTTCCTTCTTAAAACCACTTTCCCATGGGCTTTCANATGTCCTCTTTGGAGAAGCGTCTGTTCATATCTTCTGCCCATTTCTTCACTGCACGACCCTTGGTTTTCCTCTCTGTTTCCTCTTTATCTCTACTTCATGGGCTCCTCCAACTATGCCTTTTTACCTCCTACTGTTTCTCAAAGTTCTTCTCTTCTTCTCTACATGCGTTTTCTTTTCCAGTGACATCCATTTTGAATGCCTTCTATAATCAAGTGACCCTCAAATTTATAGTCCAGTGACCCTCTTTTGAGCAGCAGGCCCCTAAATACAACTGTGTAAAGGTCATTCCCACCTGTGTGTTGGTCTCAAAGGCACTCAGACTCAGCATGTACCAAACAGGACTTGTTGTTTCCCACCAATGCCCTCAACTTCCTGTGTTTCCTGCCTCAGGGAGCCACCATCCACCCAGTTGCTCAAACCAGAAAACGAAGAGTCATCTTTCATTTCTTTATTTCACAAATATTTTATGGGGTACCTACAGTGTGCCAAGCAGTGTTATAGGCTTTAGGAGAGTTTACAATCTTGTGGGGAGACAGACAATGAAGATAATAAATAAATTATGTACCATGTTAGAGTGAGATGTGTGTCCCAGTAAATGCTACTGGGGGAAACTGAGCAGGCAGAGCAATGAATGTCATGAAGAGTATATTTGCTGTATTAGATGGGGTGGTCAGAGTAGGTCTCACAAAGAAGGAGACACCTGCAGGTACGAGGACTGTGCTATGTGAGTATTTGGGAAAAGAGTATTTCAGGAAGAGAGGACAGCTAGTTCAAACGCTTTGGCTGGGAATTTAACTGGGGCTTTGAGGAACATCAAGGTGGCCAGTGTGGCTGGAACAGAGGGAACAAGGGGGAGATGATTAGAGATGAGGTCAGTGAGGTACCCAGCCCAGATCATGTATAGCCTTATTGCCATTGTAAGGATTTGGGGTTTTTCTCTGAGTACAATAGGAAGCCGTGGGAGGGTTTGAGTACAGAAATCCCATGGTCAGTCTGGTTGCTATGTTTAGAATAGGCTATTGAGAAATTGTTCCTCTTCTTTTTATCTCTCAGCCCTTAAATCTATTTTGTACACTAAGCGCTGTGTATTTTATCTCTTAAATATATCTTGAACCCATCTGTTTCCCTTAATTTCTATTGTTACTCTTTAAGTCGAGCCAACAACAACTCTTCATTCGTTCATTCAGCGAATACTTTTTGAGCAGCTACTATGTTCCAGGCACTGTTCCTATTCTTGGGACACAGCAGTGAGCGACAGCCTGTATGGAGCTTACGTTTCTCCCTTGGCTGCATTTCCTTTTAAAAGCTTACCACCTCTTAAACTATCTTACGTATGTATGTACTATGTCCTCTCCTCACCAACATGTCAACCTTGTGAGACCAAGGACATTACCTGTCGTGTTCACCAACTGTATTCTCAGTGCCTAGGACTGCACCTTGCATATCATATGTGCTCGGTACATACTAGTTGAATGACACTTTGTGTGTCGACATGCATTATGTTATATGTGATGCCGTCTGGTATTCTTTATTCTATCCCATTATGCTTCCGCTAAAAAACCTCCGCCCGTTACAACTTTAAACTTGGTTTCAGAATCTAGACTCTAACGGGAAGTTTGACAAATGCTACTCTGTTGCATTCTCCACAACCAGAGTCTTCTTTCCAACTCCGAAGTCTTGTCAGGTTACTTCCCTGCATGAAATCTTTCCACCGAACTCTGTTGGTCTTAGACTGTTTTTCCCAAACACCAGTTGTTTATGGTCGCTCATGCACCAACTATCATATACTACATACACTAATATTTTTGTTTACAAATTAAATCACTTTTTCTCACTCAGCCTTATCTTAATTAAGCGGTAACTTAAGAGAAGTGACATGTCGGATGCATGGGTTAGATATTCTTCTAATGTATATTAAATCCATTAACTGCCCAAATAAAAAATGTTGGTTTTGTGCCATCTAAACTTCTCTTGCTTACCACTCAGCCCCTCTGTGGGAAAACCTGCTCTCAGAACATAGGTGGGATGCCTCGGCTTGGCCTATGAGGCACTCTGGAGCTTACTGATGCTTTCCTCTAGTGCAGTCTCTCTCTCTCTCTCTCTCTCTCTCTCTTTCTCTCTCTCTCTTTCTATCACTTCCTACACTCATTCATTCTGAGTAACTGGCAGGTACCTGAATGCACTGAGTTCTCTCTGGCTCTAGGACTTTGTACTGCCATCTGCTTCCTCCGTCCTGAGCTCCACCAGCCCTCCCACCTCATCCCCTTTCAGGTCTAGCATAAACTGTCACCTTGGGGAAGCTGTCCCGCTGGTGGATCTGGGATCCCCTGCTTACCCTGTCTCAGAGTGCAACACCCTGAAGCAACGTGGCTTCTTCATATCTTGTACTCCAACTGGAGACTGCAAGTCCTTTTGGACAGGAAGAGTATCTTATTTACTGTAGTAGTTCTGGTTTTAAGTATAGTACCAGACATTCAGTGGCAATTTGGCTAATGAATAAAAAAACAAATGTACGGATTTCTCAAGGAAGCGAATGTCGTTAACACTCAGCACATTGCCTGACATGCACTAGTCATTCAGAAAACATCGTTGAGGGGCTGAAAACAGTGAGGGCTGCCCCTTGACCTAGGGACAGTACTTTTTGTTTTATTATTTGAGAGGTGGTCTCAAATCCTGTCTTTGTTCTGCATGACATGATTCTCTTCTCTCTGCCCAGGAAGAGGTCAGAAATGAGGTAAAATATCTATCTGTGGCCCATGAGACATTTGGTCCCTTGGCAAATTAGCCTATACTGACAGAGGGTGGGGTGTGTGGGGAAAGCGACAGCTCAGTGGGGTACATTTCTGTATGCTTCCTCTTACTCAGTGTGAAGTAGGTATAATGTAAATAGTAAACATTTGAATTAATATTAAAATCCATACTCCATGCATGTTTTCATTACACTTAATGTTATTTTATTACATACGGTTTCCCCCCACTATCTGAAAGGAGAGCATTCCTCTGAAAAATGTTGTAAGCCAAAATGGCATACAGCAAAGAAACAATTACCATGAATTCATATGAAAACATGTTTGAGCATTTCCAGACCCCTAACATGACTTCTCTTAGGCTTTTCTGAAACCTTAGGACACACCTTGCTAACGAATATGCCGAGTCAATTGAGATAAAGCACAGATGCTCACAGACAGTCCAGAGCTGTGGCAGCTGGATGCTGAGAGGCTGAGTGTGGTTCCCAGGGAAGGAGGTTGGGGGGCCATCCTCACTGCTCGGGTGCACGCTGCCTCTGTCACAGCTTCCAGCAGAACAAATGCTGAACATTTTGGTAAGAAATGCTTTTTTTTTCTTTTTGTTGTTAAAATAAAAAC